>NW_026020378.1:6802047-7200035 GCF_900185275.1 Solanum verrucosum
TCATGGATTCAGACTCATGTATCCTAAGCATAAAATATGGTACAGGAAGTAATATTTGAAACTATTGAGAATCTTAATAATTGAAACTAGTGGATTTATTGGTTTGAATCTTAATAATTAACTAATTCTTTTCAAAATAGTTACTATTTACCGATTAGACAACACACACAAAGACAACTTCTTCTTAAATCTGGAATTAGCATACGATTTATTTGGGAATTGAAATGCTTTTCACATTCGCTTGATGTTAGGTATTTTATTTTTGACATTTAATTATGGAGGTGATGATATTATTTATGTCGTAATTTTACTATTTATAGAAAAATCATTTTTTGAAATGTTTTAAATATAAAATAATTTGAGAGAAAATACTTAGAAAAGAGTCACCACTTAATTTTGTAAAGAAATTAAGAAAACTTAATTTAAAAAGACTAACAAATTAAGTCTTTAAAATTTAGAGAAAAGGGTAAGTGGTTCTCATTTACACTTCAAGAAGGTTTTTAAAGCATTTGAAGTGTCCGCTGACATGCGGTTATCCTACGATTTGGTTAAATATATTTTGACTATTTTTTAGAAAAATGATTAACTTGAAAAAATTAGGTAAACAAAGAACAATTTTCAATTTTTAAGAAAAGAGGATATTAATTGAAATATTTGTATTAAATTGCAAGTGATTAAGAGTTTAACAAAATTAACAATAAAAATTACAGAATTTATTTGATTCATTTTAAAATAACAATTTAAAACCAATTTGATTATTTAAATTATGAAAACCATTTTAAGATATTCAATAAAATAAGAAATTTTGTTAAAATAAACTAACATAAAGTATATAGTTAATCTTTTGAGGAATTTAATTAGGTTAATTAATAATTTTAGAGTTAATGATAAGAAAACAAACAATAAATAAAGACAATTAAATAATAAAGAAAGGGAGAGAATAATTTGGGTCTTTTGGGCCTATTGCTGCCCAGATCATTGGGCCAAAAGATGCTGATTTTTGGACCTCAAACCAATTCCTGTTTTTATATACACAAATTGTATATCAGTGTATATAGCTCATATATCAGCCTCATTTCCTGCCTTCCGAACCTGTAACAGCTCCACTTTAGCCTGTTTCAGCTTCTCATACAACCTATATTCTCTTCCCGAACTCCACATGATTTCAATTGCGAGGTTGTCTGGATAAGAAGGAGATTGTTGGATTTCAACCCGACGAAATGCAAATGGGGAGCCCCGATGGACTCATAACAGAGACAAGAAGGGTTCCCATGTAACAAAAGATAGAAGAATAAACTTTGCAGTTGTTCGAGGGGAAGCAGCATGGCTAAAATTCACTATGATCATATTATGGAATTGAATATATTTTGATCATCTCATAATTGCAACAATAAAAAATCTAACTAACTAAAATAAGTCATTATTTAAATCTTATTTAAATCAATTCATCAAAATAATACAGTTTTTAATTATTTTTTTACAAAACTAGTATAAACGTACTTCATTGTAACATTTTAGGGATATTTTATTTAAAAAATAATTAAGTTGTGTGCAATATTGTGGATCAAGAAACGTAACTCTGAGTAACGTTTTCTGCCTAATACGTAAACGTTACTCTTACTACGTTTTACACCTAAAACATTATTCATAGTAACGTTTATTAAGAATCCACGGGCCATTGATATCTGCAAATTTGGAATCAAATCTTACAAATTAGTGACCTAAAATGTTACTGTAGTAACGTTTTACACCTTAAACATTATTCACAGTGAAACAGTCAAATATTTTAACACTAGCTCAATGCTAAAGGATGTCGAATTATTGGATTTGGACATTGCAGTTGCGAGGAAGGTCGTATTAGTGGTAAACAAATTTACTCTTTTCTTTCCATCTTTAATGTAGCACCATGACATTTTGATATGGCAATCATTTACAGGATAGATGACTCAAAATTATAGTGCCAGATCCGTTCCCTTGGAGAAGAGAATACACCAATCTATTAGTAGAGAAAAAAAATCGTATTTTACCATGATGATAAAAAAGAAGGAACAAAAATATAATTTAAATTATCTATTAAATATTCATGTAAAATATAAAATTACAATCCCCTATATTTGAATTTATTAGAGTCAAAACATAAAAAGGATTATAATTGTCTTTGAACTATGCGATATAGATCATTTATACTATCCGTTACATTTTTTAGGATAAAAGATGTTCTTATCGTTATCCTAAGAGATCATAATTACCCTTAAGACTTAACAACACTAATTCCGCCACCTAGGCTTGCCAACTAGGATGCCCACAAATTTTTTTGACCCAATTAATAACTCAACCCTAACTCATTTTCGCTAAACCCAACCCACTAAAATTAAGAGCGAAATTAGTGTCATCCACATCACTTCTGTTACGTTAAGGATAATTGTGGTCTCTTAAAATAACGGCGAGACATTTTTAATCCTAAAATATAACGAAGGATATAAATAACCCGTTTCACATAATTTATGGACAATTTTGATCTGTTTTTTGGAGTCAAAATAGTCCAATTTCATATCAAATAGCGTGTGCAGGCGAGAGTGGTTGTTTATAGAGCAAAAGTGACTTTTCCTTGATAACATCATTCTCTTCTTTTCCCAAACCTTACTTACAGATTATTGTGACCAACTTTTTAAAATAAAATAAAATTGAGGCGGTACAAAAATTTCATGTTAAATACTTTTGTTCAATTTTGATAGCTACTAAAATAGTCACGTTAAATATTTTTGTTTGATTTTGATAGCTAAAAATTCGCCCGTTAAATACTTTTATTAGATTTTAATAGCTATTAAATATTTTACATCAAATACTTTTATTCGATTTTAATAGCTACTAAAATTCGCACGTCAAACAGTTTAGTTCGATTTTGGTATTTATTACTTTACTTTTATTTACTCCTATATAGAAAAGAAATACGTTTAAGTTAGGGTTACAGGCAGGAACTGAATGAAAAAAAAAAGAACCCTAAGGTAATAGATAGAATCATCTTCTTGTTCTTAGAATTCAATAGAAAATTTTGTTTGTTTTGAGAATATAATGGGGAAAGTACTCGTCATCCAATGGACAAGGAGATGATGAACATTTGGTGAAGTATGTAATGGGGAAGCCATTTCCTCGTAAACATACTGTTATGGATGTCGATGATGTTTACGGAATCGGAGTATTCAGTCCATCCACAAATCCTTGGAATCTACCAAGGGCACAAATAACAACATACGATTGTTGATCACTTTTCAGAATAGAGAAAACTGTAAAGTATTTGCTAGTAAAGAGGCCCTGGGTTTTGGAAATGTACACCCAAACGCAAGTCAATTTTTGATGCCAACAAGAGGCACATTGGCAACATCAAAATTTCGTGGTACTACTACTACAACGTCGATGATGGTAGAGACAAATCATCATCGAGATTGAGACAGAGTGAATGGCAGATTAGAGAATATTATCTCACATCCAAATATCTGCCCCAAAGCAAAGTTGAGAGGAAAAATGTCTTATTAACCATGATGATCAAGACCAAAGCTGTTGCTAATAATGATAATAATAATGACGAGAAGATGCAGAGGATTATTCTTGACAAGCAGGGAGATTATGCAATCTTACAATGCCTTAAACTTTAGTGATTGAACAACAGATTAGAGCCAGTTTCCTTTTTAGTTTATGTTAAAAACATTACTGATCAATTTATCAGGTTCTAACTGTTGTTTACTAAGTTTTTTTTTCTTCTAAATTTCCTTTATGTTTTATTCTACTTACAACTTGTGTGTGAAAGTAAGGTTTCTTAGTCTTTTGTGTATCTGGGCTGGTCTAATCTCTCTTTTTTAAGCATTGCATCTGATTGATGCCTTGTGATGCACATTCTACTTCATATATAAAATGTTTTATTCTGGTTTCTCAAACTCTTACGCGATTTAGCTAGTTAGAATTTGAAAACACAGAATTTGGGAGCTTACAGTATGTACCAAAAGCTGGTACACATCTTCCGATACTCTAAACTTTGCCATTTTGAATTTGGCAAAGTTTTCCTTTATTGTTTGTGCTTGTTGCTTAGTTATGGTCTTGTCAAACTTGGAAGGTCTGGCCTATCTACGAACGATTTGTCTATTGTAGTTTTATATTAATTGTTTCCATACTGCACTCTTCAAACCGACCCAAGCTTAACTTAGCAATTCTTTACATCAGTTTAACTTTATTTTCCCTTTTTGAATTATCCCATGAGTTTCAACTTGCTTCCCTTTGTTTTTCTAGTATCATATAGCTTAACTACTAATTTAGGTTCTAATTATCAATGAGTTTAAGTCGGAGAGTTCAATCATTGGCAGCATAGTGATAATATCCGAAGAACTCTACTCTCTAAGTTGCTCTTAATTTTTAATTAGGTTTCTGAACTAATTGTTTCAGTGTTAGTTAGTGCTTCTACTTGGTTTGTTTTGGTACATTTGCTTCTCTATGAATATCTCTTTGCCTCACTTAGAAGGTTATTTGGAGCCTTGTTGGCATTTCAAAGTTCAAATCACCCAAAACACTTTTTTTCAAATCTGCAAGAGCTGGGAGCATGTGAAAGTGACTGGTTCTGCACCTTCCCTTTTTTCTTCAATATAATTTTACATCTATTTAGTAATCAAGCTTGTGTTTGTTCTGACATTTCCCTCAACACTTAATTTTCACACATTGTTTCTTTTAGTCCATATGCATTTAATGGTTCTTTGTGAGTTTGTGTACATTTCTTGTAGAGGGCAAAACCAAGATGACAAAGAAAGCTGAGGAACTTCCTTTTTTTTGGCGAGCTTGAATATGTATAGAATGTCTTCATTTATGTTTTTTTAGTCCAGCTTGGCGCTGTTATAACTTGTCATGCAGTTATTTGTGCTTTTACTTGGAAGTTTTTACAAGCAATATGAACTCCTGTACTGGTAAGAGCTATATGGCTCAAAAGGGAGATATTGCATCAATGCCTCGACTGAAAGAATTTTAATAGTAATATAATCCATTGTTTGCTGAGCTACAACAGGGGAAGTTAAGTTTTACAGTGTCTTCACTATTTTATGGTTTGGTATTTGTTTCTATATACTCGATCCCTTTGCTTTAAATGGAATCTGAAGATATTATACTGCAGTGTGTAAACTGGTTGGTCGACTGTTCATGCTTCAGAAGTGAGATATCAGCAGGTGGTTCTATGATTCTATCAGCCATTCATACTGCCCTTGAGGTGCATTAAGACATCTTAAGGGTGTATATCTTCTGGTTTGTGGGACTTGAATAACTCATTTGTTGAAAACTTGCCGAGGATAAAGATGATAATGGTTTGCAAGGTGCAAAGATGTTCCCCAGATTTTACCATGCAGGCGTATGTTTTCTTCTCCCGGTTGACTATTGATCGACAATTCAACATTCTACTAGGGAATTTATGAGTTGAGACTACAATTTTCCTCTTTCATATATCTAATTAATCTCCTTGAAATGTAAGAATATACAAAATAGGTCTTTATACATATTTTAATGTTAATGTTGATATTATTACTGTTATTTATGTGGTAAATAAATAGGAGTAATCCGTTACTGAATATTAAATATTAAACCGAATACATGTTTAGAAACTATGTAGTCAAATGCACTAAACAAAAGCATTGAACATTTACTAGAATGGATGATGTTCACTAACTTTATGCAAAAAGGAAGTGAATGATTCTACTGTTAGCTCCTGCTAGATATGTAATTATTTTTGCACTGCGTACCAGCGAGCTTTAGTGGCATGCTTGTTAATTGGATGGGTCTCATTGGGTAGTCGAAGTCTAATTTAGGTTTGCATTTCATTTCATTTTATGTTGGTAAATTATCCTTGTGAGTTCTTAGCTGTTGTCATGATGAGAGAAATGACCCTTCTTAGTCCTAAGTTCATTTTACTTTGTATCTTGTGCCATCTAAACAATGGTTTTCATAAAAACTCTGATGAGCTACTCCAGCGAATATCAATGAAGATTCTTGAGTCTATGGCTTTTCTTTGTCAATTGAGTTTGGAAATAGTGTTGTATAATCTGTTCATATGTATTGTGTGGCATCAAATTCATCCTCTCCTTGTGGAAGAATGTGTGCAAGGAGATACAGCTGATCCATAAACTGAAACGGTCGCCTTACCAGCCCATTGAATTCTTATTGTTATTGCCTTGCCCCAAATGGCACTCCTAATATCCTAAAAGCGTAGTCATTTTTACTTATCAACCCAAAACACGGAATATTTTTTTACTATATTTTCTAACTGTGTTGTCAAAGTTGGCGTTTGAGCCCTAAATGTAGCAAACTCTAAGGTGGTGAGTTTGTGAAAATGCCATTGACACATGCATCTTGGCAAAAGCAAACGGCAAACCAACCAACCAATGTTTTGTTTGAGAACACATAAATTTTTGAAGTTACATGAGTTCTGAATTGGTAAATAATATATAGCCAAAACAAAGCGTTCTATTAATCCTTAAGAAATGCCAGAAATTAATAAGAGTCTGCCAAGTCCATGATTTTGCAGATGCTAAACTTTTTTTTTTTCTTTTTGAGAAACGAATGCTAAACTTACTTTTATTAGTACCTGGCTGGTTTATGTACCTTTCTGTGAGGAATTAATATGTGATTTTTCTATGAGGATTTAAGACCAATTGCGTTTGGCAATCATCTCCACGTTTGTCCATTTTGTCATAGGCTCCGAACTTTATGTCTTCATCAACCGTCGTGGACTGGATCAGCATGTTGTTCCTGTGTGATTCCTTCCAATCGTGGAGATGAACAGAAATCGTCTCCATGTTTTGCCCTTTTGCATATTTTTCAATTCTCTGATTTTTCAGCTTTTTGCTCTAAACTTGGTCTTCCTTCAAATTTTTTGATACATTTATTCCTTTGTTTCCTTTTTAGTTCATAGACCTGAGAGTAAGACCAACAAAATAAGTGCTAGACCTTTACTTATAGAGAGGCTACAATTCAAGTAATAGACATTAGTTCCCAACTTATCAACTTCCTCAAGCTTAAACTTTTGCTTATACTTAATCATCAAACAAAACAAAATAACGAGAATATTTTACACATTAAGCACTCAAGTTTCTTATGAGTTCGGTTGCTATCAACAATTTACATCAAATCACTCGCATTCTCAAGACTCAACAAGTCTTTTTTGTACCTTTCCTCAACTAGGTGGACTATTCCAAAATTCGACCCTCAGATCTGACCCAGACTTTCACCTCGAAATATATTTTTCAAAAAACAATTTTTTTAAAAATAAAAATTGACGAGGGGGTGGGGGTGGGGGTTGTGGGAAGGGGGTGGCGTAAAAAATGATTTTTTTCTTAAATTTTTTTTGATGGAGATGGCCTAGGTGGGGGTGGCGGGGGCGGGGTAGGGGTGGGGTAAAAAATGTTTTTTTTTTAAAATTTGAATATTCCAAAAACATTTTCTTTAAAATAAAAAATCTGACGGGGTGGACTGGGTGGGGGCAACAATGGCGGAAGATGGCGTAAAAAATGATTTTTTTAAAATCTTTTTTGAAATATTGATAGTAAAGAGGCTCCTGGGTTTTGGAAATCTACCCCCAAACTCAAGGGAATTTTTGATGCCAACAAGAGACACATTGGCAACATCAAAATTGGGTGGTACTACTACTACAACGTCGATGATGGTAGAGACAAGTCATCATCCAGATTGAGAAAGAGTGAATGGCAGATTAGAGAATATTATCTCGCACCTACATATCTGCCCCAAAGCAAAGTTGAGAGGAAAAATGTCTTATTAACCATGATGATCAAGACCAAAGCTGCTAATAATAATATAATGACAAATCTGATGACAAGATGCAGATTGTTCTCGACAAGCAGGAGATTATGCAATCTTTACAACGCCTTCAACTTTAGTGATTGAACAACAGATTAGAGCCAGTTTACTTTTTTGTTTATGTTTAAAAACATTACTCATCTATATTATCAGGTTCTAACTGCTGTTTTTTTCTAAATTTCCTTTATTTGATAGTCTGATATAAGTTTTATTCTACTTACAACTTGTGTGTGAAAGTAAGTAAGGTTTCTTAGTCTTTTGTGTATCTGGGCTGGTCTAATTGATGCCTTGTCATGAACATCTTACTTCATATATAAAATGTTTTATTCTGGTTTCTCAAACTCTTACGCGATTTAGCTAGTTTAGAATTTGAAAACACAGAATTTGGGAGCTTAACGGTATGTACCAAAAGCTGGTAGGATTAATATTTTCTGTTTGGATTTACTAACTCAAGGAGTTAAGACTATCAGTTGCTTGCAAAATATGGTTCACCATTGTGTCTGGAGATGAGTTGCCAGTCTAATGGTGAGAGTGGGAAAGTTTCATCGCCTCGTGACATGAGTATTTTGGTGTATCCACAAGCTTCAGCGAGTTACAGAGTAGTGTGGTGTACCCACAAGCTGTACTTACAACTGATGGATGCATGTCAATGAACAGGGTAAAATGCGTGGTCCTTACATTAATGGTTTCGTCCTCTGATGCAAATGGACCGACGAATATGTACACGGGAGTTACCAAAGATTCAGGAGGAAATTGAGCCGACTTGCCAACAATTTCCCCCTATTGTAACTCAGGGGCTGAACATGGAACTCATTCCTTGAACCAGCAGATGGAGACTGCTGGCATTGCCGGAACACTTGCTCCGTCTACGTCTTTGGTGTTATTCTTTTAGTTACTTGTTTCTTCAAGCTGTCATGTGCAACTTTATCTCCTAAAAAAGTGTCCTGTTCTTGTTCCTGCATGGGCTGGTCAGATCTCGATTGTTCTTTTTGTCATTTTCTCCCTTCCATCTTGTGTCAACTTGGCCTTATTTAACCTGTAGTTTCTTCTCATTTTATCTGCAGAATTATTTTCCCACACATCTTCCAATACTCTAAACTTTGCTATTTTGAATTTGGCAAAGTTTTCCTTTGTTGTTTGTGCTTGTTGCTGGGTTATGGTCTTTGTCAAAACTTGGAAGGTCTGGTCTATCCACAAACTATTTGTGTATTGTACTTTCATATTAATCGTTCCACACTGCACTCTCCGAACCGAACCCAAACTTAACTTAGCAATTCTTCACATCAGTTTAACTTTATTTTCCCTTTTTGAATTATCTCATGAGTTTCAACTCGCTTCCCTTTATTTTTCTAGTATCATATAGCTTAACTACTAATGTAGGTTCTAATTATCAACAAGTTCAAAGTCAGAGAGTTCAATCATTTGCAAACATAGTGATAATATCCGGAGAACTCTACTCTCTAAGTTGTTGCTTTTAATTTTTACTTAGGTTTCTGAACTAATTGTTTCAGTGTTAGTTAGTGCTTCTACTTGATTTTTTGGGTACATTTGCTTTTTAACATTTCATGTTTATGTTAAAAGGTATGTTTTTTTGTTGACAATCCTCTCAAAATTATTCTTGATAAATGATTTTCAGATTTATTGGATGGTTCTGATTGAAACCTGGAAGGTTTTAATTATTTTTTCGGTAAGTGAGATGGGCATTCTCATTAACACACTGTAGCGCATGTCGCATGATGCTCTTTAAAGAGGTGTAGGAACGCCTGTGTCCTGTTGACGTAGACTCTTCAAGTAGTCAAAGTTTGTTGTGATTGTTGCTTGCTTTAGATCGTCTGGAATAGTTTTAATTTTTAGCAGTAAGAGTTTAGGTTTTGAATTGGTTAATAAAGCCTTACCCACTGTTTGCATTTGCAGTTAACGATGCTTTGTCGGGAAACTGAGAGCAGGAGGGGGAAATGCTTGCTATTTTTTTCTTCTGAATTTATTGATTAGTGTCTTTTAGATTCCTTTTTATTTATTTATGAGTTCCATATCTACGGATTATTTTTTTCTAGTGAAAGAGGGTAAGGTAATTAGTTGAAACTTGAAGCTTCTAATTTATGTCATTATCGGGGAGAGAAGTAAAGCCTAACCATTTTTAATGCCATCTGCTGTCCTTATTTTTTGCAATAGAAGTTCTAGTGATTCAGTTAGGACAACAATATTTTATCAAGCAATACAAATATGCTGGACTGGCCATGATATTGGAACTTCAATCGAATCTCTTATTCTTAGTCCAAGTCTTTGCTATGTTTTCTCTCTGCTCTGCCATATTTATTACGGACCATTTGGTTGTGATTCCTGTGGGATCCTTACATTTACCTGATGCAGGGATGAATCACTGCTCTGCCAAGGGCTAGGGCTGAATGATGAGTTGCAGCGTGTATTGGCCAAGCATGAATCTATTGCTTCTGGAACTTCTGTTCAAGTGGAAAAACCAAAATCTGAACCACCTCAACCTCTTGTAAATGTTGATGCTCCGCTTATTGATGCCGGAGACTGCAAACAATCAGACCAAGGGTAAATAACTATTATCTGTGTCTTCTCTTATTTGACCTCTGTATACAACCCCCCTCCAAATATGTTTTGATTCTTGGTTTCTTTTTGAGCGAGCTCATAGCTTAAATAGTACATGTGGATTTTCTAGATTGAAATGTTAATTGCCTAAAATGAGTGACCTTAAAATTATTGTCAACTAGATTAGGATGTTATCAAGGTTCAAAGTCCTTTGGTACTACAAGATTGATGGAAATATGTGACTTTTTTCTTTGTGATGCAGAATTTTCCTAGTCAGTGCTAGGTGATTGTACTTCAAATAAGCTATCCCTTCCCCTTCCCCTTCCCCCATAGAAAAGGGGAAATATGTTAGAAATCCTGGGTATTCTGTTTCTTTTTTGAGTCGTCAAATGTGACACTATCTTTTCATATAAATCGCTTGGTGTGTTTTTCAGATCTACATCAAATGCTAGCCTAGGGACACAGTTGCTTCTTCCTGGTCCTCCTTCAGCTAGCATTCCATCAACAACAACAAAAGTTGACCCGAAAATTGATCTTCTGAGTGGAGATGACTTCAGCTCACCTACAACTGAGAATGTCCCGACCCTTGTTCCTGTTGGTGGAGAACCTGAGCCTGCAAGTCCTGTTTCACAGCAGAATGCCCTGCTCTTGTTGACATGTTTTCATCACCCAGCAACTCACAATCTCCATATTCAGCTGGACAGACAAATGCTTCGTCCCCTCAATATCGACAACAGAGTTTCACTTCTACCTAGTCAGCTTTGTACACAAATGGAAGTGTCCCCGGAACTACATATACACAAGGCTCTAACACGGCCTGGAACGAACAGATATCAGCAGTCACCTTCTCCAGTTTATGGTGCGTTCCTTTGTCATTCTGCATGCATTCTGGTTTATATCAACAACAACAACAACAAAAAATCTGCACGCATTCTGTTTTACTTTGAAGTTCTATAGAAATGTGTACTCTGTTCGCTATAGGTCGAATTTGTCCTCATTATTATTCTCTATTACCCCAAAAGACCGGGCAACCATTAGATATGTTAGTGAAGAGTTAAACAGGGATATGCTGAAGTATAGCGTGTGTTTGAAGTTGGTATGCCTCATGTGTAAAACCAAATTTCTGTACAGGTCTTATGTATTGCCTGAATTTTACGACCTCTTGCTCATTGAGTTTCTGAATTATTACTCACATAGTGCTTGTCTAATTTCTGATTAGGTGGTCAAAGCAGTTCTTTTCCACCACCTCCATGGGAAGCTGAGGCAGCAGAGAACAGCCAAACAGTGGGGAATCCTCATGCTCAATCGATGCAAAATAATCAGTTGTTGCCAGGTAGTCCACATGCCCTACCAATGCACAACAATCAGTTAATGTCTGGTAGTCCAAATGCTTTATCAATGCAAAATAGCCAGCTGATGGCAGCTAACAACCAGCAATTGGCTGGTGGTTCACATGTCCATGGTATGTATGCACAACCGATCACTGGTGGACAACCTGCAATGATGAACCAGGCCATGCAAAACAATCAGATGGTAGGCTTCCTTCCTCAACCAATCCAAGGTGGACAATCAATGGGTATGCTTCCACAACAAATGCCACCTGGGCACATGGCTTATGTGTATGCCCAACAACAAATGTATGGCAACCAGATGGCTGGTTATGGCTATGGCTATGCCCAACCACAGAACACACAATTTCTTAATCAGAGAATGTCTGGGCTCTCCGTGAGGGATGATGGTATCCTAAATAATTCGTCCTATCCAGTTTCAACTCCTTCGTACATACCATCTGGAAAGCCCTCAAAACCAGAGGATAAACTATTTGGAGATCTTGTTGACATTTCAAAGTTCAAATCACCCAAAACAACTCCTGGCAGAGCTGGGAGCATGTGACAGTGACTGGTTTCTGCACCTTCCTTTTTTCTTCAATATTATTCTACATCTATTTAGTAATCAAGCTTGTGTTTGTTCTGATTTTTCCCTCAACGCTTAATTTTCACACATTGTTCCTTTTAGTCCATATGCATTTAATGGTTCTTTGTAGTTTGTGTATATTTCTTGTAGAGAGTAAAACCCCAAGATCACAAAGAAAGTTGAGGAGCTTCCTTTTTTGCCAGCTTGAATATGTATAGAATGTCTTCATTTGTGTTTTTTGTGCTGCTTGGTGCTGTTATAACTTGTCATGCAGTTATTGGTGCTTTTACCTGGAAGTTTTTACAAGCGATATGAAACTCCTGTACTGGTAAGAGCTTTATGGCTCAGTAGGGAAATATTACATCAATGCCTCACCTGAAAGAACTGTAATAGTAAGATAATCCATTGTTTGCTGAGCTACAACGGGGATGTTAAGTTTGATAGTGTCTTTGCTGTTTCATGTTTTGGTATTTGTTTCTATTTACTCGATTCCTTTGCTTTAAATAGTACGAAGATATTATACTGCAGTGTGTAAACTGGTTGGTCGACACTTCATGCTTCTAAAGTGAGATATCAGCAGGTGGTTCTATGATTGTATTAGCCATTCATACTGCCCTTGAGGTGCATTAAGACATCTTAAGGGTGTATATCTTCTGGTTTGTGGGACTTGAATAACTCATTTGTCGAAAACTTGCTGAGGATAAAGATGATAATGGTTTGCAGGTGCACAGATGTTCCCCAGATTTTACCATGCAGGCGTATGTTTTCTTCTCCCAGTTGACTATTGATCAACAATTCGACATTATACTTTTATGAGTCGAGACTGTAATTTTCCTCTTTCATATATCTAATTCAGTCGGTTTCTATACATGTATTCAGTTTTCTCTTTAATATTCAGTAACGGATTACTCCTATTTATTTACCCCATAGATAACAGTAGTCAACTGAATACATGTATAGAAAGTAGAAACCGACAATGTAGTCAACTGTACTAACAAAAGCATTGAACATTTCATAGTAACTTGTCTGTGCAAACTGAAGTCATATGATTTACATTAGACATAAGATTAAAAAAAATGATTATCAAGAATTTCATTAGGCATGAGATAGATAAATTAAAAATAGTTCCGTTGCCGGGACTTGTACCCGGGTCTCTCGAGTGAGAGCCGAGTGTCCTAACCAACTAGATGACATTATACTAAGTTGAAGTAAAGATATATATACGATAAATAACAGTATTTACTCTATCAAAACATGAGTCCCTACTCCTCCTCTTCTTTTGTAAAAGATGTACGCATTTGATGTTATATCTAAACTAGAGAATTTGTCCGTGCAGATTTTGCAGATTTTTGATAGTAGATTTCTTCTTAAATATTTTAAATTTTAATCAATTATATTATTAGTACATTTTCTATGATTTTTCAGCACTTAAAAATTCAGAGCCTTTCTACAAAACTTGTATAATGTATATCTATATAAGTGAAATGATATTTTTATTTTTGTTAAAAGAATGTGAAGAAAGGATAGAAGTTCAAGAAAAATCAAATTCCTTCTTCAAGTATATGTAGTACTAAATTTTAAAACATGAATATTTCTTTTTAATATTTTAACTTAGTATCCTCAAATACTTTCCGACATAATCACTCATTATCTTTTTTAAAATGTCCAACCTTTTTTTCATCTTCTAACTTCCCAATAATAAAGATAAATAACTAAAACATATTTTCAAAGTCTCAACATAAAATGCAAGAAAAGCTATTACAGAAATCATGCATAAAAACATGTTATAAAAGATGAAGAAGAATAAACATTATTACCCATTAATTATCCCATTTAATTTGTGAATATGAAAGTAATTAATATAGTCAGGAATAGGAAAAACAAATCATTAGTAGAGTATTACTAAAAAAAACAGTAAAACATTATAAATTAATTTTTTTAATATTAGAATCGCAATAGAGAATTTTATAAAACGGCTCTTACACATATAAATGATTAAAAGTAATCATATTTCTGATGGGCAATGCAACTCTAGGTGCAATCCATTTATAAAATGAACTTTTGAGGTTTGATAAAGAGAAATCATGTAAGAACTAAAATAAATAAAAAATAAATAATTGTATTATTCTTATGTTCTTAATTATTAAAATATTTTAGAAAATGAAATCAATATACAATTTTTTAGCTTTTGTTGATATCCATTTTCACAAGCCATAGCCATCATTTAATAGCCTTCATCTTATTCTTTCAAGTCAATCCAAAGAATCAAACATAATAAGCATTGAAAACATGAAAACTTAAAATGCTAATGTCCTCATTTCAATAAAGTTTTACAATTTCTCAGTTTATACTATTACAATACAGAATACCAAATAGTATTATGAATATGACTATTAATTATTTGAGCAAAAAAGATTATCCTAAAGGTGCAATAATGGGGTAATGAGAAAAGACCAAAAAAAAGGGAAAAAAGACAATAACCAATATGAGTTGTGGTGCACTGGTGGGAGTGCTTCATCCTTAATCAGGGGTCTCGGGTTCGAGCCTGGGTATGAAGAAATTCATGTTGTGAGTGCCATCCCCGAATGGGCCCTGCATAGCGTGATCCGAATTTAGTCAAAATCAAAAAAAGAAGAAGAAGAGAAAAGACGATGAATTTCTTCATTTAGTAAAGAAAAAAGACATTGAAAATGAAAGGTTTTTAAAACTGAAACTTAATTGAGTTATTATTCAATTTTTAAATGGCTAATCTCTTCAATTGAGTAATGACTTTGATTAGAACGGTTGCAACAGAGGAAAATCGTTTATTTTTATCTTTAGACATGAATACACATTATATTGAATTACAAATTAAAATTTATTTAATAGAAACAATGAGGAATTAAAGCTAATTTTTTTAGAAAAAAAAAAAAAGCAAAAAAGATATATATGAATAGTAGCTATAGAGATGTGTCATATCACCTTTTTACTATCTAGTTTTGTATTATACATAGATATAGATAGATTGTAAAGAAATTAAATAATAAAGAGAGAAATACTTCCTGAAAATTAGAGAGGTGTGAGCTATAGATAGTTACTCTTTGTTAATTGGCATATGAAGAGTTTTTATTGTAATTGTTCCTCTATTAATAAAACATTTATTTACAATAAATTAATTAATTTACCTTTACAATAAAATCATTGATTTAAATAAGAAAAAAAGTCAAAAAAAAAAAGAAAAAAATAAATATGAATGGAGACCATAGAGAGGTGCCACATCATCTTTTCTATGTTTCTCATATATATATATACTAGACATAGGACCCCGTGCCAGCACGGGGCCCAATATATATTTTGTATTTATTTTAATTTACGTCATATTATGGAATTTGAGAAGTTATTGAAATTTTTATATGATTTTAATAATATTTTAAATTGTTAGCTATTGTGATTTGTAGTACTTTTTTTTAACATAATTTTGAAAATAATAGTTATTACTCTCTTTGTTCTAATTTATGTGGCACATGCAAAATTTCAAATATTAACCCTTTTTTATATGTCTCTTTAATATATTAAGTTGTTAATTATTGTATTTTATAGTACATTTTGAACTTAATTTTGAAATAATATATGTTATTTCCCATGTCCCAATTTATGTGGCATTAATTGATAGATTTGTTGGAGTCGAGCGATTTTTTTTTGTTAATTATTGTAATTTATAGTTTCTTTTTTGTCAATTTCAAACAATATATGTTGTTAATTGATAGATTTTTTGGAGTCGACTATTTTTATTTTTTAATTATTGTAATTTATAGTTTCTTTTTCGTCAATTTCAAACGATATATGTTTATCAGATAATCCATTTTATGTGGTACCAATAGAATTTAGAGAGTCAATTAAATTTTTTATATAACTTTGAAATATTTAAGCCGTTAATTATTGTAATGTATAGTATTACTTATATTTTTTTTAAATATATTTAAATATTATATGTTACCTTTTTTATCCTAATTTATATGGCATTGATAGAATTTAAGTGTCAAATAATTGTTAATTATTGTAATATAATATGTAGGACTTTTTATGTAGTTTTTACTATTTTTAAGCATATTAAGTATAGTATTACTTATATTATTTTTAAATATATTTAAATATTATATGTTGCCTTTTTTATCGTCATTTATATAGCATTGATAGAATTTAAAGTGTCAATGAATTGTTAATTATTGTAATATAATATGTAGTACTTTTTATGTAGTTTTTACTATTTTTAAGCATACTAAATTGTTAATTATTTATATATACTACTTTATTTTTTATTTTTAAAATATGTAATCAAGGAAAAATGGTGACACATGATAATTAAAATAAAGAAAAACACAACTATTGGTCAGCCGCCATGAGAAAGGTAATGGGGCCCACTTTAATTAATTAAAGAGTAGTAGATTTGATGGATATATGTGTCATTATGGAGATGTTGGATGGTTTTTTTGTCTAAAGAAGAAAAGGTACAATTATAAAGCATTGACATACAAAAGTTTTAAGGAGCAAAAGCTAGTAAATACCAAAAATACCCCCATTTAATTCAGCCAATTTATTCATTTGTAGCTTTTTGATGGGGTCCAGTTCAACCCTGTTTTTTTTTTGCCACGTGTCGACGGAGAAGAGGATGTTTATTCACTCTTCTTATATAGTAATATATATCTAAATTAACTCGTACCTTCGTGGAAAGACAAAAATGGTGTGTAATAGATTAAGAATGATGTGGTATGTCATATTTTAAGTGTTCAAGGGTTGTATCTCAAGTTTTGAAGTTAGGTAAGTTGCAAAATAAAAGTTAGCGAAAGTTATCGTAAGTTCCTTTTTAAAGATTTCTCTGAAATTTGGGTCAAATATCTTGGGGGTTTTCTCCCAATCTATAAAGATTTATGGGGCTCACAACCCATTAAATTGAAGGTCTACGAGTCTAGTTTCCAACGCATCTAACCGTTCGTTCATATGACTTCAGAATAGAGAGATATTTGCGTTTTCCCGAGACTGCGCAAGCAGGCACGTGAGGTGGGTGGTCCCCTAGGTCGGTGGAACTTTTTATATATCTTCTTCTTCGACTTTTCTTCATTTTTTTCAGTGAATAACCAGAAAACTAAGAAAACCCACCTCTAGGATCAACCAAGTTATAAATTTTTTCGACTTAAGTCCTTGACGAATGTTGTTCTACGCGTTGAGCTCGTCAACATGGTATAATTTGTTTTATCAATTTTGTAGCATATCATACTTTGGTGTTGGGACAACAAGGGTTTGGACATATTTCAATGTATCGAGGTGTATTACGAACTTAAGATCAAGGTAAGACCCTTCTTTCATCGACTCTAGCTTTTATAAGTCGCAAATAGCAATTTCCAACAGACTTCTATTCTTGTCTGTTGATTATGGTCCTGCCTTGTTGTAGTATCGAGGGGGGTTGTGAGAGTTGTTAAGCCACGTGAATTCAGCGAAAAAGACATGTTAAGGCTATTCCCTTCTTACTGCATGTTTCCTTAAAGCTTAGGAGCAATGTAATTGTGTTGTTATCCTTGTTATACTTGTAGTTATTATTGTTGATTGTTGGATGCTCGAGTGGATATAATCCTCCCTTATCGGGATTCTTATTCAGTTAGTAGCGTCCCTATGTTGGACACGACTTAGAGGCTATTCGTATAGGTTGCTTATAGCTAAATTGCTCGCTTCTAGCCTATGGGATTGTTATTGTTTCCATTGGGGCTGTTGTGGTTAGCTGTAGGAATGTGATCTATGCTTAGAAGAGCTATGTTCTACCTACGGGGCTATATTGATGCCTAAAAGGGCTATGAGTTGCCTACATGGCTATATTGATGCCTAAAAGGGCAATGAGTTGCCTACAGGGCTATATTGACGCCTAAGAAGGCTATGTGTTGCCTTCAGGGCCATGTTGTTGCCTAATAGAGCTATGAGTTGTCTATAAGCTATGTTGATGCCTAAGTGAGCTCTGTGCTGCCTATGGGGCTATATTACTGCCTAAAAGGGCTATGTGACTGTCTACGGGGCAAGGGGACTACCGATAGGGGTATATAGACTGATTGGCACCTTCTGGGCTTATGGGGGCCTGGGTAGGTGGTCTTGTGTGCTGTTTGTACCTGCCGAGCTTATGGGGTCTTGGTTAGGTTATTGTTTTATTATTTTTGATAATTTTAGATTTAGGATCAAGACAGTACACTTATCTTATCCTTGATTAATTTATCAGATTACTCCAGTATATTAGGATACATGCTCATAGTCTATTGCCTTTCATACTCTATACATTATTTCGTACTGACGCCCTATTGCCTGGGGGCGTTATATTCATGCATGCAGGTCCCGACAGACGACCCAGTAGACCTGCTCAACAGCAGGATTGACTTTTATCCGGTTGGCTAGCCCCTTTCCTTAGGAGCTGTCGAAGTTGGGAGGTTTGTTAGCTTTTGTTCTATATATTTTTATGGGTAGGCTGGGGCTCTGTCCCACCAATCTTTACTACTCTTAGAGGCTTGTAGACTAGTGTGTGGGGCGTATAGCTACGTTATGGCCATGCTGGCCTAGTTTGTTGGTTTGCTGAAGCTTGTTAGCTGTTTGATGTATTGTCTTGATATATACCTGCTTTAAGTTTCGGTATAGAGATCATGGTGGCCTCGACGGTCCAATCAGGACTTCTGTGCTGGTTGACTATTTCTGTATATGAACTCTTGGGAGTAGCTATTTCTTTTATAGATCTGTTGACAGGGGCCTTGCAAGCCGAGGGCTTAATTTTAAGCCATGATATACTTTGTTTTCTTGATTGTGTGTGGATGCCATGCATTAGTAGAAAATGGTTCAGCAAGGTCGGCTCGGGCCTAAGTTCTGGCATTAGGAGTCAGTTGCACCCTTTAAGTTTGAAGCATGACATTGAATAAATATAATTTATTTTTATATAAATATTGATAAATATAAATTATAAATAAAATGATGATACATTACAAACATAGGCGGATGTAGCTAACATGTTACTGATTTAATTGAACCAAT
The DNA here is from genome assembly GCF_900185275.1 of Solanum verrucosum. NCBI lineage: Eukaryota > Viridiplantae > Streptophyta > Magnoliopsida > Solanales > Solanaceae > Solanum > Solanum verrucosum. The sequence goes on from NW_026020378.1 coordinate 6,821,392, forward strand.
AATTTTAATATATGACTTTGATATTCATGTAAAAGATCATCGAACTTTTCAATAAATATAAAATTTTGAATACCTTATATTTAATGTGTAATGGTTCGATGGTAAAAATATAAAGATTGAGCTTGTCAAATCAAAATTCTAAATATGCTTATGTCCACAAAGCATGGAAAAAAATATGAATAGTTTACTTGGTGTTGTATTAAAATATCTAATTAAAGATCGAAGTTCATCAATTTCATTCGTTCATCACTAGCCTTCAATCTCATTCGTTTATATGGAGGGGTTCCATCGTTTTCCCACACATGCCTTCAAGGACGAATGTCTCTACATGTTTTGTAAATGCAAGTTTATGAATATCTCATAAATGATAGTCTTATGAATTCATGATTAGCTAACAAATGCAAATTTGACTTAATTTAGCAGTTAAATTTAGATGGTAGAGTATTAATTTCACTTTTATTTGTCATATTTGAATTTGACACACTCATTTAGAAAACAATGATGACATCATTATTTTACCACATTACATTTAATAAATGACGCTTAAGTATTAAGCCACGGTAGATGATTTGAAAAATAAGTAATTAATGCTAAAATAAAATATGAAAACATAATAATATGTCTTTAGTTGATATGTTAAAAGTAAAAATTTATTTTTAAAGTAATAAACAAGTAAAAATGAATATAGTATTATGAATAATGTACTAATAATAAGAATATGAAATTAAATATTTTGCTGCAAATATAATGCAATTCAAAAATCATAGTTTTTAATGGCTACTAGTTAGGGATGCACACATAATGTAACTCAAGCATCATCTCCCTCCATGTGATTGTCACATGCCTAACTTCAGTCAAACAATAATTAGAAAAACATGATTATATTACTCACATTTTCTAAAATAACCAATTCACCTAAATATATGTCAAATAGAGGATTAGAAGAACATGATCATATTACTCACATTTTCTGTTAGAACTAATTCACCATAATATATGTCAAATAAAATAGATATAAAAGATTGATACAAATTTAATACTTTTAACTTTTTTCAAATATCTTTTGCAATACTATTTTTAAAATAGTTAGGTAGCATAAATTTATTTATCAGATAAAGTATTTATTTTAAAGTCTTGGCAGATTTATTACTATATATGAAAGTGAAAATTATTTTCAGATCGTAATTCTGAAGAAAATTATATTCATTAATAATAATAAATTTTACGACTTGCAATGACGATAAATAAATTACAATGTTTAACTATAACATTTATTTTAACGTCAAATTTTATTTTTTAATAGTTTTATTATTGACTGACACATGGAAAACACATATACTAAATTAACAATACTAAATATTATGAAAAAATATCGAGTTTTATATCGAAAGACAACCTTTTTATTTTTAAAGCACGAAGGCTCATTTGGATCTCGGAGATAGCATTTTCAAGAAATTCTTCAAAAATTAATATTACCTCAGGAGTGCTAATATTAAGATTGAAAAACGTAAAAATATTTCAAAATGAAAAAAATATCAAGATGCAAATGTGATACTCTACCGTTGCATGCATTAAAGATTGCTTCCACAACTTGAATATGTGACCTTTAAATTACACAAAAATAACTTTATCGTTGCTGCAAGTCTTTCCTTGCCGAATGACATATGAGTGAGCAAATAAATAATAAATTTATTCTCCGACATTTTTCGGGTACTACATTATTGCTACACGAATAGAGTGGAGTTGGATTCATTTTTCTCGAGGAACTATTGAATTCAGTCAGCCAATTATCTTTATTGAGATACTCATATTGAATTGGTAATCGATTTGAAACCAAACCTCATTAATACATTTTTTTCAATAACTAACTAATTTTACTATCATAGTAAACGTTTACAATACATAAAACCTAATTAATGTATATTTGATTAATTTATGAATAATTCATTAGACCAAACTCTACTAAAAATCTACCTAAAAAGGACAGATAGAAAAGCGACAGATGACGTTGCTCCAAAAAGCGACGCAATAAGCCACACTGTCTGTCGTTTTTTTTATAATTTTTAATTTTTTTAACAAAATGCGACGGATCAAAAACTCTATCTCTCTCACTTTTTGGCGGATTTTTGCGCCATATATATATATATATATATATATATATTTATTTATTTTATATAGGTAGAGACGACATCCGTCGCTTTTGATTAAAAATAATTATTCTTAACTTAAATAATAACGACGTAGTTTGTCATTTTTAATGAATTTTAATTTATTAATTATTATTTAAAAAAAGCGACACACGACGTCTCTTAGTGCGTCACTTTTTGGTAGAGCTATCAATATGGGATGACCAACCCCATTCGAACTAACTCATATAGGCTTTAAAATTTAACGGCCAGACCGGGCTAGCCCATTTTTTGTGTGGGCCAGAAAATGATCGGCTTAGCCCACAAGTACATGGGCTTCGGGGTTTTCCGGACTAACCCTCTTTTTTTAAAGTGTATTTTTTATAATTTTTTTAAAATTAAATTATAATTTAAAAATGTTCTCATAAATATCGATAATATTACATGGTGTTAGTGTTACTACTTGTTAATAAAATCCACAAATAAAATTATTTTTATAATATTTATTAAGTTTGATTTCAAGTTAAAGCATAAATAGAAATATTAACTTAATTTTTTTCCAATGATAATAATAAAATAAAAAAATTATGACAATATTCCATAGGCTACGGCCTATATAGTGATTTCCTAGAAATTTTAGTGAATTTTTATTTTATGTAGTACATATTTTATAAACATAATTTGTATTTAAATTGTAATATTTCAAACATTAAAAAATATTTTGAGTTTAGACTCTTGTTATTTTCAATACTCAATTTTATTTTTATTTTTCAATTATTTATTATTTGGTCTACAGGCTGGCCCTATCCATATTCTCAAGCCCAACGAATCGGCAGGTTTATTCAGGTCGGGCTAAAAAATCATTTTCTTAAATGAGCTTCAAAAATCGTAACCCGGCCTTATCAAATCATCGGTTAGGCTAGGCCGGCCAAACGATCCTAGCCCATATAGACGACTCTACTTTTTGATCAAAATATCTGGTCAAACATTTTTAAAAAGCAACGGACAACGTCTCTTTCTTATTTTCTTAGTCTACAAATTCATGTTCATACTATCTTCATGTCAAAAAAACAAAAATAATATCTATGTCAAAAATCTCATCCATTTTTTGTGATCTTACACCCGTCATTCTTATCAATTTGGTCATATAATGACATTCTGCTTATTTCTGAAATTTATCTTTCAAACAACAAAAGTAAAATTCATTCTTTGCAAAATTCATCTTTTAAATATCATCACCAACACCATGTCAATTTTTTTTTTAATGATTCTAACCCTAATCCTGATCCTGATACCGATACCATTTTTGGTGATGATTTTGATCCTAATGGGAAAGAGCATGACTATGGTGATATGCGACTTATTTCTAGCTCAGAGAAAGAAGATGTTAAGGACAATGGTTTGAATAATGACTTTGACAGTGACTTTGCTCTTGATTAATATAAAGATATTGGCGAAGTTGCTGGAGAAGAGGAATACGAAGAAGAAGAAGCTGAACAGGAAGAGGAGGAGGTGACAAGGAAGAGGGAAAGGAGAAAGAAGATGGTTATTAGACCAACGAGGCCGAAATGAATTTATTAAATGAACTCACTTTGTTTTCTTTCATTCTATTTCTCTTTTATTTCATTTTGGAGTTCTTGTTGAATTTATTACACTTTCATAAGCGATTTACTAGATGAGATACGACTTATGTTGAGCACAGGACCAACATTAAGATTTAATTTTTCCATACAAATGATCTGGTGCAATTATTTTACATATGGTTTAATATTTCACTTGCAATAATCTATGTATATATATCAAATTAAATATAGACAAGGTGATGTGATACCTCTAACCTTTAATTACATTTATCTTTCTTTCTCTTTTTATTTTTTTCATTTTAAAATTAATTGTGATATGTAAGAAAACCCACTCTTAAATCACTTAATTATATCTGTTAAATCTCTATTCCTACAATTTATTGCTTAGTTATTACTATAATGTAATGGTTGAGACAATGAAAATTTGTGGCTTGCGAAAACAACAAACAATTAGTTATTTTTGTTTCAAAATATCTTTGTTTACCTACAATTTCTTCTTAAATCTGAAATTAGCATACGGTTTGTTTGAAAATTGGAATGCTTTTCACATTCACTTGATGTTAGGTACTTTATTTTTTGTGTTTAATTATGGATTATTACTATATTTATGTGTTAATTGCAATCTATGTTCCAACATTTGAATTTTTGATTTATTATAAATTAATCATGTTTTTTGTCAAAATTGTTGGTTAATTTTAGTATGTGTTACGAGAACCTGCACTCTTTTTAAAGGTTCAAGTTTGCAATTTACTTAGATACGATGATTTTTTTTTTGTTTGTTTTGCATATCAAAGCCCAAATAAATAATAATTTATGATAAAGTAAATAGTGGTACGTTGTTTTAATCCCACATGTTGTAGTAGTAACACTTGCATTTTAACTTTATGTCTATTATTTGGTTTAAAATCTTCACCATCATAACTCATATTTACGTACCTATTTGATTTCTATTTTTAATAATATTCATCACTGTTGGAAATAATAATTCAAAGTTGGAATAAGAATCCTAAATTGATTAGGATTTGTTATTTATGATATTTACTTATTTATGTTTAATTAGGATTTGTTAGTTAGAGTGGTAAGTGGTTCTTAGTCCTAGTTTAATTTGATTTTTATTTTTATAAATACAGAAAATATAAAAAACACAAAAATATACAAAAGATACAAGAGCTTATAAATAAAATATTTTTATTCAAATTGGTATCAGAGCTTCTACGATACTGGTAGAAGATCTTAGAGTTTTCGTTGGCGGCGGGTGGCTATGACCAATATATGTCGCTCATTTGACCTATGATTATGTTGAAAAACGCCAGATGAATGATATATGTATGAAAAACATGCTAGGGGTAAAGACTTACACAAAAATACTACAGATTTAAAGAAGTGCAACCAAACACAAGAAGAAGAAGCTCTTCTCTAAATTAAAAGTTAGAGAAAGTCAAAAACAAAAACAAAATAACAAAAAGAAAAGGAGTTGATGGGAAGGGTAAGAAGTTGGAGAGAAGTGATCCAACACAGCCAAAAAAAATATATCGTGAGTGAGAAAAAAGGCTCCAACACTTGGAAGCAGGGGCGGAGCTACCCTTGCCCGAGGGGTGTCAAGCGACACCCCTTCATCGGAAAATTACGTTGTATATGTAAGTCAAATTCTGTTTTTATACCTATATATATTAGAATTGACACTCCTGAACCAAGTTGAAGTGTTGGTTCAGCGATTCAGGGGCTACAAAGTTCCGCCTTGTCATTGACCTAGGCGTTGGGAGTTCGAACCTTGCTGAAGTCTATTTTTTAAAAGGCTTTCAGTGTTTTGTTTTACGTTTTAGACAGCTGTAACTTTTTTGTCTTTAGTTTTTAGATAGCTAAACGTTTTTTTTCTCCAATTTTTAAACCATTGGCTTAAATTAAGTTTACTTTAATATTTTATTTTTTTAAAAGAAATAAAATACACTTTAGGGATTTAGAGTCTTGGGATTAAACAAATCCCCAATTCCAAAATCAAAAGTTTTGAAGAGGAAGAGTCCAAAATGATCGTCTTTGTTCGCTGACTGCGTCGTGCAGTCGTCTTTAGACTTCAATCGCCATTGCTCGGCGTCAATCTACGTCCTGGTCATGGCAACGGTAAGTTCCTACTTTCTTACACCTTGTATTTTTTTTCCTCGTCCAATTTGTTGATGCCAGCCATCATAATGCTCTATTTATATTTACTTGTTTTGTTTAGGATTGATTTATCATTTGCAATTATATATTTTTCTCATGAAATTTTTGTTTTACAATTCAGTCTCAAAAATCAGTGAAGAACTATTTTTTCCAAGTACCAAAATCAAATTTGGCTTCTAATAGTCAACTACACGGGAAGAAAATGCCAACCAATCAGAAGTACCCCTCCATTCTTATCAAAGACAAGAAATTGATTTAAATTCTTTAGAATTTGATCCAGCGAAAAGGACTCCAATCTTGAACTATCATCCAAATGATCGTGATGTAATTAGGAGAGCATACCTCCGACAAGGTCCTTGTCAACCTGAGAATCATATTTTTCCTCAAACAGATTTTTATGGAGATATGCGTCGTTTTAATCTTGAATGGTTTAAAGAGTATCATGATTGGTTGGAATATAGTGTAACTAACGATGCAACATATTGTTTGAATTGTTATTTGTTTAAAGATGATAACATTCATCAAGGTGGAGGTGAAATATTTTCTACTGTAGGGTTTAAGAGTTGGAATAAGAAGAAAAGTTTTAAGCAACATATTGGTGGGCCGAATAGCACTCATAATCAGGCAAAAAAGAAAAGTGAAGATCTAATGCGACAACAACAGTCTATTATATCTGCATTTGAGAGACAATCTGATCAAGTTAAGCATGAGTATTGGCTTCGCTTGTCTGCCTCAATTGATGTAGTAAGACTTCTTTTGAATCAAGGATTTGCATTTCGGGGTCATGATGAATCTAAATCATCACTTAATAGAGGTAATTTTCTTGAAATTCTCTCATGGTATGCGAAACATTGTGATAAAATTTATGATTATGTATTGGAACGTGCTTCTCAGAATGACCAAATGCCTTGACCAATGATTCAAAAAGATATTGTCACTGCATGTAAGATAGAAACCATCAAAGCTATTATCCAGGAATTAAATGGTGACTATTTTTCTTTATTGGTTGATGAATCTTTTGATGTGTCATGTAAGGAGCAAATGGCTATCGTTTTACGATATGTTGATCGAATGGGATTTGTGGTGGAGCGATTGATTGATATTGTACATGTTCAAGATACTAGTGTTTTATCTTTAAAGGGGACAATTGTCAACGTACTTGCTCAACATTCATTGAGTCTATCATATGTGCGCGGACAATGTTATGATGGGGCAAGTAATATGCAAGGCGAGCTGAATGGCCTTAAAATGTTAATTAGGCAAGAAAGTATCTCAGCTCACTTTATTCATTGTTTTGCTCATCAACTTCAATTAACTCTTGTTGCAGTTTCTAAAAAATGTATTCAAGTGGGAGAACTTGTATTATTAGTTTCAAATGTTTTGAATGTTTTGGGAGCTTCTTTTAAGCGTATGGATAAATTTCGAGATTCTCAAAAAAAAAGAATTCAAGAGGCATTAGATATGGGTGAACTTACAACCGGTACCGGCTTGCATCAAGAACTTGGTCTTATAAGAGCCGGTGATACTCGTTGGGGATCTCACTACAAATCTTTTAGCAATTTTATTCTTATGTTTGGATCTATTGTTGATGTTCTTGATGCACTTGTTGTTGATGCATATTCTACCGATGAAAGAGCTAAGGCAACAGGATATCTCGAAGCTTGTCAAACATTTAAGATTGCTTTTATGTTGCATTTGATGAGAGATATCTTAGGAATCACAGATGAGCTCAATAAATCCTTGCAAAAGAAAGAACAAGATATTGCAAATGCTACGCTACTGATTGAAGTAGCAAAGAGAAGGTTGCAAATGCTAAGAGATGATGGATGGGATGCACTTATTAATAAGGTATCCACATTTTGTATCAAGTATAACATTTTGTTACCTAATTTTGATGAGCCATATGTTAATTCTGGAAGATCAAGGCGTAAACCTTCCGATTATACGGTCTTACATCATTATCGTGTTGAAGTATTTTGTAAGATTATTGATTGGCAGCTTCAAGAACTCAATGATCGTTTCAATGAGGTTACTACTGATTTGCTTCATGGAGTTGCTTGTTTGAATCCAGTTGACTCATTTTCTAGTTTTAACATCAGAAAAATAATGAGAATGACTAAGTTATATCCTGATGACTTTGATGAGTTTAGTATGAATGCTCTTGAGAATTAACTTGCCACTTACATTATTGATGTTCGTGATATGGATGAAAGGTTCTCCAATCTTAATGGACTTTGTGATCTCTCAAGAAAATTAGTTGAGACAAAGAAGAACCTAAACTTTCCTCTTGTATTCCGCTTAGTGAAATTTGCTTTGCTTTTACCAGTTGCCACTGCATCCGTTGAAAGAGCTTTTTCGGCAATGAAGTTTATTAAAAATGCCTTGCGGAATCGGATGAATGATGAGCTTTTGAGCGGTTGTCTAGTTCCTTTTGTAGAAAAAAATGTATTTATTAATATTTCTAATGATACTATTGTAAAAACATTTCAAGAGATGAAACCGCGTCGAGTACGGTTGTAATAATGTAATTGTGTTTTGCTTTTATTAGTAAAATTTATTTTGTTGAATTTTTTGTGTGCATACTACTTTATATTTTGACACCCCTCAATCTAAATCCTGGCTCCGCCACTGCTTGGAAGTTGCAGAGAAGTGCTCCAACACAACCAAGAAAAAAAATATCGTGAGTTGGAGAGAAAGTGCTCCAACACTTGGAAGTTGGAGAGAAGTGCTCCAACACAACCAAGAAAAAAAAATATTGTGAGTTGGAGAGATAGTGCTCCAACACTTGGAAGCTAGAGAGAATGTGTTCCAACACAACCAAGAAAATAAATAAATTGAAAGATTGAAGAGAAGTACTCCAACAATTGAAGATTGAAGAGAAGTACTCCAATACAACAACAATAACAAGAAGGAAAAGGCAAGAAGTATACAACTTTGAATTACGGGAGAGTGTTGAAAATAATAATTCAAAGTTGGAGTAGGATTTCTAAGTTGATTATGATTTGTTAGAGTGGATTCGTAGTGCTAGTTTAATTTAGTTTTTATTTTTATAAATACAGAAAATATAGAAACACACAAAAATATACAAAAGATACAAGAACTTATAAATAAAATATTTTCCTTCAATCTCACATGTTTTTTTTTTTGGAATATGGTTTGGAATATATCCGAACTTTGATTGCAATTGATGTAACAATCCCAAACTTTGGGCAGGATACCCCTGCACTATTTAATAATGTATTTTAAAGATACATAAGTGTTCACATGGACATCATAAATATTATATCGTTATAAATAGTAACTTGTCCACGGATGCACATATATATCTTTAAAATACATCATTAAATATTGCAAGGTGAATTCTGACACCATCATTATTGAATTGTGTATCAATATCAATATACAAAATATAAATTTATACATTATTATAGGAAATGACATTCCTTATGAAATTATCAATACTTAAATATATAAATGATGTACATTGTGGTATAATGTTGGTGTCAGTATATATTTCACAATCAGAATGATTAAAATCAAAATATCTTTAATTATAATCTATATGCCTGAAAATGGTGTATATTGAGTTGTAAAGTTGGTGTTATTATTCGCTCTTAGGTAAATAAATTGATGTACCATATGGTGTAATGTTGGGTACTCTGTAATATAATTATTTATAAAATAAATATTTTTCTAATAATAAAACACCAATTAAACCACAATTATTTTAAATGCCAAACTTTATGTGAAATGGTGTATATTAAAGTTCATAATACGTGAAAAAAAATATTTTACAAATTGAAATGTTGCGAATTTTAGTCATAGATTTGATTTTTCATAAGAAAAAATGGCTTTAAATAGAATGATATTTTGATTCGTGAGTGAATAGAATATTCGTTTTTGTGGTTATGAGAGAGAAAATGTCGTAAAAAGATAGAGAAGGAGAAAATTATGGAAGGAAGTTGAAAAATTGATGGGGAGAAAGTTATGGAAAGATTTTTTTTTAAATCAGATTAGTTGTATGTTTAAAAAATGGGATTTACCGAGTCTTTTTATTTTTACCTAGTTTGTTGTGTTTCGTTAGAATTCTATTGTTATTTAGGAAAAAGTAATATATATATATATATATATATATATATATATATATATATATATATAATTGGAGAAAGACGCCTGAAGCACTGGGAAGCCGATCATATAACTTGCAAGCTTGATTTTATTAACCTAGAGTATACTGTTAAAACTGCTTCAATAGAATCCACAAACGAAGACCTGAAAGAATTTGAAGACCAGATAAAGGAATTATTAAATTTAGGGGTAATAAGAAGGTCGACTTCAAAACATAGGTCAGCCGCATTTATGGTAAGAAATCATAATGAAATACTAAGAGGAAAAACTAGAATGGTAATAAACTACAAAAGACTTAATGACAATACTAGAATGGATGAATATAAATTAACAGAAAAATCAGAATTAATAAATCGAATACAGGGAAGAAATTTTTTTAGTAAGTTCGATTGTAAGTCCGGATATTGGCAAGTCAAAATGCATGAAGATAGTATAGAATGGACAACTTTTACTTGCCCAGAAGGACATTTCAAATGGTTGGTAATGCCCTTCGATTTAAAAACAGCCCCTCCAATCTTTCAAAGAAAGATGGATAATATATTTAGAGACTATAAAAACTTTATTTTAGTTTATGTAGACGATATCTTAGTATTTAGTAACAATACCAATGAACATTTAGGACATTTACAAATGGTGTTTAAATTGTTTGTAGACAATGGAATTATAATTAGCAAAAAGAAAATGGAATTATGTAAGACTCTTATAAAATTCTTAGGGGTAGAAATTGAAAATGGAAAGATAAAATTACAACCCCATATAGCAAAAAAGGTCCTCGACATGCCTGATAAATTAGATAACACTAAAGACTTACAAAAATTTCTAAGAATATTAAATTATGCGCGAAGTTTCATAAAAGATCTAGGGATAGTAGCAGGACCATTATACTCTAAAACAGGAATTCATGGACAAAAGATATTCAGTATGGAAGACATAAAACTAGTACAAAAACTCAAACAAATGGTTAAAAATATATCAGATTTAGCCCTCCCACTAGAAACCGACTACCCAATAGTAGAAACAGACGGAAGTCTAGAAGGATGGGGAGCAGTATTAAAAACGAAAAACAATAAATATGGAGATAAGAAGGACGAAAAAATTTGCGCTTATCACAATGGAAAATACAAAGAAAAAGGAAATATGAGTAGCGTAGATGCAGAAATTTTAGCAGTCATATATGGATTAAATAGTTTTAAATTATATATTATTAATAAAAATGAAATTTTGGTAAGAACTGACTGTGAGGCTATTGTAAAATTCCACCAAAAAATAGAAGAAAAAAATAGTAGTAAAAGGAGATGGTTAAATTTTTTTGATGCTACGTCAATATACAATATTTGTTTAGAACATATAAAGGGAAAAGATAATTCCTTAGCAGATCAACTAAGCAGACTTATGAAAACTAATTGTTTGTTTTCAGAATGAGTACAGACAAAAATAATTCCTTAGCAGATCAACTAAACAGACTTATGAAAACTAATTGTTTGTTTTCAGAATGAGTACAGGCAAAAATAAAAACAAAGCATCCAGTTCAAGTTCAAGTGGACAGAGAGACAAAGACTTGTATCTGCAGACTCTTTTAGGAAATACTTTATTTCAACCACATACAAGATTAGAGGAAGCAAGACTAAATACTACGAGCATGGAAAGGTTATATTTTGGGAAACAAAATCTAATTTTCTATCCTCCATCCAATCTAAGTTTCAGGGTAAAACTAGAAACGAAGATAGATAAACCTCAAAGATGCCTAATAGACAACCTGTGGATAGCATACAACAAAATACCTAGAGACAATAGTTACTTCATTTCAGTGGTAAATTCATTAAGTCATTACTTTACAGAAAAAAATGGAGACAAAAAATTCAGATTCTATGTAGTAGTCCAAGGGAGATTGCCAGGAGTTTTCCAGACATGGATAGAAGTAATAGACTCAATCAAAGACTTTCCTACCCCACTTTTCAAAGGATTCAACTATTTCAATGAAGCACTAGACTATGCTAGAGGAATCCTTGGGCCAAATTATTTCATAAGCCCAGCTTTAAGACAAACGACAAGACCTTTCTTGCAATACAATATTCAAAAGGACACTGACAAAATAATTTTTTACAATCATTGTTCTTCAATGACTGAAGAATTCAGAAGACTAAACCAGATAATTGAGAAATTAGAGACTGAGAAAGAAAAATTGACCCTACATATCCACTCATTACAAGAAAGAATAAAGTTTTTACTTGGGAATACTAATCAAACCATACCATTACAAATAAAAGACAACTCAGAAAAACCAAAGAGTTCTCCATCTCAATCCAAAATGGATAAGACGGGTGTACATTCCCCAAAGAATGTAGAAAGAGCTATTGTATCGGCTAAAGGTACAACTAGTCCCGTTCAAACGGTAGCGGGTAAAGACTCATCAAATTCGTTGATGGCTGACACTTTGCCAAAAAGTGTAAGGATTTTGCCAACAAGTTTTAATACGGTCGCAAAAACAAGTAAAAAGACAAAAGGATTCTTGCAAAAGAGAAAAATAAATAAAAGATCGAAAAAATAATAAAAAGTTCCCTTTACAAGTTACTTACAGAAAAAACTAAAGAAGTTATACACGAAAAAATCATACGAGAAACCCCGAAACCAGACCTAGCGAATTCTGAACCAAAAGACACAAGAAGTAGCAGTGATGAGAACGATCTATCAATAGATCAATTTACTTAACATTATGACCCAAATGAAGACAATAATTCAGGAATGAGTTTAGACTCCGTAGCACTACACAATTTGGATACCTAAAAGTATTACGTAAGCAATGATGTCAACAAAAGAAGACAAAAAAGACTACGTAAGCCATGACATCACAAGCCACTACCTATAAAAAAGACTCCACTCTTCAGAAACGGACAATAAAAAGGATAATAATTTTGAAAAAAGTCTTTCAAGACCATGTGACGATGGGGCCCAAAGAGCACCCGACATCAAAGAAAGATTATCTTCAACATTTGAAATCTGAACTTCAAATCCGAATCTACTCCTATAAATAGAGACCATTTGCAAGAAAAAAGGAGTAGAGAGAAAAGAGTAAGAAGAGCATCGAGCAAAGAAGAAATATTAAGTTCTAGTTAGTTTTACATATTCCCCTTCCCTTTCACATATTTCCCTTCCCTTTCAAAACAAAAAATAAGAGTGAGTGTTTGTGTACAAAAAGTGTGAGTGTTTTAATTTTCAAGTAGCTGCAAGGTCACCGGGGACTCCTGAAAGGGAAACCTCATTCCTACCATTATCATGTAAGTAGTTATCAGTTTTCTAGATCTTAGTAAGTTTCTCCCTATATTATGTATGTATTATTATGCACTGTTATTATAAATGTTTAATATGATGTTTATATTACTATTATGTTCATATACTGTTTAAATTACTCTTAGTAAATGGTTATTTCCTTATCTTCTTAGTTTTCCAGACATGGATAGAAGTAATAGACTCAATAAAAGACTTTTCTACCTCACTTTTCAAAGGATTCAACGATTTCAATGAAGCATCAACATTTTGATCAAGATCAGTGAATTTCTATATTTCAATTTTTATGTTCTTTTAAATTATAGCTCCTTCCAATGCTAGTGCAAAAGTCCTGTAAAGTGTAACACATATATTACTAACCATCATGGTCAAATAACTATTATTTGTGGTCAAGCTTATTTTGCACTCACAAAACCATGTAAAGATCTATGAAAGACGTGAAAAATGTGTTGACTGTAAATGTGCTAAATTATTAGCACCAAATGCACGGTGTAATAACATAATTATACATTCAGAACCTATTCAAAGCAGTGAAGAAGATAATCACATTGAGAGCAACTTACTTGAAATGCTTTCCGAACCATTCCAACATGTCTTGGTTAGCCTCGCCAGATGATTTTACGTCCATTAACATGTACCTCTCTCTTTGCCAATTCTGAAAAGTAAAATTTGATGAGTGTTGTGAAATCACAAAATGGACACCATGTAAATGCTCCCATTTTTCTACTCGCAAAGACAAAGTGGATTTGTTCAATTTGCACATGTTTCCAGTATAAAAAAGAATGAGAAAAAAGAAAAAAATTCAAGGACATAAGCAAATAACCCATTGAGAATTGCAGATTCTTCAAGCAAATGAGCGTTGCCTATCTCCATAGTACCTGAAAGCAAAAAAAATAATCATGTTATAGATTGACATTAGTGCTGAAATGAAGGCATTTTAAAATTGAAATTGTTTATCTACTCCATCCGAGGAAAGCTCATATCTTCTAATACTTTTGCAATTAAGTTCACCATCTTTAATTCATCTGCAAAGTACTCATTGACTGAGTTTCTTTCAGTATCACAAAGAGTAAACTGTTGTCCACTCTAGAGCTTTAAAAGACATAAACCAAGCAAGTTTCGCACTACCTTGTCTGAGCAAAAATAGGGCAAATAGGAAACTACATAGACCTCACTCTTATCAACTAAATATTATGACGACAAAGAAGACATTGAATGATCCAGTTTCCCGCATTGAGAACAATGAATCAGGTGCTTTCAAATGAACATCAAAACATGCAAAGATTGCCTGATATATGGACTGTGTGATATGATACAACTGCTCTAAATTACTCTAAATTCAAAGTCACAGAGGGCGATGAAACTATAATATATTATCTGCAAAATGATATACTAACACTATAGATAATATCTATGCTCAGAGTAGAGATCTAGAAGACACAAACCACAAATCAAGCTCACTCTAATCAACTAAGTTTCAAGATGATATCTGACTAATATATGAACTGTCATATAGTTGCTTTAAACTAATCAAATTTCAAAATTACAGAGGGCAATGAAACCACAGTGACCCACACGATCACATCAAGCTGTCCACAAATATAATACAGATAAAAAATAAAAAAATGCATACTGCTCTAAAATAATTACATTTCAAAATCTTTGCGTGCCTTGACAGTTCAGTATCCTAGTAGATACGAAGACAATACAGATAAAAAACCTTCAAATAGAAACTCAACTGTTCTATAAATAATCAAATTGCAAAATCATAGAGAGTGATGACACTACAATATCCTAAAAGATCACATTAAACTATCCACGAGGACAACACATATAAACAACCTCAAGAAAAATAATAATCAAATTACAAAACCACTAAGAATGCTGGCTATAAAGTATCTTAGACGATCAAATTAAGCTATTCATAAATACAATAAAAGTCCTCAAATTGCTCTTAAATAATCAAATTTAAAAATCATATAAATCGATGGCACCACAGTACTCTAGAATACCACATTACGCTATCTACGAAAACAATAAAAAACACTAAGATTGCTCTAAAATAGTCAAATTTCAAAATCACAGAGAGCGTGAAACTACAGTATCTTAGATGATGACGTAACAATACACAAAGAGAACATAAAAAAAAAACACTCTAGACGTGCAACTGAAGAATTGTTGTTGAGTTGACGGATAAAGATCTCCTTGTAGCTGTAGAAAGTGTTGATAATAAGACTGAGAAGCTGATTGATCTCAGCTCGAAAAGCAAACGTCTCTGTGTCCAACATTTTTTGTAGATCTAAAGAGTTGTTGCTACTACGAAAAAGAATCTCAGGCGAAGTGAAACATAGAGGGACTCAAAAGCAAGAGAGGATTTATGGACAGTTTTAAGCAACTTCGTATCGAGGGCTACTTACTTGGAATGCTTTCCGAACCATCTCAACATGTTTTGTTATATCCTCGTCAGCTAATTTTACACTCATTCACATGTAACTCTCTCTTGCCAATTCCCAAAAATAAAATTTGATGAGTGTGTGAAGTTACGAAGCGGACACCATGTAATACTCCCATTTTCCTATTCCCAGAGATTAAAAAAAAATTGGTTCAAGTTGCACCTATTTTCAATACAAAAGGAAATTAGAAAGAAGAAAAGATTCCAAGGACACAAGTAGATATTCCGTTGAGAATTACATATTTCTGAGAAATTATGAAAAAGAATCCTACAAAACTTGATACTCCAAGCAAATGAGTGTTGCCTATCTCAATTAACTGAAAGCAAAGAAAACACTCATGTTAGATTGGCAAGGACTGCTGAAGCAAAAGGCATATTAAAATTGAAGTTGTTTATCTACCATTCGATGCCGCACCCGTTTCACGTTCTTCAAATATACACTACTTTTGGAGAATCTAACATGAACCCATTGCCATTTTTGAAGAGTCCAAACAACATTCATGAAAACTGAATGAAAAGGTCAGTCTCACAAAAATGGACTCACTCCTCTAGCATATCTAAAGACTAAAAGTAATCAAGTAGTTCGTCAAAGAGAAGAGCAAGATGCAGATCAATTTAGGGGCCAAAGTGTTTTGAGTCATCAATAAATTTTGCCCATGAAGCTTAAAACTAAAATAGCTCAGAATGCAAGTATTTTAATCAAACATTCAAAAAGATAGTTAATTGGCTTGAAGATTGGATATAATACATTAAGGTTAATTACTTGTATTCAATTAGGTGAGTTTAATCAACCAAATGTGCCACAATCCCAAATTAGTTGGAGTATCTTCTATATGCCCATTCACTTATTCATAGACAAAACTATGAAAGATGGAAACTTTGAGGCAACAATACTTTTTTTGAACGAAGATCGCGTCTCCCTCTTTACTCTTTTTATTGTTATTTTTTTTCTTTAAGCTTTCCAGTAAATCCTCGGCTCTATCCTCCTTTAGCCTTCTTTTGTACAAATCTGATAGTTTTTTGTACAATTTGTTGAAGCCAGAGTCTAAATGATAATATCTATGCTGAAAATATGAATACTAAACTGAAATGCTATAAATGAAAGAGTGATTTTACTTGATACAAAATTTTCAACTTCTCTCAGAATGTGGTTCATTCCAACCTTATAACCCAAGAAGGAAGTTACCTTACAGGGTTTGCTTGTGTCATCCTTAGGCACTGGAAAAAAGGGAAAAACAAATTAAAATAAATGACGGATAAGGAAAAGCTTAAATATTTACTAAAAAGTAAAATGTGCAGAAGTTGTAAAGAAGCTAAAAGCCAAACAAAAAAAAAGAGAAGGTTGCAAATGGTAATTTGCATTATGCAGCTTTTGGTAACTCAAAGATCTTGGAACATATTAGAGAACATACTTATGTTAAAAGTGATAAATTCAAGAACTGAATCCTACGCTAGTTTATTGTCTTCTTTAATATTGTCACGTTTGAGTACAAAGAAATTTATGCTATCAGATAGTTTATGTTCAATAGGTTAGCTCCGATGTAGGTGCTTATGGCCTTTATTGATTCAGAATTAGAAAAATAAAGTGCAATTCACTCATCAATGTTCTCTTTATATATGAATCCTTGGCAACGATTGTTTGGCATATGGAGGATGCAAGAAAGTTATCCTTATGATTCACTCTCTATACTATCTCATGAATTAGAACAGATTCATATAATTAAAGATCAATTCAATCAAAATAATGTATGGTTTGTAAATAAATAACAAACATAAAGATTTTCTTAGACAATCATCAAACACTAAATCACTGGAAGGGTCTAATAAGGCCGCAACTAAAAGATGGTAGTATTTCATGAATCTAATTTGACGAATTTTACTCCAAAAGATAGAATTCATCTCTTCTGTCAAAGTCGAAGCCTTAAAAGATTTGCAAAACTCTCACCTTTGGAGCATGATCAAGCTTTAGGTTCAAATCTAAAAACATTATAGTCTTTTCAGATTTCGAAAGTCTTAATAGAAGAGTTAATTCTGCAGGGATTAATAATATCACTAACATTTTTGTGAATTGTGATTTGCCTCTTCCAAATAGAAGCTACCTACATATAAATTTATAAACATCCTATTCATTTTCATCAATTGTAATACGCGGTGAAAGTGAACTCAAAGTTCTCGAGATGAACAAACTTTGTTTCAGTATAAGTAGTCATCGAGCTCTTAAAAAATTATTACATGAGAAAGCAGACATTCATATAATTCCACTGTTCACTATAATAATATCTACAATGCAATTCTGCTTAACATGATATTGAAACCTTAATACATAACAACACCACACAGTAGGAATGAGCTTAGAAGCAACTACTTCCCCTTGTAATGCTTTCAATTTTTAGAAATATGAGCAAGAATTGGTGAAACACTCACATTCAAGAAACTTTAAACGACAATTAAGAGACATGCATGAAAATTGATGAGAATAAATTAATAAGAGAAGTACTAAATTAGCAGTACAAAATAAGGTACGGGACTTCCTGCACATTATCCGGTTCAATCTCGACCTATCAAAATTTCAGAAAAATAAACTGACGAAAAAAAGGAAAAATGCAAAGAACTCTTTGACCAACCTTCTTCAAGGAATGCATCAATTTTAGACACTTCTTCATGAGAACTTCAGCAAATTTGGAGCAAAGGATTGCATCAATTTTTTTTACAGAGAAGAGAGAGAAGTGGAACTGTAGAGAAGCCTTGAGAAATTTGGGGACTAAGTGAAAAATAAATGTCTCTCACAAAGATAAAAAGCAAATAAGGATGTTACTACGTGTCTGCCAGAAAAAGGAAAATTGGAGGGCATTGAACTTAAATACATACACTTGTAAGCAAGAAAATGCAAGTTTATGGTACAATTTTTGTTTCTTTCAGTACAACTATTTGATGTTGTGTTAGTCCATTTCTTGTTCACTTATAAATAAGGGTAATATATATATATATATATATATATAGTGGCGTACGCAGGATTTTTTCAAAGCGGCGTCACCATTTAAGGAACAAAAATGGCTCAAGAAGAAAATCAATGAAGCTTTTGCTTTAGACCCAAAAATTTGAGGCCCGTTAATAGTGAACTTTATGAAAAAATATTTTTCTTAAAAATATAAAATTTTAATTGAATTAATTTTTTTTAAAAAATTTATGTATTCTTTAAATTAGATAATATTATAGAATTTCTAATTAAATCACTCACATCTTCATATTATTAAATAAAGTTTTATACAACATTATTTAAAAGATTGTATTGCAAATAAAAGATTAACATCTTTAAAGCTTAATAAAAATTTAATAAAGCTTGATTCAAGTACATTACTATCTTTCTCTCCGACGAAATTTCATATTTTGAAAGGTATACATAATATCCTCAGTAGAAACACGACTAAATAATTTTTTTTATATATATAAATTGACATTTGTAATTTTTTTTAGAATAATAGCTCTCCATTACTGCACAATTAAATTTAGACTAATATGATGTAATCTGCACAATTAGTTATTGAGGATCAAATAATAGAGGATTGCAAATAGAAAAAATAAAATTATTATTATGAACAAACAAAAATTAAAATTCAAGCACATTATAAAATAAATAGAATAGCAAAAACATACTAACATGATATGGAGATTCGAGATGCTGAATAATGATAATGGATGAACAAGAACGACAAGAAAATTGAAGAAATTCAGAAGTAAATATATAAATATAAGGATTTAAGGAGTCAACACTATTTTTATTTAACTATAATTTTAATCAATAAATGACTCAAAGATTTTGAGTTTTATTTTAATTCTAAAAATAAAAAAGAGTAGTTAAATTTTGAATACATTAGAGTGGTTCGGTAGGTTTTTAATGAAGGGGCCTATTGTTTTGATTTTTTTTTATTAAATTGAAAAATAAAGTTATAAAACATGGTGAAAAAAGCAAAAATTAAGAGAGAAGGAAAAAAAACGTGAAAACAAAAACACCCACTAGAGAATTGAACTCGGGATGCAACACATTCAATACAACGCCTCTGCCACCTGCGCTAGGAGCATTTTCATGCAGGGGTGTCCTTTTAATTATTTTTACCTTCGATGTTTTTTTTTTTTAGTTTTTATATAGGTATATTCCGTAAAAAAATTCGATGAAGCGTGACACAGCTTACATATACATAAATCCGCCCCAATATATCATATATATATTATTATTATAAGTGGGAAGCTCCAAAGTGTAAAGTTAGATTACCATTTTACCCCTACACTAAATAAAAATTATACATTATCTCATTAATTATTAATTAAATATTAAACTTTAATTACCTCTAAGCTTTCTGAATATCATAAAAAACTGGAAAAAATATGAAAAGTCACATTACATTATTTATCATAGTCAACCATTTACATTGTTTTAAGACTTTTCCAAACTAAATCGTTGTTTTAAGAAGTCCAAAAAAATGTTTAAATATATTATCCAATTAAATGTGAAATTAAAGACATTAAAGAAAAGGGAAGATAAAAAGATGTGTATCAGTTTTCAAACCCTCTTTTCCATAAATTAATTTGTTAGAACTCTTGTCTCTTCATTTGCCTATATTGAATGAAGATGAGTTTTTCAAATTTATAAATACGGATATTGAATAATATCAAACAAGTGTATGATGAAAGGTTAGTTATACAATTGCTAATTGCCAAATCCTTACTTTTATTTGATCTCTTCGTATTATTTTAATTTTAGATTTCATGATCTATGGGTATATCATATTTAATTGTATTTATGTTTGCCAATTTTTCTTTCTCAGCTTTGGTGGCATCAAGATTACAAGCAGCTATAATATATGATGATAACTTCCCTATTTTGTTGTTTTCTCAGTGGTAATTTCTTAACAGAATTATCATTTTTGTAAAGCATGAATATTTTGGACTTTCAAATCATTATGGAACAAAAGTTTATAGTGCTTCAAGATCCTTCAATTCATTTTTAAATGAATTTGAAGTTATATTTTTCAAGTGACAGGATAGTTTCCACATCTACAAATTAGGTATACAATTCTTTTTTATAATATATATATATATATATATATATATATATATATATATATTAGTTCTCATATGTTTTTTAGTGTTGAAGTGCTGGTATTATATTTTACCTCTTCTGCGTCAACTAAATTGAGAAACTTGTTGATGCATTTTTACAATCTCATATTTAGTAATGTCCAAATTCTTGCTTTATTAAATTATGTTATTTAGGATTTGTATATATTATACTTTATGTATCACACACTATAATTGCATATAATTATACATTTAATTGTTTATGCATGTAGGTTATGAGAAAAAAACAACGTAAGAAATTCTAATAATTTGAAGTTCACACATTAACTTCTGAGGTGAAAGCAGTGGATGGTGTTTAATTTAGTGACGTAAATGATGTTTTCTTTCTCGCTTTTATGTAAATATATTTCTTTTTTTTATTGTTTGAGTTAATTTTGGATATATTTGAGAATAGTATGTATATAAAATATATTACAACTTTTTCTTTCTTCTGTAAACAGGGAATATGGCTTTGCCTTTTGTTTGATTTTTTATGTCCCGCATTTCTATCGTAACGAAGGTTGTTGTGGGGAGATCTTTGTGTCACTGAAGATTGCTTTCAATGATTGCAAAATCAAAAATATAAAAAATATTGCAATACTATAATTTCTCTTCTAGAAGTCATAAAAGAAAGAATAGGTATACTTTGGTTTGATAAGCCAAAAAAAATAACCCCGACTTGCTTTTGTCACTCAAGCAATACCAGTTTTTCAGTTTGATTTTTTCTTTAAATTTGTTGTCATTTCTTATTCTTCATTCTACCTCTCCTCTAATTTTAAAATAAAATACACTCTCTTTATGTCCCCCAAATGAAGTATTGAAGTTCAAAATATGATGATCGACATTTTTAAATATTGAGTAAGAAATACTTTTACTTTCACGATACATATATATCATTTTGGAGGCTTATGTCAAATGATTTTATTCACGCTAAATATAAGTCAGATTAAAAATCCAATATAATGTTATTATATCTTAATTAATAATTTTACTTCTTGTTACACAGAACAAACTTTATAGAAAGAAACAAAGTCAAATTATAACTTCAACAATTAGTTTTAAACTATAATTGTTGTCTTGCCCATGCATTTCAAGTTCAACTACGATATCGCTTTAACATATGAAAATATTAATTACCAGTTTGTATTTTTTTTCTCTTCTAATTCAATTTTGAATCCCATACACATGTTTTAACAATATTTATGTTTTGAAAGTATGTATTAACTGATAGGAATACACGTGCGACGCACGTGTCCAAAACTAGTATATATATATATATATATATATATATATATATATATATATGTTATTTTGTTTCTTAAATTGTATATATATGTTTTTTACCCTTTTACTAAAATTTCCATATTTTAAACATTTTTCGGTATCAATTTTTAATTTTAATATAAGTTTAAGCTAGGCTTACACATTAGAAAAAAACCTAATAAATACGTATTTTCTTTCTTCAAATTGAAGTATTGAACAGAAAAATTTGTTTGTTTTACGTTAGAAGAGAACCCTAAAGAAATACCGATCTTCTTCTTCTAGTTCAACAGAAAATTTTGTTTGTTTTGAGAATATAATGGGGAAAAGTAATAGTCATCCAATGGACAAGGAGATGATGAACAGTTTGGTGAAGTATGTAATAGGGAAGCCTTTTCCTCGTAAGCATACTGTTATGGATGTCGATGATGTTTACGGAATCAGAGTATTCAGTCCATCACAAATCCTTGAATCTACCAAGGGCACAAATAGCAACACACGATTGTTGATCACTTTTCAGAATAGGGAAAACTGTAAAGTATTTGCTAGTAAAGAGGCCCCTGGGTTTTGGAAATCTACACCCAAACGCAAGTCAATTTTTGATGCCAACAAGAGACACATTGGCAACATCAAAATTTCGTGGTACTACTACTACAACGTCGATGATGGTAGAGACAAATCATCATCCAGATTGAGACAGAGTGAATGGCAGATTAGAGAATATTATCTCACATCCAAATATCTGCCCCAAAGCAAAGTTGAGAGAAAAAATGTCTTATTAACCATGATGATCAAGACCAAAGCTGCTAATGATAATAATAATGACAAATCTGATGAGAAGATGCAGAGGATTGTTCTTGACAAGCAGGATATTATGCAATCTTTACAATGCCTTCAACTTTAGTGATTGAACAACAGATTAGAGCCAGTTTGCGTTTTTGTTTGTGTTAAAAAACATTACTGATCAATATTATCAGGTTCTAACTGCTATTTACTAAGTGTTTTTTTTTTCTTTCTAAATTTCCTTTATTTGATAGTCTGATATAAGTTTTATTCTACTTACAACTTGTGTGTGAAAGTAAGGTTTCTTAGTCTTTTGTGTATCTGGGCTGGTCTAATTGATGCCTTTTCATGAACATCTTACTTCATATATAAAATGTTTTATTCTGGTTTCTCAAACTCTTACGCGATTTAGCTAGTTTAGAATTTGAAGACACAGAATTTGGGAGCGTACGGTATGTACCAAAAGCTGGTAGGATTAATATTATCTGTTTGGCTGACTGATTCAAAGAGTTAAGACTATCAGTTGCTTGCAAAATCTGGTTCACCATTGTGTCTGGAGATGAGTTGCCGGTCTAATGGTGAGAGTGAGAAAGTTTCATCGCCTCATGACAGGAGTATTTTGGTGTATCCACAAGCTTCAGCGAGTTACAGAGTAGTGTGGTGTACCCACAAACTGTACTTATAACTGGATGGATGCATGTCAATGAACAGGGTAAAATGCGTGATCCTTACATTCATGGTTTCGTCCTCTGATGCGAATGGACCAACGAATATGTACACGGGAGTTACCAAAGATTCAGGAGGAAATTGAGCCGACTTGCCAACAATTCCCCCCTATAGTAACTCAGGGGCTGAACATGGAACTCATTCCTTGAACCAGCAGATGGCGACTGCTGGCTTTGCCGGAACGCTTGCTCCGTCTACGTCTTCGGTACTTCCTCTTCTATATTTAAGGATTTGTAATGTTCTTGGTGTTATTCTTTTAGTTACTTGTTTCTTCAAGCTGTCATGTGCAACTTTATCTCTTAAAAAAGTGTCCTGTTTTTGTTCCTGCATGGGCTGGTCAGATCTCGATTGTTCTTTTGTCATTTTCTCCCTTCCATCTTGTGTCAACTTGGCCTTATTTAACCTGTAGTTTCTTCTCATTTTATCTGCAGAATTATTTTCCCACACATCTTCCAATACTCTAAACTTTGCTATTTTGAATTTGGCAAAGTTTTCCTTTGTTGTTTGTGCTTGTTTCTGGGTTATGGTCTTTGTCAAAACTTGGAAGGTCTGGTCTATCCACAAACTATTTGTGTATTGTACTTTCATATTAATCGTTCCACACTGCACTCTCCGAACCGAACCCAAACTTAACTTAGCAATTCTTCACATCAGTTTAACTTTATTTTCCCTTTTTGAATTATCTCATGAGTTTCAACTCGCTTCCCTTTATTTTTCTAGTATCATATAGCTTAACTACTAATGTAGGTTTAATTATCAATGAGTTTAAAGTCAGAGAGTTCGATCATTTGCAAACATAGTGATAATATCCGGAGAACTCTACTCTCTAAGTTGTTGCTTTTAATTTTTACTTAGGTTTCTGAACTAATTGTTTCAGTGTTAGTTAGTGCTTCTACTTGATTTTTTGGGTACATTTGCTTTTTAACATTTCATGTTTATGTTAAAAAGTATGTTTTTTTGTTGACAATCCTCTCAAAATTATTCTTGATAAATGATTTTCAGATTTATTGGATGGTTCTGATTGAAACCTGGAAGGTTTTAATTATTTTTTCGGTAAGTGAGATGGGCATTCTCATTAACACACTGTAGCGCATGTCGCATGATGCTCTTTAAAGAGGTGTAGGAACGCCTGTGTCCTGTTGACGTGGACTCTTCAAGTAGTCAAAGTTTGTTGTGATTGTTGCTTGCTTTAGATGGTCTGGAATAGTTTTAATTTTGTAGCAGTAAGAGTTTAGGTTTTGAATTGGTTAATAGAGCCTTACCCACTGTTTGCATTTGCAGTTAACGATGCTTTGTCAGGAAACTGAGAGCAGGAGGGGGAAATGCTTGCTATTTTCTTCTTCTAAATTTATTGATTAGTGTCTTTTAGATTCCTTTTTATTTATTTATGAGTTCCATATCTCTGGATTTTATTTTTTTTAGTGAAAGAGGGTAAGGTAATTAGTTGAAACTTGAAGCTTCTAAGTTATGTCATTTTTTAAGTCATTATCGGGGAGAGAAGTAAATGCTAACCATTTTTAATGCCATCTGCTGTCCTTATTTTTTACAGTAGAAGTTCTAGTGATTCAGTTAGGACAACAATATTTTATCAAGCAACACAAATATGCTGGACTGGCCATGATATTGGAACTCAAATTGAATCTCTTATTCTTAGTCCGAGTCTTTGCTATGTTTTCTCTCTGCTCTTCCATATATATTATTCAACATTTGGTTGTGATTCCTGTGGGATCCTTGCATTTACCTGATGCAGGGATGAATCACTGCTCTGCCAAGGGCTAGCGCTGAATAATGAGTTGCATCTTGTATTGGCCAAGCACAAATCTATTGCTTCCGGAACTTCTGTTCAAGTGGAAAAACCAAAATCCGAACCACATCAACCTCTTGTAAATGTTGATACTCTGCTTATTGAGATCGGAGGCCGCTGATTGAGGCCGCAAACAATCAGTCCAAGGGTAAATAACTATTATCTGTGTCATTCTCTTATTTGGCCTCTGTATACAAACTGAATCCCCCACTCCTCCTCTCCAAATATGTTTTGATTCTTGGTTTCTTTTTGAGCGAGCTCATAGCTTAAATAGTACACGTGGATTTTCTAGATTGAAATGTTAAATTGTTAATTTCCTAAAATGAGTGACCTTAAAATTATTATCAACTAGATTAGGATGTTATCAAGGTTCAAAGTCTTCTGGTACTACAAGATTGATGGAAATATGTGACTTTTTTCTTTGTGATGCAGAATTTTCCTAGTCAGTGCTAGGTGATTGTACTTTAAATAAGCTATCCCTTCCCCTTCCCTCAAAGAAAAGGGGAAATATGATAGAAATCCTGAGTATACTTTTTCATTTTTGAGTCTTCAAATGTGACGCAATCTTTTTCATATAAATCGCTTGGTGTGTTTTTCAGATCTACATCAAATGCTAGCCTAGGGACACAGTTGCTTCTTCCTGCTCCTCCTTCAGCTAGCATTCCATCAACAACAACAAAAATTGATCTTCTGAGTGGAGATGACTTCAGCTCACCTACAACTGAGAATGTCCTGGCCCTTGTTCCTGTTGGTGGAGAACCTCAGCCTGCAAGTCCTGTTTCACATCAGAATGCCCTTGCTCTTGTTGACATGTTTTCATCACCCAGCAACTCACAATCTCCATATTCAGCAGGGCAGACCCATGCTTCATCCCCTCAATTTCGACAACAGAGTTTCACTTCTACCCAGTCAGCTTTGTACCCAAATGGAAGTGTCCCCGGAACTACATATACACAAGGCTCTAACACGGCCTGGAACGAACAGATATCACAGCAACAGCAACAGTCACCTTCTCCAGTTTATGGTGCGTTTCTTTGTCATTCTGCATGCATTCTG
This sequence comes from Solanum verrucosum, assembly GCF_900185275.1. Taxonomy (NCBI): domain Eukaryota; kingdom Viridiplantae; phylum Streptophyta; class Magnoliopsida; order Solanales; family Solanaceae; genus Solanum; species Solanum verrucosum. The sequence goes on from NW_026020378.1 coordinate 6,847,867, forward strand.
GTTTATATCAACAACAACAACAACAAAAAATCTGCATGCATTCTGTTTTACTTTGAAGTTCTATAGAAATGTGTACTCTGTTCGCTATAGGTCGAATTTGTCCTCATTATTATTCTCTATTACCCCAAAAGACCGCGCAACCATTAGATATGTTAGTGAAAAGTTAAACAGGGATATGCTGAAGTATAGCATGTGTTTGAAGTTGGTATGCCTCATGTGTAAAACCCAATTTCTGTACATGTCTTATGTATTGCCTGAATTTTACGACCTCTTGTTCATTGAGTTTTTGAATTATTACTCATATAGTGCTTGTCTAATTTCTGATTAGGTGGTCAAAGCAGTTCTTTTCCACCACCTCCATGGGAAGCTGAGGCAGCAGAGAGCAGCCAAACAGTAGAGTTGCCTTCAGTTTTGTCGTCAAAAGATTGCACCGCCGAGTGCTCTACTGAAGTTGTAAGTTTTCTTATGCTGTTATTTTTCCTGTCATTTTACAGTCAGTGTGTGTTGCCTTACAAAATGACTGATGACTTTGCAGTTGCAAGTGGAGCAAGAATCTTTTGGCTGTGATGAATATGACAGTGGATTTGCCTTCAGTTTCATCATCTTTTAATGATGAAAAAGGTGTTGTCTAGATCCAGTCATACAATGGACCCTGAAGCTAATGATTGTATGCAACCTCTGCTTGAGAGTGTATTGGAAGAGTATTTCACTAGCCTTTTGCATGAAGAGACGTGATAATCAAGGTAAATATTTGAAACTTGCTGTGATTTGTGTAAATTTATCTCTCTCCCCTAGAAGAGCATATGTGGTGGAGAGATTTTGTTGAAGCAATCCCTTACCTGATTATGTTTTCCCTGTAGAATTCGAGATGCAAATGCTTACCGAAATATGATCAATGAGCTTTTGCATCTCAATTAGAAACAGTTTTATTTTGCAGGTTGCTGAGGACTTAAATATTTTGAATGGCGTTGCAAGTCAAAATGATTCTTCTGATGCCATTTCGGTGTCAGAAAACTTGGCTTGTGTAGATATTCAGACTACTTCACTGTGTAAAAAATTGGCCTAACCCATCGGTGGCCCCCTAAACTTGGCACCAACTTTCACTTGGACACTTTAACTAGGCTTTGTTCATTTTAAGCACCTCATGTCAAACCTCAATGTATCATTTTGACACTTTTTATATTTTCAAAACCGCATTTTAAGTGCGTACATCCAGACGCCTCTTATGTGGAAAAATAAACGAATTGGTATGTGACACGTGGAAATTTTATTTTATTTTTAAAAATCTCAATTTTACCTTCTTTTTTTCTTTCTTCCAGAACCCAAACCCCATGCCCCCACCTCTTTTCTTCTTCTTCTTCTTGTGCCTCCTTCCCCTTCATCTGTTCTTCTCCATCAAAAAGGCAAGAACATAGGTTAGTTTACAAAGTAAAATACGTTTTGGAGAATAAGGAAAATCATACCAAATCGAAAAGTTTTTATATGACATTTAAAAGAAGATGATTTCTTGTGCTACTATGATTGAGATTTACAATGAAGGATATATAAAATAAATTTCCTCTTTTTTCATTGGAAGTTGTTTTTTATTTCTTTTTTATTCCTTGAAATCAATTTAATTTTCAATGGAGAAGGTAAGAATGTAAATCAGTTTTTCCATTTGAAAGAAGTTGGTTTCTTTTTTTGTTCCCTTGAAATCGATTTTGTTTTTGAATATGAATCAAGATGCAAATTCGATTTTCAAAGAAGATGGAAGAATCAAAGCGTGTAACCTAGTAAAATATTGTAGAATTTTTAAAAAAAGTTGTGTGGTGATGGAGGATGGTAGAAGGTGGGGAAGATGGAAGGGAGAAAGCAAGGAAGAAGAAGGAGAAGAAAATATTTACAAAAAAATTCAGAATATTTACAAAAAAAGTCTCTGACGCGCTCAAAATTCGTGTAGCACATGTACTGTGCTTAGTCAGCAAAAAGTGTCAAAATGACATAGCGAGACCCTACATGAGGTGTCTAAAATGAACATCGCCCACTTGACGTGCCTAAGTAAAACTTCGTGCCAAGTTTAGGGGGCCACCGATGGATTAGCCCTAAAAAATTATTGCACCAGAAGTCTATTACATATGTGATTCCTATGTCAGATCAGTTTTCAAGTGCATTTCAGAAGTCTGCTGATTTAGACAATGCCTCGATTAATGAAATGACTGATGAGCTGCAACCACCTGAATACTTTGTGCTACTTGGATGTGTTCCTAATCCATGAATATCAACTTCAAATCACGATTTGAGGTTGAAAACACAAAGGCATGACCCCTCACCCATTGAACAAAGGGGATCCGTGGGGCAGGCTCAAACACTTCCTGGGTAGGTGACTCTGAATGGACTCGTGACTTCATTGATATCTTTGTCAACTTTTGGATTCAGTTTCCTTAAAAAAGGGTAATTGTGGCTGTTTGAACCCAACCGACAAGGAGATGATGAAGTATTTGGTGAGGTACGTAATAGGAAAGCCTTTTCCTAGTAATCACAACGTTATGGAAGTCGATTATTATGATAGAATCAAAATGCTAATTCATCTGAAATTTTTGAATCTACAGAGGGCGCGAAGAACACATGCTATTTGATCGCTTTTCAGATTTTGAAAAAAGGCCAATTTTTTTGCTAGTAAAGCAGCCCCAGGGATTTGGAAACCTACAGGAGAAGTCAAGTCAATTTTTGATGGAAAGAAGAGACACATGGACAACGTCAAAACTTCCTGGTACGATCAAATTAATTGTTCAAAAATTATGTGATTTCTGTTACTATTTTATTTTGTTGTATATCTAAAGTATATTAAGTATGTACATAGCAATTTTTTATTTATTTTTAATTGAAATTAGATTATAAGTATTTGAATTATGTCCACTGATAACAATAGCAAACAATTACAAGATTGGAGGAGGATTGATTGATTCTTGGTAGAGAAAAATGAATTTGATTACTTTTTAGCTATTGGGAAAACTCAACTATTTGACTGTTTATTGTTTCATGTTCTATTTTTTATCCTCCCGATGAACATCAATCACCCTTCATCCTTCCCTCCCTCACGGTGTACTTACTATTTGTTGTTTCTACAGGTACTACTACTACAGTAGAGACAAGTCATCATTGAAAACGATTGAGTGGCCTATGAGAGAGGTATTATCTCACATTTAAATATCTGTCTCCAAACAAAGTTAAGAGAAAAGATGTCCTATTTACCATAGATAAAAGAACTAAAAGGTAGTAATAATGACAATGAAGGGAAATCTGATGGGGAGATGCAGATATATAATTCAATCTCTACAAGGCTGCCTTCAACTTGATCTCGTCAGAATGATGTTGCCTCGAGGATTGTCATGGTCTATTCGGCCACTTTCTATTGTATTTACAGCAGTAGAGCTCAGTGTATCTGTAGGAAAATGCATATGCCTAACCTCTATACAACACTGTTAAGTCAAAAAAGGTGGTGAAATAGTATCACCAGAAAGCACAACTTTCTGGCTCAACAACTATGTATACACTAACTAGCTAATGTAAAAATTTGCCTCATCAGCTTTTGTTCTAATGCTAGGCATGTGCCTTATATTATATGGTACTAAAAAAATTATTATGTTGAATATGTGATAATGTCTGTACATGTTTTGTAAATGCAAGTTTATGAACATCTATCTCAGGAATGCTAGTCTTATGAATTTGTTAGCAACAAATGCAAATCTGATGTAATTTAGTAGGACGAGAGGGAGTTGCTCGGATGATAAGCACCCCTCACTTTCAACCCGAAGGGTGCGAGTTCGAGTCACCAAGGGAGAAAAAGGGGTGGGAGTTCCTAGGGAGGGTAAAAAAAATGTAAATTAGCAGTTAAGTTTAGATGATAGAGTGCTAATTTCACTCAAAAATTGATTTACTACTATAGTTTATGAACTATAATGCTAATTGTTTTGAAAACTCTTTAAATGTTATAAACCAAAAAGAATTGTTTTAATATTAATTCATCTTTATAAATTTCTAACATGTTAGCTTTCATATAAAGTGTGGATAACATTCTATTTGGTAGAAGAAAGAAAAAAACTATAGGTAAATAGATGAGTCAAAGATACAAAATACTTTGAGTGATATAGCTTTACAAACAAGAACTCATATGTTAAACTATTTTAAATTTTTACGAGCAAGAACTTATATGTTAAACTATTTTAAATTTTTATTAGTGCACTTTTCAAGTTCGTTATTATTCTTTCTCAGATGGTATAGTTATAGTATAATTAAAACATAAAGTATCGACGTGTTTTTTTTTTTTTTTTGTTAACCATCTAACATTGGAGAAAAAAATACAAACCAAATAGATTTTCACCTTTGATTGTTCCTTTGTTCTTCATCAATTGTTTTATATTTCCCTTTTGCTTTCAATACACTCTATAGATAGAAATGTTCTTTAAAATCTACAAATAGAACAAACATGTAAAATAGAATAACTTATGAAAAATATAGAAATATTTGAAAAGATAATATACTTGTAGTGCTCACTTGCTCCACTTAAACGAATGCATGATATCCTGATAATTTTACCTGAGATCTTTCTGCAAAAAAATGATATTTTCGGTGAATTCAGGAGCGGATTTATGTACATGTAAGGTGTGTCACGTGACACGTCTTCGTTGAATTTTTTTACGAAATATATCTATATAAAAATATAAAAATAAATAAAAGGACACCCCTTATATGAGAATGCGTCTAGCGCAGGTAGCAGAGGCGTAGCATTGAATATGTTGCTTCCCGAGTTCGATTCCTTGGCAAGTGTTTTTTTCACCTATTTTTCTTCTCTCTTAATTTTTTCTTTTTTTCCCACGTTTTATAATTTTTTCTTTTTACAATTTTTTGTTTTCAATTCAAAACAACAGGAAGGTCCCTATTCCCTTCATTAAAAACCTATCGATCCACTCTAATTTATTCAAAATGTAATTACTTTTTTTATTTTTAGAATTAAAAACAAACACAAAATCTTTGAGTCCTTTATCGATTAGAATTATATTTAAATAAAAATAGTGTTGACTCCTTAAATCCTTATATTTATATATTTACTTCTAAGTTTCTTCAATTTTCTTTCCTTTCTTGTTCATCCATTATCGTCACATCTCGAATCTCCATACCATGTTAGTATTTTTTTGCTATTCTATTTATATTATTGTGTGCTTGAATTTTTATTTTTACTTGTTCATAATAATTATTTTATTTTATTTCTCGTTGTAATCCTCTATTATTTGATCCTCAAAGAGCTATTATTCTAAAAAAAAGTTACAAACGTCAATATATATATATTAATTATTTAGTTGTAATTTAGTTGTGTTTCTAATGAGGATATTATGTATACCTTTCAAAATATGAAATCTCGTTCTAATGACTTGAATTGAGCTTTATTAATATGATTTGAACCATATTTTTCTAATATAATATTATTACTGTAATTTGTTCATTTTTTGAATTATTAAGAAAGCTTATCCAACAAAATTAGTGGTCTAAAATTAAATATAAGTCCCTGTAGCTTCTTCTTTTTTCCAATTTTCTTTTAAAGATGTTAATCTTTTATTTGCAATACAATCTTTATAAAATTTTATTTAATAATATGAAGATGTGAGTGATTTAATTTAAAATTCTATAATATCATCTAATTTAAAGAATAAACAATTTTTTAAAAAAGGTTAATTTTATCAAAATTTTATATTTTTAAGAAAAATATTTTTTCATAAAGTTCACAATTAATGGGCCTCAATTTTTTTGAGATCTACAGCAAAAGCTTCATTAATTTTCTTCTTGAGCCATTTTTGTTTCTTAAATGGTGACACCGCTTTGAAAAAATCTTGCTTACATCACTGTCGGTGATGATATTTAGCTGCCGATAATGATATGTAACGGCATATAATCACAAAACAATTATGATTAAAAAAAAAAAAAAGGTACACAAAGCAAACATGATTTGAGTTTGATGACGTTGTATAGACTTGGGAAGAAGGATCAATTTTTATTTATAAATATTGGGGAATTGCAATAGATGGCCAATTTGCCTGACAAATTTATGATGAGACTTTTGCACAAAGTAACTATTGCTTCTAATTTTGCTTCATATTAAATCTGTTACAATAGTCATTTAAGGTGGAATTAATGATGGTGTCTTATTGCTATGTTTTTTTGTATTTTATTTATGAATCTTTTAAATTCATTTATTAGTAGCGAAATGAAACAAAAAGAATAGTTAAAAAAAACATATCCATGGGCGCAATAGTGAAGTCCGTCAACCCCTTCCATCCGCCTAAATCAATGGGGACTTTAGGAGTGAAACCATGGACAGTAATGGAGAGGGAGGTGACGGTTTTCAACATCGTATCGCTGACAACATAATTCAAACAAAGGTCCTTGGTCCTTTCCTCCGTTACAAAGTTATGTGATATATATATATAATGAAAAAAAAATAGAAGCCCCCACCTACCCCATTCTTCTTCTTCTTCAAACCCCTCCACCCCTTTCTCAAAACCCCACCTCCCCTGCTTATCTCTTCTTCCTCAAACTCCCACCGCATCCTACCCCAGCCCCGACCCATCCTCTTTCTCCTTCATCAAACTCTACATCCTATACATTTTTCGTTAGACAAAAATAGAAAATCACATTCAAGATCCACACAATTTTCTTTATTCTTTATTCTTTACTTTTGAGATTCGATTTTTCTTAAAATATAATTATTCATCTAACTTTAAATGTTACTTATTCTATACATGAATATGCATTAAGAAGTGAAACAAGAAAAGTAATAGCAAATCTAAAAAATTAGCATATCGATTTTGCATAAATTTAAAATCGTCATTGTTGATATAAGTTGATAGTTTCACCTTGTTGAAAAAAAAAGTATGGTGATTGATATAAGTATTGATGGAAGTAATAGTGAATAATTACAAAGCAATGAAAAATAAAATGAATCAATCAATGTGAAATTTTGGATGTTAAGAAATTGACCCAAATGAAATAATGAAGAGGGTGGGTGAAGAGTGAAAATATTTTTTTAAAAGATGTGGGAAAGTAAAAATACAAAAAAAAAATATTTTTTTCAATTATCTGACCTGTCATCGATGTGGCACCAAGGTGTCACTTAGGTGGCGCATGTGCACTTCCCTCATGAGTATGAAACTGGTATTGTATAAAGTTATGTTGCCAAGTTCAGGGAGGATTTTATGTATTTTCCCATTTTATTGTGATATTTTAATAATAAGAATAACAATGTATCATCCGTTGTAGTCTAGTTTGTCAGGACTCAGCTCTCACCCGAGAGAACCGGGTTCAAGTCCCATCAACATAATTATTTTTAATTTATTTGTCTCATACCTAATGAGATTCTTGTTGATCATTTAAATTTTATGCCTAATGAAATTCTTGGTAAATCATATGCATTCAGTTTGCACAGACAAGTTACTTGGTAAATTCAGTTCGGCACAGACAGGTTAATATAAAATGTTCAATGCTTTTGTTGGTAAAGTTGACTACATGGTCGGTTTCTATACATGTATTCAGTTTTCTCTTTAATATTCAGTAACATATTACTCCTATTTATTTACCCCATAGATAACAATGAGTTTGTCCTCTTGGAACTGCGGGTGCTGGGGAATGGTTATGCCTGTCCTTACTCTCTTACGGCTGCTAGACGTAACCGCTTTGCCTGACCTTTGTATGTTCGACATGTTATCTTGCAATCAGACAGTTGTCATTTTAGTTAATGAGACTCAATAATGGAGGATCACCCTACACTTAATTTCGAGCACAGTTATGACCAACAACACGATACTCAAACTTCCCACAGTTATTTTCAGCATAGTATTCTCAAAATTCATCACATTTTAAGCAAATAAACCCTTACTACGTACTTCGATTCTACTCAAGACTTTGAATCAACAATCATCCTTCGACTCCAATCACTTCCCTCATAACGTATTTTCCACTCAAGACTTCCCAAACCCCAATTTTTGATTTATATGATCAACCAAATGCATTCCAACAAATTTTACCACCATGAATAGTAGTAATTAAGCAGAAAACCACAAAGAACAACAATTTCAACATACTAGACTAACTCACCCATCACCCACATGAATATTAGCCCTAACTTTAGTAAATCATCCAAAGAAAGAAACAAAAGTGTAGGATACATACCTTTCGTGCTTAGACCCACAAAAACTGATGAACTTGGTGAGAAATTCCCACTTCGCGACACAGATTTGTTCTTGGAAAGAGTTAGGGTTGAAGGGGAAAGGAGAATAAAGAAATTTAGAAGAGAAAAAAATGGTTTAATGGACGGATTTGGGGATTAAAAGGGAATAGGGGTTGGGGTTTACCATATTAGCCGGGTAAAACCCGACTTTTTAAATGAAAATACCCGAAAACTTACCAGGTCCGCTACGTGGAGATGTTGCGGACATGCCTTGAGTCTTTTTCTTCGTCACACGGAAGACCTTATGTGAAGTGGGAACAAGTCCGTAACGCGGCGAGGTCGCGGACTCCACTGTTAATTCTTCACAATTTTCCTAATTCCCAACAGCATGTCCGCAACGCGGAGTTGTCGCGACCTTGCCTCACGATTTTGCATCTTCTCATGGGGCGTTCATTATATGGTGGGAACAGGTCCGCGACGCGGTGAGGTCGCGGACTCCATTGGTTACGCCCAACAATTCATGTATATATTTATTTTATTTTTTTATTTTTGAATTACAAATTATTACTTTTAAGATAAATGAAATAACCTATAACTAAAATTAAACCAAACTAACCTATCAAAACAAAATATAACATAAATATCTTTTAAAATACAAAGTCTCGGGTTACCTCCCGAGTAGTGCTTGATTTAATATCGCGGCACGACTCAGATCCTCTTCATTCATTGGTCAACTCCAAACTTTCTTCTTCTCGAACCACCTCTTGTCCGAAATAATGCTTCACCCTCTGTCCATTCACGATAAATGTGGATTGCTTACCTTCATTCCATAACTCTACAGCACCGTGGTCGGTAATGCATACCACCTCAAATGGACCTCTCTATTTTGACTTCAACTTACTGGAAACAAACTCAATCTAGAATTAAACAATAATACCTTTTGCCCAGGCTAAAAAAGTCGAGGCATAACATGCTTATCATGCCATCGTTTAGTCTTCTCCTTATAGAGCTTAGCATTTTCATAGGCATGGAGTTTGAATTCCTCCAATTCATGTAGTTGACCTATCATTTTTCTCCCGGCTAGTTTCGGGTCCAGGTTCAACTTCTTCATTGCCTAGTAAGCCTGATGTTCTAATTCAACTGGAAGGTGACACGCTTTACCAAACACCAAGTGATAGGGAGAAGTCCCTATTGGTGTCTTATAAGCGGTCATGTATGTCCATAATGCATCATCAAGCTTTATTGCCCAATCTTCCTTTGGACATTCACTATTTTCTGTAGAATCTGCTTCACTTCCCTGTTTGACACTTCTACCTGGCCACTAGTTTAAGGGTGGTATGATGTAGCTACCTTATGTCTGATTCCATATTTAGCTAAGGTATTCTTCACCAATTGATTTATGAAGTGCGTCCCTTCATCACTGATTATTGCTCTAGGAGTTTCAAATCGAGTGAAGATGTGCTTCTTCAGAAACTTCAGCACCATTTTAGCATCGTTAGTCGGAAAAACTACTGCCTTAACCCACTTTGACACATAGTCCACAACCACAAGTATGTATTGATTTCCATTCGATCGAGGGAATGGTCCCATGAAGTCGATCCCCCAAACATCAAATATTTCAACCTCCAAAATATTATGCAAAGGCATTTCATGTCGTCTGGAAATAGACCCCATCATTTGGCATTGATCACAACTTTGAACATACCCTGCAACATCTTTAAACAAAGTGGGCGAGAAAAAACCTGATTGGAGCACCTTATGTACAGTGCGCTCACCTCTATAATGACCCCCATATGCAGACGAGTGGCAACTATCCATCAGTTGTCTCATCTCAGACTCAAGCACACACCTCCTCACATTTTGTCCGGCCCTTACTTAAAGAGATAGGGCTCATCCCATATGTAGAACCGAGCATCTTCTTCTTTTGGTGTGTGGTTGTACTTGGTGGAAACAATTCGCTAACCAAATAATTTGCAATGTCTGCATACCATGGTAGTTCGGTCACCTCTAGCGCCAATAGTTGTTCATCAAGAAACTCCTCCCGAATCCGACCTTGCTTTCCCACATGTGACGAACTCTCCAATATTTACAAGTGATCTGCAATCTGGTTCTCAGAACCTCTTCAGTCATTGATCTCAATGTCAAACTCTTGCAGCAATAGAATCCACTTGATTAACCGCGGCTTTGCATCCTTCTTGTTGAACAAGTACTTGATAGCTGCATGGTCAGTATAAACAACAACTTTAGTTCCTACCAAGTAAGATCTAAATTTGTCAAAAGCATAGACCAAAGCTAGCATTTCTTTTTCAGTCACTGTGTAGGTTGTTTGGGCTGCATCCAATATTTTGATTGCATAATATATTGAGCGAACACATTCTCTTTCCTTTCCCCTAACACTGCTCCCACAACCACATCATTTGCCACACATCAGTTCAAAAGAAAACTCCCAATTTGGGGAAGTTATGATTGGAGCTTCTATCAACTTCTTCTTCAAAGCTTCAAAAGCTTGAATGCACTGCTCATCAAATATAAATTTCATCTCCTTCTCTAGGAGACTGCACATAGGTCTTGCAGTCTTAGAGAAATCCTTGATGAATCTCCTGTAGAAACCAGCATGACCCAAAAAACCTCTTACCCCTTTTACAGAGATTGGGGGAGGTAGCTTTTCAATAACTTCCATTTTGGCACGATCAACTTCCAGCCCTCTGTTTGACACTTTACGGACCAATACAATCCATTCCTTCACTAGGAAATGACATTTTTCCCAGTTTAGGACAAGATTAGTTTCCTCGCATCTTGCCAGCACCCTGTCCAAATTTTCCAAACACCTATCAAAAGACTCCCCAAAGACTGAGAAGTCATCCATGAATATCTCCACAAAATCTTCAACCAAATCATGAAAGATAGCCATCATGCATCTTTGGAAGGTGGTTGGAGCATTGCATAGCCCAAACGACATTCGCTTGAAAGCATATGTCCCATACATACAAGTGAATGTAGTTTTCTCCTGGTCCTCTGGTGCAATCACAATTTGGTTATATCCTGAATAGTCATCCAGGAAACAGTAATAGTCTTGCCCAGCTAACCTGTCCAGCATCTGATTAATAAAAGGAAGCGGGTAGTGATTATTTCTGGTGGCCTCATTCAATTTCTTGTAATTCATGCATATTCGTCACCCTATCACTGTCCTGGTTGGAATCAACTCATTTTTTTTATTGGTGATCATCGTCATGCCTCCTTTTTTAGGCACACACTGAACTAGGCTGACCCACTTGCTATCTGAAATCGAATACACAATACCCGCATCTAGCCATTTAATCACCTCATTGCGTACCACATCTTTCATCACTGGGTTTAGTCTGTGTTGTGGCTGCACACTTGACTTGTGATCCTCATCCATAAATATCTTGTGCATGCATAAAGCTGGGCTGATGCCATGTATGTCAGCCATCTGCCAGCCTATCACCTTTTTCCTCTTCCTTAATATTTTCAAAAATGCCTCAGCCTGCAATTCAGACAAAGTAGAAGAAAGAATTACAGGTAAAGATTCATTGGCACCTAAGAACGCATACCTGAGATGAGAAGGGAGAGCCTTTAATTCCAACTTTGGTGTTTCCTCAATTGAAAGCTTGGGAGGTTATCCCAAGACTCTCTTTAATGGCTCCACAAACTTGCGAATCATACTCACATTCGAGATATCTAGAACGTTAGCCAACTATTGGGGTTCAACATCTCCCTCAATATCTTGCCCAATTAACATTTTTTCTAAAAGGTCTTGGGCTTCAACATATTTAACAACCATTTTCTCATCATTGACTATAATTGCTGACAGCTCCTCACAGGCAACTTCATTGCCTTGTAAACATCAAATACCTCGACATTGTCATAGCCATCATTGTTAGTCTATCGGCTGCCACATCAATTAATGCACCTCCAGTTGCTAGGAATGGGCATCACAAAATAAATGGGACCTCTGGGTCAGGCTCAAAATCCAAAATGACAAAGTCTACGGGGAAAATCAGAGCTCCCACTTGAACCAAGACATCTTCAATAACGCCATCTGGTCTTGCCACTGAACGATCCGCTAACTGCAACATAATGGTTGTGGACTTGGGCCTTCCTAGTCCCAACTTGAGAAATATGGACGTAGACATCAAATTGATACTTGCGCCCAAATCGCACAACCCTCTTGCCTCAATACACTTATCAATTTTTATCTGAACAGTGAAACTCCCTGGATCTTTCATCTTAGTTGGGAGCCTATTCTGGATCCTAAAACTGCACTCCTTCGTGAGTGCTACTGTTACATACTCTGCCAATCTACTCTTGTTGGCTACCACATCTTTCACATATTTGGCATACTTAGGAATGCCCTACAACACATCAATCAAAGACAAGTTAACATGTACCTGTTTGAGTAATTCAATAAAATTACTGAAACATTCTTTCTCCTTTTTCTTTTTGAATTTCTATGGGAATGGAGCAGGTGGTTTTGCTTCCGGTTCCTCATTCACCCTTTGCTCACTTGGTTCTGCTTCATCTACCTGTTTTTCTTTTTCTTCAGCAGCTTTTGCCTTTGACATTAGATCCTCCTATGGGTGACCACTCCGAGTACTTACAACATTTACCTGTCTCGGATTTGGATCGGTATTTCCAGGTAAACCCCCTTGTGGTCAGGAATTTTGGGCACTAGCAAACTGCCCAAACTACTTCTCCAAATTCTGAGTCGCCAGTTGGTTGTTTTGAACATATGCTGCCAATTTAGCTTGATCAGTCATGATTTGTTTTAACATGTCCTCCACACTCATATCACCTTGCTTGACAGCTTGCTGGTTACCATAGTTTTGTTGGTTTCCATGGCTTTGCTGATTGTAATGTTGTCCACTACCCTGTGGCCGGTATTGGTTATGTCCTTGATGTTGGTTTTGATTACCACCCCATGAAAAGTTTGGGTGATTCCTCCAGCTTGGGTTGTAAGTATTTCCATAGTTCTTGTGATTTCCTCCTCACTGAGCATTACCTACAAAATGAACAGATTCTGGGTTTGCTCCACATACCTCAGTACTGTGATCTCCACCTCCACATACTTCACACCAAGCTTGTGATTGTTGCACCATATTAACTTGAGCTTGCTAGTGTCCTAGTGACATATTGCTGAAATGAGTAGTCATCATATTCTACGTTGTTGAAATCTATGCAGTCAAAGTTGTCATTGCATCTATTTCCAACACTCCAGCAGTCTTCTATACAATCGGTTTAGCTCATCCTCCATTCCACTCAGGGTTACCCTGTGAAATTTTATTAAGCAATGTAAACAACTCAACATATGTCTTCTCCAAAACTTGATCACCTGCAGCAAAATCAAGTAAGATTTTTATGTTTGATTCCAACCTTTTAATGAAGGTATGAACCAACATTTTGTTAGCTTGATGATGATGTGGACAACTAAACAGCAGGGACTTAAACTTATTTCAGGCTTGGTACAAGTTTTCCCCTCCCTTATGTCGGAAGCTTAATATATCACTTCTCAGCTTGGCTGCTTTCCCGAATGGAAAAAACCTTATCAAGAACTTTCAAGCAAGATCATCCCAAGTTATTATGGAATTTGCGGACTCAGAGTTCAGCCATATTTTTGCTTCCCCTAGTAGAGAAAATGGGAATAATGTGAGCCTCACATAATCAGAGTTCACTCCAATTGGGGTGTACGTGTCACTGATCTCAAGGAGATTCTGAATATGCACTCGTGGGTCCTCATGAGATAGACCAGTGAACTGCCCGTTTGTGTGTGCATTAGTTGCACCATGTTCTAATTCAATTCAAACCTCCCACTAGGTGCCGGTTTCTGAATACTTGAGGTAACATTGGTGGTCTGTGGGATTGCCACATCTCTCATTTTCATTTCTGCCATCACTACAAGTGGGTCTTGATCCTTTATTTCTTCTGAAGTTTCTGGTTCACTAGCCACAAGAGGAACATGATAAGTGAGTCTTTTTCGCTTTCTCCGGTAACGAACAAATCTATCTGATTCAGCTAAAGGCTCTACCAAGTCCTGGTCGTCTCCCAATGTGAAAACCTGACACAACCTGCGAAATGAAGAGCCAAGATCAAGTTGTCAACACTTGTACAAATAATTTTGACACTCAAAAATTAGATATCTGTCGATTTTAAAGTCCCCGGCAGCGGCACCAAAAACTTATTGCATCCAAAAGCACATGCAAAAGCACGTGGTCACTCAAGTAGTACAACGACTCTTTTGGGCCGGATTATCGAACCAAAATGACTTCAAATCAACAAATAACAACTTTATTATGTCTAAAATAAATTTACTTATGTGACAAACAATTTTTGAAATTTGCTTATATCTACTAAGTTGAACAATCTCAAAAATTAATTACTATAATCAAACAGTTTTAAACAAGAGAATTTCACAATATGGGGAAATATTCCAGGGTTGTAGCATAAACCGATTTCCGACATAATATTAATTTATTCTAGCATTCGATAGGTTAACCTCATTGTGGATTTGCAAGGTTCATTTTACGATAATGATCTCCCGACCTCTAATCGCCTACCACCATCGATAGCTTAACTACATCGTTAAGCGGGGATAGGCATGAACCCATGATAGAGCATTAAGCTATCATCTTGTATATTAATCAAGTGCGGTATATAGGTATAAGACTATCCTATATACGAAACACTCTAACTTAACTCAAGAATGAACACACTTCTCACATTCTTTGGTCTATTCATTTATTCATCTTCCGAATTAAAGAGTGGACAATGAGTTTATTTTAATGTAGATCAATCATTAAAATAGTTAAACAAGAATGTAAGCATAAATCACAAGAAAACCCATCTCATGCTAAAAACAATACTATTATACCATTAATCGTAGCTACAAACCTAGAATAAAGGAATTTAGCTACTCATAGAACAAAATATCATCAAATAATGTTTATAGATCATAAAAGGGTTTACCAAAATGAAGGAGTAGAAAAAAAGCCCTAGAAAGTGTTAGCCAAATCTCCCAAATCGATGTTCTCCCTTTTTAAAAAAAATAAGATAATAATAAAATAAACTAACTATACTATTTATAGTCTGAATTAAAACATGTGACTCAATTCTGGTGTCCAGATCTGCGACGCGAACCTGTTCCCTCGCCTCAATTTATGCACAAAAAGATCTCTTTCGCGACGCGCTCCTGACGCGCACTTTACTGTTAAGTGGAATTCGTTTTCTGCATGCAATTTTCAGCTCCGCGATGCGGAACTGCTCCCTTTTAGTGTATTTTCCAGCTTCTTGGTCATTCTCCTCCGCAACTTTGTCTTCTATTTTTTGACCTCTGTCCAGGTTCCCTATTTTATCTCATTCTACTTTGTTTTTCCACTCTGAAACATCTAATCATATTGGTTAGAGAAAACGACATCAAAAGACTCTAAAATTTCAGGTCCGACTAAGAAAGTGTTCTTAAACTTAGCTGTATATATGGGATAAATTGGTTATTAGGCGTATAAATACACCTAAGATCAGTAGGTATAAAGTAATTTGCCCAATGTTTCCAAATTAGTCCAACTTCGTACCTTTCCTGCATAAATCGTATATCTTAGAGAGGTCGTATTTCTTTGGGTTGGTAGTAATGGAATGCTTTCATTATCTAAAATAAAGAACATCTTCCACCAAAAGAGAAGTCCAATAATACCACTCACTGGTAAATAGCGCAATACTTCTTCGTGAAATTGAAGCTCAAGTATTCTTCCTGCACTCACTTATGAAATTGAAGCATGTAGTCTCACCGCTAGTAGCCAAGCTACCTTCTTTGGCCCTACCTTACACACTTTATTTATCCTGCCTGCCGCCCTTGGAAACCGCCTTCCTTAGCTTTCGTCCTCCCACAGAAAACAAAGTTCTTTAAATTAAAGCTTCGTACTCTTGTAAAAACGGACTACACTGTCTCAACCACCCGCCTTTCCCTTCTTTTGTTTGTTCTGGACCCGAAAATGCCTGTTCGCTTGTCATTGGGGATCCCAATCTGACTTGCTCGTGGTTTATTAATGTCGGGGTTGTTTTTACTTACCTTTCTGTCTATGAAAGAAATGAGGAGAAAAGAAATTGTACTAAAAGGAAATTCTCTACTCAAATAAGCTTTCCTAAAATGATGAAAGGCAAGAAGGAAGCTCCGTCTCCGTCCCCTCCCTTCTGTCCAAGACTCTTGAATCAGTCTTGTCTTACATTCCCTCCTCTCTGCCTAGGCGAAAGAGAGTCCGGCCTATGGTCTACTCAAAGGTTGAAGAGACAGATTGTGGGTCAGATCAATCCATTCCGTTCTTTAGGGAAGATCTATGGAATAGGAAAGCCAAAATGGATTCTATCAAAACAGATTTATTGTAAGTAAATACTTGGTCGATACGAGACTCTTTCTAGTTCAGTGGGGTTTGAAAGCAGTCTACAACGAATCAAACAGGTTCAGTAACAACGAATAATGGTCCTCACCACTCAATGGAGAATACAAGGATAGGCTACGACACTTTTTTTCTCACTTTTAATGGGTTCAGGTTCGATAGCCACGAAACGGAGAAGAGAAGGATAATTTGCGCACTTTAGGCATATTCCAGGTCAGTCGCTCAAAGAAAGGAAAGTACGTCGTGAGCTATAGGTAGGAAAGAGAAAATAGAGTGATTGGTAAGCTGACCCTACAAGGAATTATTTAGTTTCAATTTCGTGGGAAGAAGAAGAAGGGGGATTTGAATCGCCTATTTTTCCCCTTATTTTTTCGGCTAGCTCTAGCCCTAGTAAAGGTTCGAGTAGACTAGACTACTAAGGGCCAGCGTCCAAGGACTTGCCGAAATGTTGATCTTACTTAAGCACTCGACGTCACAAATAGCAATAAGAAGGGGCAAGGGGTTCACCCACTTTCACGAGTTTCATAGGTTCAAGAGATCCCACTATAGAAGTGTCTAGCCGTTCGCCGAAGGAAGGCATTCTTTATAAAAGTCTCCTAAAGGTGCGCTTAACCTCATTCGACGATGGAGTTGGGGCAATTGATCGATCCAAAGCTAAATCTAGCTTTGATGGTATGTCCGCGGGTCCCTTCCTCTCAACGTATGAAAGAACACTCCAATGGTAAGTCGGGCTAATTATAATATAGGGATAGAAAAGGAATTGGCAAGGTCCGATCGAAAATAGGATAAATAATGGAAAAAGTCCTTCTCCGATAATAGGTCTGAAGGCTTTAACTATGTGAGCTGGCCACTATGCTCCTTTGTTACATAATTAATAGTCAGAAACTTGCCTTACTTAATATATTTTGAGATAAAGGTTCTTACAGAGGTGAAGGCATCCATCTCACAGAAAATAGTTATAAAGCTCGCGCTCCACTAAGTGTATAAATTGAGATCCAATAGAAGTGGGTGTGCCACAAGGCTCTTGAGTTAAATGATGCTCAGATTTAGGAAGTGGTCTTATTGGCATTCAGGAATTGAGTCTGTCCCGAAGGAATCTCATCTCTCTTCCAATAGAACAGGAAGTATAAAATCAGTAGCTTGTCCTTCTCGTGCTCTTCCAATTGCATGAGATGCAATAACTCATTACGTTCAATCAACCCCTGTCTTCTGTTGAATGAATAGAGGGTTTAGGTGAAGACATGAGAGTATATTGCTCTCTTTCCCCTTCCTTGATTGCTGGGATTCTTTGATCTAGTAAACCCAAAAGTCAAATCTCAGTTTGAAAACTCAATACTTGCAACTTAAGCAGAGGCATCTTCCTGGCTTAGAAAAGATCCGCTACAGATTCCCTCTAACTCCTAGTTAAGATCTTCTCTTTCTCCTATCTCGGTAGACTGGCGAGCATCTCCGAACCTTAAGAAGTGAGTTTAAAAGAGAAGGAGTACCGCTCAAGCTTTAACTCTGCTCCTTTCCTCAGTTCTTCTTAGTACCCTTTCATGAATGTGAAGAGGAAGTGGGAAGACCTCCACTACCCAACCTTACTTAAGGTCGAGCAGTTTGCAACTCCGATCCCTAAGCCAGTTAGCCTGTGACAAAATTTCCCATGCAAAAGAGTTCACCCAAGCTTCTGACCACGATTCTGAAAGAAAAGATTGGTCGTACAGTTGTTAGCAAAAGAGCTAGCCACATTTATGAAAATTAAGGAAAGGCAAATAGAATAGAACAAAGTTAGGGGGGAAAACGGTTCCTGACGTGAAAACTCCCAATAGAAAGGTAGATTTCGGGGGGGCCTTTCTAGTATAAGGGAAATAGGCCGAATCAGCAAAGGGGCTTAGAATACTAAAAGGTATATGTTGCGCACCTCTATTTCTCTTCTTCCGCTTATTCATGGATACATATATAGATAATGAGTAGGCATGGCAAGAAGCCAGTAAGAGCACCAAGATAATTCCCAATTACACTCCTTCAATTCTTTCGAATTCATTGGATCCTTTTTACGTTCGAGAATCCCCCTTCCTTCTTCCACTCCGCCCCGAAGAGTAACTAGGACCAATTTAGTCACCTTTGAATGTTCCAATTGAACACTGTCCATTTTTTATTATTCTCAAAGGATAAGATTATTCTCTTTACCAAATATATGCGGATCCAATCACGATCTTATATATAAGAAGAACAAAAGATCTTTCTTGATCAATCCCTTTGCCAAGATAACCTTTGAGGTACCTCAAGATCCTTTTCAAGTTTGAATTTGTTCATTTGGAATCTGGGTTCTTCTATTTCATATTTCTTTATATGAATATTTTCCCTCTTTTTTTTTAATATCATTCCTTAAGTCCCATAGGTACAATGTTTGAATCAATAGAGAACCTTTTCTTCTGTATGAATCGATGTTATTTCATTCCAAATCCTTCCCGATACCTCCCAAGGAAAATCTCTAATTTGGATCCCAAATAGACGAGTTAGTGTGAGCTTATCCATGCGGTTATGCACTCTTTGAATAGGATCCATTTTCTGAAAGATCCTGGCTTTCGTACTTTGGTGGGTCTCCTGAGATCCTTTCGATGACCTATGTTAAGGGATATCTATCTAATCTGATCGATTGCGTAAAGCCCGCGGTAGCAACGGAACCGGGAGAAAGTATACATAAAAGACAGTTTTTTCTATTATATTAGTATTTTCTATTATATTAGATATATTAGACTATTGTATTAGATTAGTATTAGTTAGTGATCCCGACTTAGTGAGTCCTTTCTTCCGTGATGAACTGTTGGCACCAGTCCTACATTTTGTCTCTGTGGACCGAGAAGAAAAGGGGCTCGGCGGGAAGAGTAGTGTACCATGAGAGAAGCAAGGAGGTCAACCTCTTTCAAATATACAACATGCATTCTGGAAATGTAGTTGGACTCTCATGTCGATCCGAATGAATCATCCTTTCCACGGAGGTAAATCTTTGCCTGCTAGGCAAATGATAGCAATTCCAAATTCTGTCTCGTTAGGACATGAATTTCTCTCCATTTTTTCCGACAAAACTAATACGAATCTGAAATTATTTTTTTGAAACGTTAAAAAATTCAAATCCTAAAGAACTCACAACATAGAAGAATAAAAAGTATCAACAAATCTGAATTGATGTTTGAAAAAAAGAGTGAGATCGGGAAAAATGACAACTACAAAGTTTGAATCAGAATAAAGAAGATGGATAAGAGTGTGAGTGGAAAAAAATTCTTATATAATTAAAAATTGGAAGGAAAAAAGGTGGAGTGAGGATGATCGGGGTGCAGCGATTTTAGCCGGTGACGATTGTGTGTACGTCGGGGGTAGGTGGGCTGTTCCAGGTTTTTGGCAAAGAAGAAAAGGGTGAAGAACGATTTTTTCTTTTCTTTTCTTCTTTTTTTTTTGGATGAAAATATAACTTTTATTTCCTAATTTTTTTTAGTTGGTACTATGCCACGTCACTCGCGAGTGTATTACACACAATCTCTATTTGTTTTGTTGATTGTCAAAAGTGTTCGATAGATATATATTTTTTTTTTACTAATAAAGGTGTTCAATTGGAACAAGCCTAAGATAAGATGTCCAAGTGAAATATGCGAACAACTTTAAAGGGCTGCAGATGACTTAAGCCTTAATAAAATGATGATTAATGTTATACATACAAACATAGATGGATGTCATTAACATGTTACTGATTCAAATGAACCCATAATTTTAATACGTGAATTAGATATTCATGTAAAAGATAATCGATTTTTGAATAAATATGAAATTTTGAGTACCTTATGTTTAATGTGTAATGAGTTTGATGGTAAAATATAAAGATTGAACTTGTCAAATCAAAATTCTAACTATGCTTCTACCCACAAAGCATGAAAATAATATTAATAATTCACTTGGTGTTGTATTAAAATATCTAATTAAAGATTGGAGTTCATCAATCTCATTTGTTCATCACTAGACATTATTATCATCACCATCAACCACCCAGATTGTAATAATCATTAATTACTATCGACAATCACCATTTATTACTATATACCACCAATTAGGTAATCACTATCATCATTTATCGTCTCCATTAACTATCACTATTAACCGAAACAACTATTAGCCACTATCTGACTATTACCACCTACTATCATTAGCAAATACCATCTCCAATTAGCGTCCACAACCACCACTGTTACCATCACCACAATTTCGTATAATTTTTAATTTTTTATTGCTATATAATTATTAATTTAATATTTTTTCAATTTTATATTTATAAATTTTTAAACAAACACAAGTTTTATTCTTTCAAACATTGAAAACAATCTTAATCTTTTAGGAGTAGTATTTATATTTTCTCATGTTTGGTTGGTCAGTAGATTTTTTTTTTTTTTTAATGTTTGATTGGTGATTGCAAAATATTTTTCAAAAAAATATCTTTTATTTTTGGCTTGAGACTAGAAAATACTTTTTAGGAAATGACTCTTTTTAAAAAAATGACTCTTTTTAAAAAAAATTGAAATATTTTTCAAAAATATTTTTATTAGAAAAAAGTTGACGGTGGTACTAAAATTCCCACGTTAAATACTTTTGTTCGATTTTGATAGCTACTAAAATTTCCACGTTAAATACTTTTGTTCGATTTTGGCAGCTACTAAAATTCCCACGTTAAATACTTTTGTTCGAATTAGGTAGCTACTAAAATTCGTAGGTTAAATATTTTTGTTCAAATTTGGTAGCTACTAAAAATCCCACGCTAAACAATTTTGTTCGATTTTGGTAACAATTTTTAATTTGTATGTATTGACGTTTAAGTTACGCAGGAATTGAATGAAAAAGAGAAGACAAATTTTTGTTTTGTTTTACGTACGTTAAAAGAAAACCCTAGGATCTTCTTCTTGTTCTTCTTCTTCAACAGAAATTTTTGTTTGTTTTGAGAATATAATGGGGAAAAGTAATGATCATCCAATGGACAAGGATATGATGAAGAATTTGGTGAAGTATGTAATAGGGAAGCCTTTTCCTCGTAAGCATACTGTTATGGATGTCGATGATGTTTACGGAATCAGAGTATTCAGTCCATCACAAATCCTTGAA
This sequence comes from Solanum verrucosum, assembly GCF_900185275.1. Classification (NCBI taxonomy): domain Eukaryota; kingdom Viridiplantae; phylum Streptophyta; class Magnoliopsida; order Solanales; family Solanaceae; genus Solanum; species Solanum verrucosum. The sequence goes on from NW_026020378.1 coordinate 6,869,593, forward strand.
TCTACCAAGGGCACAAACAACAACACGCGATTGTTGATCACTTTTCAGAATAGAGAAAACTGTAAAATATTTGATAGTAAAGAGGCCCCTGGGTTTTGGAAATCTACCCCCAAACTCAAGGGAATTTTTGATGCCAACAAGAGACACATTGGCAACATCAAAATTGGGTGGTACTACTACTACAACGTCGATGATGGTAGAGACAAGTCATCATCCAGATTGAGAAAGAGTGAATGGCAGATTAGAGAATATTATCTCGCACCTACATATCTGCCCCAAAGCAAAGTTGAGAGGAAAAATGTCTTATTAACCATGATGATCAAGACCAAAGCTGCTAATAATAATAATAATGACAAATCTGATGACAAGATGCAGATTGTTCTCGACAAGCAGGAGATTATGCAATCTTTACAACGCCTTCAACTTTAGTGATTGAACAACAGATTAGAGCCAGTTTACTTTTTTGTTTATGTTTAAAAACATTACTCATCTATATTATCAGGTTCTAACTGCTGTTTTTTTCTAAATTTCCTTTATTTGATAGTCTGATATAAGTTTTATTCTACTTACAACTTGTGTGTGAAAGTAAGTAAGGTTTCTTAGTCTTTTGTGTATCTGGGCTGGTCTAATTGATGCCTTGTCATGAACATCTTACTTCATATATAAAATGTTTTATTCTGGTTTCTCAAACTCTTACGCGATTTAGCTGGTTTCTCAAAGCTGTTGCTAATAATGATAATAATAATGACGAGAAGATGCAGAGGATTATTCTTGACAAGCAGGAGATTATGCAATCTTTACAATGCCTTCAACTTTAGTGATTCAACAACAGATTAGAGCCAAGCCAGTTTGCTTGTTAGGAGTACTTTTTTTTGTTTATGTTAAAAACATTCTAATCTATAATATCAGGTTCTAAGTGCTGTTTTTTCTAAATTTCCTTTATTTGATAGTCTTATTTAAGTTTAATTCTACGTACAACTTGTGTGTGACAGTAGGTTTGTTAGTCTTTTGTGTATCTGGGCTGGTCTAATCTCTCTTTTTTAAGCTGTGCATCTGCTTGATGCTTCTTATGAACATCTTAATTCATAAAAAAAATGTTTTATTCTGGTTTCTGGCGATTTAGCTAGTTTTAGAATTTGAAAACACAGAATTTGGGAGCTTAACGGTATGTACCAAAAGCTGGTAGGATGACCACTGCTGATACTCTAATATTATCTGTTTGGCTGACTGATCTAAGGAGTTAAGACTATCAGTTGCTTGCAGAATCTGGTTCACCATTGTGTGTGGAGATGAGTTGCCAGTCTAATGGTGAGAGTGAGAACGTTTCATCGCCTCGTGAGGTGACGAATGACAAGGGTACTGTGGTGTACCCACAAGCTTCCACGAGTGATGAGAGTATTTTGGTTCAGCAAGTGACAGAGTAGTGTGGTGTACCCACAAGCTGTACTTACAACTGGATGGATGCATGTCAATGGACAGGGTCAAATGCGTGGTCCTTACATTAATGGTTTCATCCTCTGATGCGAATGGACCAACAAATATGTACATGGGAGTTACCAAAGATTCAGGAGGAAATTGAGCCGAGTTGCCAACAACTTCCCCCTATAGTAACTCAGGGGCTGAACATGGAACTCATTCCTTGAACCAGCAGATGCGAGTGCTGGCTTTGCCGGAACACTTGCTCCGTCTACGTCTTCGGTAATTCCTCTTCTATATTTAAGGATTTGTAATGTTCTTGGTGATATTCTTTTAGTTACTTGTTTCTTCAAGCTGTTATGTCCAACTTTATCGATCCTAGAAGTGTTACCATTGTCCAAAAGTAAAATAAAAATTGACTCTCCTTAGGCCAGAAATATATTTTCTCGCTATTCACAATTGTAACTAATGTAGTTATGGAAGAGACATACTTTTACTGTTTTGATAAAGGACAAATAGACCTTCTTTGCACTTTCCGCAATTTTGATTCCCTACTTATGATTATCTTTGCTTTTGATATTGTGGGTGAAATAGGTTAACAAAGAATCGTGCTGGCTCTTTGAAGATCCGGGAGGAAACCTGGGCCGCACTCTCTTGTGGAGCTTTATTCATGGTATCATTATGGATACATTGTGGACTTAGTGATGGTGAGTTTGTCTTCTACAGCAGTTTGCTGGGTCTTTAAATTAGCACTACAGCACATGGTGCAGCTGTTTCTTGTACTATCCCAGCCTCTGTTGGAAGATGTTTGTTTTCGTTATGTTGGATGTACCATTGGATTTCTGAGCTATGCCTATATGTAAAGCAATTCCCCCTGTTTTGATGGTGGAATCACTCGATTGAGCTGCTACACTACACTCAGACTGATCACTTAACTTTTTATTTTATTTTACATATGGCTGGGTCTAGTCAAAGTATAAAAGCTGGGAGTACTCTTTTGACGGAATATAAATATTTTTGTAAATGCATATGATTTTATCATTGAAGCATACTTGGGGAGGTGAGGAATAACCCGTATACATTGTTTATACAGACAACCTAGGAAAAAAAGCTTTTTTGTGTTTGATACTTGAGAAATCTGAAGTTGTTTCCTCACTGTTTGATGAACTGCCTCTGTCACGATCCAGACCGTCGTGATTGGCACCCACATTAATTCTCCGGTGGGAAAACCATTACTACAACTCATCTTACGAAGTTAACGAAAATTAAGACATTTAAAGATACGGAAACAGGTTTAAATGTAGAAATTTTATAGAGTTCCCATAAACTCCAAGGGTTTAAATAAATAACTGACCAAACTAACGCGGAAGTTTAACCCATATAACCTGAAAGTCACTGTACCAAAAAATTTAAAGTGCAACAAGTCTAAGAAAAAGGGGTACAACCCCAACTAACATAAGAAATATCTAAATAGTCTAAGTCCAAAGGAAATGGACTAAACAATAGGAAGGACTCCATGGCAGCCTGAAAGAAATGGCTCACCCTTGAAATCCGGTCTCGATCACTGATCCCCTAGCTGAGGTCTATCAATAGCTGTCTGAAGATGTTCAGAGTACAAAGAACGAGCAAGTGCAGTATCAGTACACAACCACAGTGTTCTGGTAGGATCATGCGGTCACCCCAGTAAGTGAAACATATATAAGCAGTCACAACATAGTAAGCATAACATGTACAGAATATATATACACATCGGTAATCATTTCAGGAGCAATGTACAATTCCACATTCTCAATAGCAAACAGATATAACAATACACCTGATGCAGGGATGAATCACTGCTCTGCCAAGGGCTAGTGCTGAATGATGAGTTGCAGCGTGTATTGGCCAAGCATGAATCTATTGCTTCTGGAACTTCTGTTCAAGTGGAAAAACCAAAATCTGAACCACCTCAACCTATTGTAAATGTTGATGCTCCGCTTATTGATACCGGAGGCCGCAAACAATCAGACCAAGGGTAAATAGTTTTTGGATTCTCAAATTTGACAGTCACGTCACCATGAATCCAACAGGTGGGAGGTGGGAGTGGTGGAACAGGTTTTGTAACAATTATTTCATGGCCTCTTGATAAGTTGAGTGGTTTAGATTGTCAAAGGCAAAGAATAGATAATGTCCCAAGGCCTGATGGGACTTTAAGCGCAAATAACACTCAAAGCATGAGGGTTCGTGATGAAGGTTTAGATTGTCAAAGGCAAAGTATAGAAAATGTCCCAAGGCCTGATGGGACTTTAAGCGCAAATAACAATCAAAGCTTAAGGGTTTGTGATGAAAGGCATTAATATAGAAAACAAAAAATATATATGTAATGCAAGTAAATGCAACTCTAAACTCGAACAATAATTTTTGGATGAAGATTTGAAAAGCTATAACTAAGTGAAACCTTTGAAGCAAAATCGTGTCAATCAAGTTCAAAACCATTTGAAGTATTTGATTAGATAATAAGACGATGTTTTAAGTTTTCAATGACTTAACCTTTCCTTTACCAAATTTCTAATTTCTTAGAGCTCGTCTGGATTAGGGGAATAATTAAGCACTTTTGAAGTATTGGAGCTGAACTTAAAAAAAGATGTAGTTACGTGTTTGGTTAGAAGTGCCGAAGCTAAAAATATGCCGTTGATGTGTTTTATAAATATTTTCTAACAAACACTATTTTCTATTAAAATGACTAAATTGTCCTTAAAGCTATTGCCACTAACAATGAACTGATTGTTGCCATCTCTAAGCAGCCTTCTTCTCTCTGCTTTTGTATGTGTTAGTTTTTGAAGATGTTGAGATAGAAGTACGAATAATAAGCATATTCTCTGGTGCCCAAAATCTGCTTGCATTATGGTGTAAGATTGTGTTGTTGTCAATGACCAGCTTTTTACTGTGAAATTTTTCAGTGATTGAACTTGTGCTTAATGGTTTTTATTTTTTGTCAGATCAGTGTAGTTGCACTCTTCTAGTAATAACAACAGCATAGGTGTTCCATTGATGATCTATTCGACATTATTTCTGTAATGATGCTGACCTTGTTAAATGGTAGGATATAAAACCTTTATATTCTTTCATCTGGCCTTTGGAAGTGAAAATTGGTGAATGGTGTTTCTGCTGAAGCCAGGAGTGGAAGCAGTTGCAGTGTCTTTAGATAGTGTCCGGATGTGAATGATGTCAGCTGAAGGAGCAGAAGATGGAAGTATGTAATCTACTTGTATTAAAAATGGAGAAAAAAAAATTAAGACCAGGGCCGTACTCCAAATCTATGCTTAGCAGGAGCTTAGGAGCCTCTCAGGTCAACAACCTTTCGGATTTTTTTAATCTGATTTCAACATTTCATGTTTATGTTAAAAAGTATGTATTTTTGTTGACAATCCTCACAATTATCTTTGATAAATAATTTTCAGATTTGTTGGATGGTTCTGATTGAAACCTGGAAGGTTTTAATTATTGTTTTGGTAAGTGAGATGGGCATTCTCATTAACGCTCTGTAGTGCATGTCGCATGATGCTCTTCAAAGAGGTGTAGGAACGCCTGTGCCCTGTTGACGTGGACTCTCCAAGTAGTCGAAGTTTGTTGTGATTGTTGCTTGCTTTAGATGGTCTGGAATAGTTTTAATTTTTAGCAGTAAGACTTTAGGTTTTGAATTGGTTAATAGAGCCTTACCTGAGCCTGCAAGTCCTGTTTCACAGCAGAATGCCCCTGCTCTTGTTGACATGGTTTCATCACCCAGCAACTCACAATCTCCATATTCAGTTGGGCAGACACATGCTTCGTCCCCTCAATTTCGACAACAGAGTTTCACTTCTACCCAAATGGAAGTGTCCCCGGAACTACATACACACAAGGCTCTAACACAGCCTGGAACGAACAGATATCGCAGCAACAGCTGCAGTCACCTTCTCCAGTTTATGGTGCGTTTCTTTGTCATTCTGCATGCATTCTGTTTTATATCAACAACAACAACAAAAAATCTGCATGTATTCTGTTTTACTTTGAAGTTCTATAGAAATGTGTACTCGGTTCGCTATAGGTCGAATTTGTGCTCATTATTATTCTCTATTACCCCAAAAGACCGGGCAACCATTAGATATGTTAGTGAAGAGTTAAACAGGGATATGCTGAACTATAGCATGTGTTTGAAGTTGGTATGCCTCATGTGTAAAACCCAATTTCTGTACATGTCTTATGTATTGCCTGAATTTTACGACCTCTTGCTCATTGAGTTTCTGAATTATTACTCACATAGTGCTTGTCTAATTTCTGATTAGGTAGTCAAAGCAGTTCTTTTCCACCACCTCCATGGGAATCTGAGGCAGCAGAGAGCAGCCAAACAGTGGGTAATCCTCATGCTCAACCGATGCAAAATAATCAGTTGTTGCCAGGTAGTCCACATGCCCTACCAAAAAGAGAACCCTAGCTAATAAATAGCGATCATCTTCTTCTGTTCTAATTCAACAGAAATTTATGTTTGTTTTGAGAATAGAATGGGGAAAAGTAATGGTCATCCAATGGACAAGGAGATGATGAAGAATTTGTTGAAGTAAGTAATAGGCTACCCTTTTCTTTGTAAGCATACTATTATGGATGTCGATAATGTTTACGGAATCAGAGTCTTCAGCCCATCCCAAATCCTTGAATATACAAAGGGGACAAACAACAACACACGCTTGTTGATCAATTTTTAGAATAGGGAAAACTGTAAAACACATTACTGATCTATATTATCAGGTTCTTTTTTTTTTTTTTTTTTTTTTTTTTTTTTTTACCGTGGTTTCCGGGCGTCGCTTTGCGAACCCGACTAGCTGTACCCACCGGGTCCCGCTGTTTCAAGGCGGGTCCACCACGGTTAGTTCCACGGGACCCTGGAGACGCGGCCGGTTTGTAATGCCTCCAGTGGCCCTGCTGGGGCTCGAACCGGCGACCTGAATGACTTTGTCCCAGGCCTTTACCAGCTGAGCTACCCCTCAGGGTTTATATTATCAGGTTCTAACTGCTGTTTAGTAAGTGTTTTTCCTAAATTTCCTTTATTTGATAGTCCGATATAAGTTTTATTCTACTTACAAAGTAAGTAAGGTTTCTTAGTCTTTTGTGTATCTGGGATGGTCTAATCTCTTTTTTTTAAGCTTTGCATTTGCTTGATGTATATAAAAATGTTTTATTCTAGTTTCTGAAACTCTTATGCGATTTAGCTAGTTTTAGAATTTGGGAGCTCAACGGTATGTACCAAAAGCTGGTAGGATGACCACTGCTGATACTTTAATATTATCTGTTTGGCTGACTGATTCAAGGAGTTAAGACTATCAGTTTCTTGCAAAATCTGCTTCATCATTGTGTGTGGAGATGAGTTACCAGTCTAATGGTGAGAGTGAGAAAGTTTCATCGCCTTGTGACAGGAGTATTTTGGTTTATCCACAAGCTTCAGCGAGTTACAGAGTAGTGTGATGTACCCACAAGCTATACTTACAACTGGATGGATGCATGTCAATGAACAGGGTAAAATGCGTGGTCCTTACATTAATGGTTTCGTCCTCTGATGCGAATGGACCAACGAATATGTACATAGGAGTTACCAAAGATTCAGGAGGAAATTGAGTCGAGTTGCCAACAACTTCCCCCTACAGTAACTCAGGGGTGAACTTGGAACTCATTCTTTGAACCAGCAGAGGGCGACTGCTGGCTTTGCCAGAACACTTGCTCCGTCTACGTCTTCCAAAAACAGTTCACCCGGTTTTGATGGTGGAATCACTCGACTGAGCTGCTACACTACACTGAGACTAATCACTTAACTTTTTTATTTTACATATGGTTGGGTCTAGTCAAAGTATAAAAGCTGGGAGTACTCTTTTGATGGGTTATAAATATTTTTGTAAGTGCATATGATTTTATTATAGAAGCAAACTTGGAGAGGTGGGGGAATAACCCGTATACAGTGTTGTTACAGACAACCTAGGAAAAAAAGCTTTTTTTTTGTGTGATAATTTTGTACAGGAAGTAGAAGTACTTAATAGGATTCATTTCTATAAAGGTTCTCACAATTTCTGTTGAGATTTAGAAGGAATATGCACGATTGGTAAGTGAATGATCTAGACCTTTTTGCTAGACTACAATACTGTCATATTAATCTCCAGGCAGTTGATAAGCTCAAATGGGGACACCAAAAAGGAGTTTATACAGTCAAGGAAGGGTATTAACAATTGTGCTCTAGAAACCCTGTGATAGATAACTGGTGCTGGAAACTCATTTGGAGGGACCAAGCTACCACCTAAGGTCATTCTTTTTACCTGGACACAGCTCTATATGAGGCATGGCTCACCCAAGACAACATAAAGAAAAGAAAAATCCAGTTCCCAAACACCTTCTTCTTCATTGTGAGGTGGCCTCAGAATTATGGAGCATGTTTTTTTGTCTCTCTGGAATCAATTGGACCACACCCGTCACAGTTAATGATGCATATGAGGGTTGGAGACTATGGAAAGTTGACAAAGCCATGAAGTAGATCTGAATTATGATACCTGCTTGTATTTTTCGGTGTATTTGGTTAGAGAGGAACAAGAGATGTTTTGATGGAGAGTCAACTGCTTTAGGCATTTTGAAGGCTAGGTGCATTGCAAATTTGTTTAGTTGGTCCAACTTGTATCCTGCTGTTAATGCAGAACAACTTTAGGATTTTACTAACTCATTAGTTTTGGCTTTAGATAGTTTGTATGGTTAGCTAGAGATTTTTTTTTAAGCTCAAATGTCATATCTTGTAAATCTTGCATCTCATTGATGTTGTTATTAATACCACTTATCTTATCAAAAAAATAGAATATTACCGTAGTTTCCTCCATATTCCAAAAAGTGTCATGTTCTTGTTCCTGCATGGGCTGGTCAGATCTCGATTGTTCTTTTCGTCATTTTCTCCCTTCCGAGTTCCGTCTTGTGTCAATTTGGCCTTATTTAACCTGTAGTCTCTTCTCATTTTATCTGCAGAATTATTTTTCCACACATCTGCCGATACTCTAAACTTTTCCATTTTGAATTTGGCAAAGTTTTCCTTTGTTGTTTGTGCTTGTTGCTGGGTTATGGTCTTGTCAAAACATGGAAGGTCTGGCCTATCTACAAACTATTTGTGTATTGTACTTTTATATTAATTGTTCCACACTGCCCTCTCCGAACCGAACCCAAACTTAACTTAGCAATTCTTCACATCTGTTTAACTTTATTTTCCCTTTTGAATTATCTCATGAGTTTCAACTTAGCTTGCTTCCCTTTGCTTTTCTAGTATCATATAGCTTAACTACTAATTTAGGTTCTAATTATCAATGAGTTTAAAGTCGGAGAGTTTGATCATTTGCAAACATAGTGATAATATCCGGAGAACTCTACTCTCTAAGTTGTTGCTTTTAATTTTTACTTAGGTTTTTGAACTAATTGTTTCAGTGTTAGTTAGTGCTTCTACTTGAATTTTTTGGTACATTTGCTTCTCTATGAATACCTATTTGCCTCACTTAGAAGGTTATTTTAAGTTTTACAAGTCTCTTTAAGTTTTTGGTCTCATAGAAAAGCTGTGGTAATTAAGCACCAATTAAGGTATGACAGTAGAGTTGCCTTCAGTTTTGTCGTCAAAAGATTGCACCGCCGAGCGCTCTAACTGAAGTTGTAAGTTTTCTTATGCTGTTGTTTTTCCTGTCATTTTACGGTCAATGTGTGTGTTGCCTTACAAACTGACTGATGACTTTGCAGTTGCAAGTGGAGCAAGAATCTTTTGGCTGTGATGAATATGACAGTGGATTTGCCTTCAGTTTCATCATCCTTTAATGATGAAAAAGGTGTTGTCTAGATCTAGTCATGCAATGGACCCTGAAGCTAATGATCGTATACAACTTCTGCTTGAGAGTGTATTGGAAGAGTATTTCACTAGCCTTCGTGATAATCAAGGTAAATATTTGAAACTTGCTGTGATTTGTGTAAACTTTATCTCTCTCCCTAGGTGGTGGAGAGATTTTGTTGAAGCAATCCCTTACCTGGTAATGTTTTCCCTGTAGAATTCGATATGCAAATGCTTACTGAAATATGATCAATGAGCTTCTGCATCTCAATTAGAAACAGTTTTATTCTGCAGGTTGCTGAGGACTTAAATATTTTGAATGGCGTTGCAAGTCAAAATGATTCTTCTGATGCCATTTCGGTGTCAGAAAACTTGGCTGTTGTAGATATTCAGACTACTTCACTGTGTAAAAAATCATTGCACCAGAAGTCCATTACATATGTGATTCCTATGTCAGATCAGTTTTCAAGTGCATTTCAGAAGTCTGCTGATTTAGACAATGCGTTGATTAATGAAATGCTTGATGAGCTGCAACCACCTAAATACTTTGTGCTACTTGGATGTGTTCCTAATCCATGAATATTAACTTCAAATCACGATTTGAGGTTGAAAACACAAAGGCATGACCCCTCCCCCATTGAACAAAGGGGATCCGTGGGGCAGGCTCAATCACTTCCTGGGTAGGTGACTCTGAATGGACCCATGACTTCATTGATATCTTTGTCAATTTTTGGATTCAGTTTCCTTAAAAAAAAAAAAGAAGGTAATTGTGGCTGTTTGAACCCAACCGACAAGGAGATGATGAAGTATTTGGTGAGGTACGTAATAGGAAAGCCTTTTCCTAGTAATCATAACGTTATGGAAGTCGATTATTGTGATAGAATCAAAATGCTAATCCATCTGATATTTGTGAATCTACAGAGGGCGCGAAGTACACATGCTATTTGATCGCTTTTCAGATTTTGAAAAAAGGCCAATTTTTTTGCTAGTAAAGCACCCCCAGGGATTTGGAAACCTACAGGAGAAGTCAAGTCAATTTTTGATGGAAAGAAGAGACACATGGACAACGTCAAAATTTCCTGGTATGATATTAATTGTCCAAAAATTACGTGATTTCTGTTACTATTTAATTTTGTTGTTCTAGCTTGTTATATCTAAAGTATATTAAGTATGTACATAACAATTTTTTTTTAAAATTGAAATTAGATTATAAGTATTTGAATTATGTCCACTGATAACAATAGCAAACAATTACAAGATTGGAGGAGAATTGATTGATTCTTGGTAGAGAAAAATGAATTTGATTACTTTTTAGTTATTGGGAAAACTCAACTATTTGACAGTTTATTGTTTCATGCCCGATGAACATCGATCACCCTTCATCCTTCCCTTCCTCACGGTGTACTTACTATTTGTTGATCCAGCTAAAGGAACTAAAAGGTAGTAATAATGACAATCAAGGGAAATCTGATGAGGAGATGCAGATTATTCAATCTCTACAAGGCCGCCTTCAACTTGATCTCGTCAGAATGATGTTGCCTCGAGGATTGCCACTTTCTATTGTATTTACAGCATAAGGGCTCAGTTTATCTGTAGGAAACGCGAAGCTGAAGAACTCAAAAGGATCACAAGACGCCTAGTGATAGTCCTACTCAATATGCTACTCAAGGTCGTCCTGGCATTGCCCACCTGTTGCAAATATTCTGTGTAAAGACGGTGCTGCTACTTTTTATTTTATTTTACATTCACATAACCAGATTAAAGTCTCGGTCGTGTTGTATTTAGCAAAAAGCCACATAGGAGGGACTAAGCCTAACCTCTATACAACACTGTCACGTTAAAAAAGGCGGTGAAATAATATCACCAGAAAGCACAAAAATTACAACTTTCTGGCTCAACAACTATGTATATACTAACTAGCTAATGTAAAAGTTTGCCTTATCAGCTTTTGTTCTAATGCTAAGCGTGTGCCTTATATTATATGGTACAAAAAAATTTATTTCATGTTGAATATGTGATGATGTTTTTACATGTTTTGTAAATGCAAGTTTATGAACATCTCAGAAATGCTAGTCTTGTGAATTTGTTAGCAACAAATGCAAATTTGATGTAATTTAGCAGTTAAGTTTAGATGGTAGAGTACTAATTTCACTTTAACTTGTCATATTTGGATTTGACACGTTCATCAAAAAAATGTTTAACAGTTTAAGTATTAGGCGTGGTAGATGATTTGAAAAATAAGTAATTAATGCTAAAATAAACTATGAAAAAAATAATAATATATGCCTTACAGATATGTTAAAAGTAACAAATAAAGTTGAAAATCTATTTTTAAAGTAATGAACAAGTAAAAGTGAACATAGCATTATGAATGATGTACTAATAATATGAATATGAAATAAAGATTTTGCTGTAAATATAATGCAATTCAAAAATCATATTTTTTTTAAATGGATAATGGTTAGGGATGCACAAATAATGTGACTCAAACATCATTTTCCTCCATGTAACTACACACCTAACTTTAGTCAAACAAGGATTAGAAAAACATGATCATATTACTCTGTTAGAACCAATTCACCTAAATAAATTTCAAGTGGAATAGATATAAAAGATTGATATAAATTTCATATTCCTATCTTTTTTCTAATATCTTTTGCAATACTTTACTTAAAATAGTTAGGTAGCTTAATCTTATATTATCACATAAAGTATTTATTATTAAGTCTTGATAGATTTATAATTATATAAGTAAAAATTATCTTCAGATCGTAATTTTGAAGAAAATTATATTCATTAATTTTATGATTTGCAATAGCGATAAATAAATTACAATGTTTAACTATAACATTTATTTTAACGTCAATTTCTATTTTTTAATAATTTTATTATTTTATATATAATTGTATCGATTGACACGTAGAAAACACATATACTAAATATTATGAAAAAATATTGAGTTTTATATCGAAGACAACTTTATTTTTAAAGCATGAAGGCTCATTTGAATCTCGGAGATAGCATTTTCAAGGAACTCTTCAAAAATTAATATTGTCTCAGGGGTGCTAATATTAAGATTGAAAAACGTAAAAATATTTCACAATGAAAAAATTATCAAGATGCAATCATTCATTAAAGATTGCTTCCACAACTTGAATCAGTGACCTATAAATCGCACGAAGATAACTTTATCGTTGCTTCAAGACTTTCCTGGACCATAGACATATGATTAAGCAAATAAATAATAATTTTTTTCTCCGACATTTTTCGGGTACTACATTAGTAATACATTAATAGAGAGGAGTTGGATTCATTTTTCTCGAGCAACTATTGAATTCAGTCAGCCAATTATGGTATATCTTTATTGAGATACCCAAATTGAATCGGTAATTGATTTGAGACAAAACCTAATTAACATTTTTTTTTAATAACAAACTAATTTTATTATCAAAGTAAACGTTTACAATACATAAAACCTAATTAATGTATATTTGATTAGTGAATAATTTATGAATAAGTCATTTGAACTAATTAATGTTTATATATTTATAGAGTATTGAAATTTAATTAGTGACTAATTTATAATTAGTTATTAAAATATGGACTATTTAAATAGAATTAGTACAAATACAGCATGTTTCATTGTCTCTGTTCTTTCTCATTTTATTAGTCAAAGTCATGTTCATACAATCTTCATGTCAAAAAATCAAAGATACTATTTATGACAAAAATTTCATCCATTTTGTGTGATCTTATACCTCTTCATTCTGATCGATCTGATTATAAAATGGTCTTCTACCTATTTCTAAAATTCATCTTTCAAACAACAAAAATAAAATTTATTCTTAGAAAAATTCATCTTTTTAATATCATCACCAAGACCATGTCTGATTATTTTTGTAATGATCCTAATCCTGATCCTGAGTCCTTTTTTAGTGGTGATTCTTTTGATCCTGATGGGAAAGCGCATGAATATCGTGATTCGCCGCCTAATTCTAGCTCAGAGGAAGAAGATGATCGTTTAGATGATTGCTTTGACAGTGACTTTGTTCTTGATTACTATAATGATAGTGACACTGGACAAGAAGAATACAATGAAGAAAAAGTTGAACAAAAAGAGGAGGAGGAGAACAAGGAAGAGGTAACCAAGAAGGAAGGAAAAGGTTAAATAAACTCACTTTTGTTGTCTTCTACTTTGGTTCATTTTAATGAATTTATTACATTTATATAAGTGATTTACTAGATGAGATACCATTTATGTTGAGCGGGTGGCCAAGAGTATTTTGGTGTATCCACAAGCTTCAGCGAGTGACAGAGTAGTGTGGTGTACCCACAAGCTGTACTTACAACTGGATGGATGCATGTCAATGAACAGGGTAAATGTGTGGTTCCTTACATTAATGGTTTCGTCCTGTGATGCGAATGGACCAACAAATATGTACACGAGAGTTACCAAAGATTCAGGAGGAAATTGAGTCAAGTTGCCAACAACTTCCCCCAACAGTAACTCAGGACCTGAACATGGAACTAATTCCTTGAACCAGCAGATGGCGGCTGCTGGCTTTGCCGGAACACTCGCTCCGTCTACGTCTTCGGTAGTTCATCTTCTATATTTAAGGATTTGTAATGTTCTTGGTGATATTCTTTTAGTTACTTGTTTCTTCAAGCTGTCATGTGCAACTTTATCTCTCCTACAAGTGTTACCATTGTCCAAAAATAAAAAAATTTGACTCTCCTCTCGCTATTCACAATTGTAACTAATGTAATTATGAAATATGGATGAGACAAACATACTTCTACTGTTTTGATAAAGGACAAATAGACCTTTGCATTTTCTGCAATTTTGATTCCCTACCTACTGTTATGATTATCTTTTCTTAATATTGTGGGTGAAATAGGTTAACGAAGAATCGTGCTGGCTCTTTGAAGATTATGAAAGGAGGAAACCTGGGCCGCACTCTCTTGTGGAGCTTTATTCATTATGGATACATTGTGGACTCAGTGATGGTGAGTTTGTGTCTTCTACAGCAGTTTGCTGGGTCTTTAAATTAGCACTACAGCACATGGTGCATCTGTTTCTCGTACTGTCCCATCCTTTCTGTTGGAAGATGTTTGTTTCGTTATGTTGGATTTCTGAGCTATGGACTATATGTAAAACAGTTCACCCGGTTTTGATGGTGGAATCACTCGATTGAGCTACTACACTACTCTCAGACTGATCACTTGACTTTTTTTATTTTTCATATGACTGGGTCTAGTCAAAGTATAAAAGCTGGGAGTACTCTTTTGACTCCTTAGTTACTAGATGATAATCACATCTCTGAGTTTCTAAAACGGCTTCATGAATGTTCGATTTCATCTTTCAAAAAGGCTAATCTATGGGTTGTTAAGATTGACTCCTTCACTATTTTAGGTGTTACAACAAGCAGTGCCATCTTTAACAAATGTATGTTATTAATTGCCTATAATATAATATATACTGATGCATCTTCATGCAGTGTGTTGTAGCCCTTGAGTTTTGTTTGCTTTTACAAGAAAAGTTTAGATTTTGCATCAATTTTTTGTTTCCGTCCAGTGATATGTTTATGCGTCTTTACCCAAGCGATTTTTGAAGTATATCTGATGCCTTACTCAAGAAGAAATATAATACATATGCTTCCTTGTGCTTTTCTCCTCTAGTGTGCTTAATTTGTTGTCTTTCGATGTGAATGGTCCTCAAGTCATCATGTTAATAATTCCGTTTTATTTTCTCAGCAGGTGTTATTCAAAATTTATGCTTCATGCTTAGTTTGGCTTCTCTGTGTTTTTTTTTTTTAGTTTGTTACCAGTGAAAAGGGTCACCAAAATGTTTATTGTCATTTGTGTGGAAATCTGATGCATTTTGGTTTGAACATAGGACTTTTATTTTAAGTAGTGAGTTCATGTTATCTCCACTTTTATTGTGTGAGAATGGTTTATTTCCAAGTTTTGGCTCATCTATGTTTAACTCGGCATTATATGAGTATGAGTGCCCATTTGGATTGACTTATTTTAGGTGTTTTTAAGCCAAAGTTAAAAAGTGCTTATAAACACTTATTTTAAAGCCAAAATAACAAAAATAAGCTGAATGAGTCTTATTTGTAGTCCAATCTATGGTCAAAAACTCAGTTGGCTGTTTAGTATTAATAACGTGGATTGTTCCATTTATTCCGTTTACTTGTGATTTGAATATCATGCTAAGATTTTGGATTCTATCCAACTCTAATTCCTCTTCTTTTGCTTTTGCCTGTTTGTATGTGAAATCTATCTGAGTCCCAATCCTTCTTTTATCCAGTCAGTCAGCTTGGAAGCAGTACCTGGGCTGGAAGCTGAAACTTAAGCCTCCAAAAATGGACATGTATATACTGATATACAGGTCGAAGTGCAGTGAATACAAGGCTACAAATTAAAATACAGGTTGCATGGATTGAAGTGAGTTGTATACACTCGGTATACAGTTCGATATACATGAAAAAGGGTCAATATACATAAGTATACATTCAGTATATACAGGAATTTTCAGGAACCAAATGGGTCAAAACCCATTTTCTATTGAGCAACTTTCGCATATAGCTACCACAATTAAATTAATTACTCTCCTTAGCTAAAGTTTCCATAATTACTAATCGTAGCTATATTTTTAAGTTGCTACAGCGATGATCGGCACAATTCTATTTTCTTCAAAGTTTTATACAAAATTGAATTCAAATTTTTGAAAGCTATGGCAATAATCTCGGCTAGGAAAAGGTATAAAATTCCTTAATTCACGGAATATTAGCTCGTTAGACTTTCCTACCAGTTATATCTTCTTCGTACAACCAATTGATTTCATCTTCGTACATCCAATCGAATCTCGACGACAACTCACTTTTCTCAGCTATAAACGTATATTTGATTTGCATTGATTCGTGTTTTTGATTTGCATTCATGTAGATGAAGAACTTGAAAAAATAGAGCAATTAAACTGATTTGTATATGTAATTGTATAAATTCTCCATTAATAATTGGAGTTTCATTCTAACAGTTGTTTGCAATTATATTTTAATAAATCGAGAATTAACTACTTTTATCCGTGATTGTATAATTACTCCATTGATAATTGGAGTTTCGGTTGAAGAATTTGTTTTCAATTGTATGTGAATTGATCAAGACAGACTACTTGATATCTGCAATTTGAGTACGTAAATGTATAAAAATAGAAATCAATTGTATAATCTACTGTAGTTTATGTCAAATTGTACACGTTCGTAATTGTATAAATATATGAATAATTTGTTATGTAAGAATATACAAAATAGGTTTTTATACATATTTTAATGTTAATGTTGATATTAGTAATGTTATCTATGTGGTAAAATAAATATGAGTAATTTGTTATTGAATATTAAAAAAAATAATCTGAATGCATGTATATAAATCGACTATGTAGTCAAATGTACTAACAAAAGCATTGTACATTTACTAGAACAGATGATGTTCACTAAGTTGAGGTAAACACACACACATATATATATTCAGTAAATAACAGTATTTACTCTATCAAAACACAAGTCTTAAGCCCTACTCCTTCTCTTCTTTTGAAAAAGATGTACGCATTTGATGTTGTATCTAAATTTGAAATATGAATATTTATTTATTGTCTTAATATGTGAATAGATATAATTTATTTTTATCTAAATATTGATAAATATAAAATTTAAATAAAATGATGATTAATATTATGCATACAAATGTAGATGGATGTAGCTCACATGTTATACATTCAATTGAACCCATAATTTTAGTATGTGGCTTAGATATACATGTAAAAGAGCATCGAATTTTTCAATAAAAATAAAATTTTGAATACCTTATGTTTAATAATTTACTTGGTATTGTATTAAAATATAATTAAAGATTGGAGTTCATCAATTCCATTCGTTCATCACTAGAGGCGTTATTGTCCACCATTAGTAACTCCACTATGTAATAACCACATACAACCATAACTAGACATCACTATCGACCATCTCGATCGTAATAATCATTAATTACAATCGACAATCACCATCACTGGTTATTACTATATACCACCAATCAGGTAATCACTATCATCATTTATCGTCTCCATTAACTATCATTATTATCTGAAACAACTATTAGCCACTACCTGACTATCACCATCTACTATCATTAGCAAATACGATCTCCAATTAGCGTCCACAACCACCACCGTTACCATCACCATAATTTCGTATAATTTTTAATTTTTTTTATTGATATATAATTATGAATTTAATATTTTGTTCAATTTTATATTTATTAATTTTTAAACAAACAAGAGTTTTATTCTTTCAAACATTGAAAACAAACCATCTAAATCTTTTAAGAGTAGTGTTTATATTTTAATTAATTAATACAACATTTTGATATTTAAATATATATTTAAATTCAAACTTTTAAATCTTAATATCCATCTTTATATTCAGATATATATTAACTTCAGACGTCATAAGCTTTAAAAGATTATGAAGCCTTATTAATGATCGTGATTGATGGAGGTAATAATAGTACGTATAGTTATCGCAAGTCGCTACAAGTATTGAAATTGCAGAGATAGCTGACGATATATGTGATCGATCAATGTTGGTGAACTCCAATAATGGTGATAAGAATGTAGGTGTCTATTTGATGTTGTGTATAGTATCTAAATGATTTAAATTTATTCGGAGCAAACAAGCGATAAAATATTTGAATGATAAAAGAACATTTTTCATAAAAAATTGTGGTTGCACTCATTCTCCGTTTATTAGATAGTTAAATTAATCAAATAAAATATATATTATTTTCTTGATCACTTAACTTTTTTTATTTTACATATGACAAGGTCTAGCCAAAGTATAAAAGCTGGGAGTACTCTTTTGATGGAATATAAATATTTTTGTAAGTGCATATGATTTTATTATAGAAGCAAACTTGTAGAGGTGGGGGAATAACCCGTATACATTGTTTATACAGACAACCTAGGAAAAGAATCTTTTTTGTTGTGTGATAATGTTGTACAAAAAGTAGAAGAACTTAATAGGATTCATTTCTATAAAGGTTCTCACAATTTCTGTTGCGCTAAGTATATTACCATAGTTTCCTCCATATTCCAAAAAGTGTCCTGTTCTTGATCCTGCATGAGCTGGTCAGATCTCAATTGTTCTTTTTGTCATTTTCTCCCTTCCGTCTTTTGTCAATGAGTTTAAAGTCGGAGAGAATTTAGGTTCTAATTATCAATGAGTTTAAAGTCGGAGAGTTTGGTCATTTGCAAACATAGTGATAATATCATGTAACACCCTAGAAATTTTTTGAGCTAAGACTTGAACCATCCTTCGTTGAGAGAAGGATTTTAACAAGGAAATTAAAATTTCTTGAGTGTTAAGGTCACTAGATGTAGCACCTTGAGTTCCAAAAAGAATTAAATTGGATATAGCAAAATCTGAAATTTTGCAAGTTAAGCTAAGTATGAGTTTTGGGTCGACTTCAAACGATCATAACTCCTAGTTCAAGATGATTTAGGTGTTCTACCAGATACAGTAGCGAAGATCTTTGAATTATCTTTCCAACGCCGCCGAGTTTGCTAAGTTTCGAGTTCGTATGAGTGAGATATGGCCTTTTGAAGTTAAGCTGTCCAGTTAAGGAAAGTTTGCCGGAAATAGTGAGGGGTAGTTTGGTCTTTTCCTTACCCAATCAGATTAATTCGTTGTTAATAATATTTTAAGGGTCTAATCCTATTAGGTTCAGCTTTATAATTCTAAAATTAGCCTAGGGTTTTAGTTGAGAGTTCAAGAAGAGAAAAGAAGAGAAAAGAGGAGAAAAGAGGAGAGGGTCAAGCGTTCGTCGAGATTCTTGCGTCTTCTTGCGGATTTTCGCCATGGGTTTAATCCCTAAGAGGTATCTAATCTTCCATAGTGTTGGGTTTGTTCACCCACACGCCAAACATGTTATTTTCAGCGCAAATTTCATTCTTGAAGTTGAAAGATTTGAGTTCTTGATATGTGTTCTTGAAGTTCATTCTAAATCTTGTCGTGTTGGATTTTGGATGATTTCTTGAGATCAAAGTGAGTGCTTTAATGGATGTATTGAGTAGATTAGAGGGTACTTATGTTAAGTAATCAATTCTAAGTGATTGGGGAAGAAACCATTTGATTCTAGGCGAAATAAGGTGAGAAAACGAGAAAAGAAACTTGCTAAATTTTCTGGGTTGGGGCCTGGCGCGATGCTGAATTTTCTGAATTTTCTGTATTCATGAATCTACTTTGTCATCATGAGATCCTTCATATCATGAACCAAAACTCTTGAATTCATAATTCACATTCAAGAGAGAGTTAAGAGTAGAGTTCAAGAAAGCCTTTGAGTTCAATTGTGAATCCTTTGAGATCAGCTATCGATTTCAACTAAGTTTTGAGGAAGTAATTCAGAGAATGAGAAGAGTTGTATCATGAGTTCCATAATGTTATGTAGACCTATCAGTCAAGTCGTTCATGCCATTAAATTTCGCATGAACTCCAGAAGTTGAGTATCTATGAGAGGAGAAATATCTTCAGATCCTAAGTCTTAAGTATTGAGTTTCTAACCCATTTGAGATTACATTCCTAATCATGGGACTATTACCTATTACCCATGAAGTCCATAGGTTGAGTTGTTCACGCCCATAATTCCGCATGAACATTATAAGTCGAACAGTCTTGAGATAAGAAGTATCTTTGAGTCCTTGAGTTGAGTAGTTCATGCTCATAATTCCGCATGAACCCTCTAAGTTGAGCATTCTTGAAGTGAGTAGAATTATTGAAGTTCTTGAATTCCAAGTGTTGAGTTCTATCTATAGTTATTGAAAACCATGCATTGAGTCGTTCACATCCATAATTCAGTGTGAACCATATTTTAAGAAGTCTTTTACAAATGTTTTAACTTTGTTTTAAGACTTAAGTTTTGAGTTAAGCAAAGAGTAAAGAGTAAAGAGTTGAGTTCATTTCTTCAAAAGAGTATATCGAGACTATGTATTCCCAAAGAGTAAATGTTTTCACATTTAAACAAGAAAGGAAACTGAGATTTCAAAAGAGCCTTTGAGCTAGTTTTTTAGTAAAGAGGAAACTATGATTTTCAATAGAGCTTTTAAGCTAAGTTTTGAGTAATTATCTCAAACCAAAGAAAGAGTTTTGTTTTTACAAACATATGAGCTAAGTACGTTTTGGGAGTAGTATTGAGCATCGATATGGGGATGCGAGTTCAGATAACTCAAGTCTCCATAAACCATGTATCCATCATGGGTATTAATGGGTCTTACTTTTTAGATGATCACATAAGTTAAGCTAGTGGATCCACTTAGTTAAGCGTTCTATATGACGACAAAGTATAGGACAGTTCTGGCAGCGTGGGCAAGACGTTGTATCACCACTTAGGCTCATAGTGGTGGTTGTCGGTTAGAGAAACTCCCACAGTAATAATTGCATGGTTCTTCAAGGGGTTCTGCTTAGTATGAATGGAGGTATGGGACTTTATTCATACATTGCACAAGTAGACTTTGAGAGGGAGCATGATATGTCTTTTTATGATATGAGTAAAGTTGAGTTTGTTATCGCACTTTCTTTAACGAACTAAGTTGTTTTTACTGTTTTATAAAGTTTTCTATATATTGCATCTCTTATTGTTGCTTTATATTGAGTTGAGTATCTTGAGTTGAGTATCTTAAGTTGAGTATCCTTGAGTTGAGTATCTAATCTCTGAGTTGAGTATCTAATCTCTGAGTTGAGTATCTAATCTCTAAGTTGAGTATCTAATCTCTGAGTTGAGTATCTTATCCTTGAATACTTCTGAGTTGAGTAAGTTTGAGTAGTTTTGAGTATCCTTGAGTAATCCTTAAGTTGAGTAAGTTTGAGAAGAGGTAAGTATATATGTTTCCTTTTTATCAAGTTTCAAGCTTATGTTTATGCTTTAGAATTCCTCTTACATGCTCGTACATTTCACGTACTGGGCCATTTGGCCTGCATCTTTTCATGATGCGGACACAGGTATTCAGAATCATCAACAGGAGCTTCGTTGATACATCCGAGAGTTCGCGTTAGCTATGGTGAGCCTCCTTGCTTTTCAGATGATTTCATTTACTTTTCAGTTTAGTCAGGATGTCGTGGGTCTTGTCCCGACTTCCATCTTTATCAGTTAGAGGCTTCATAAATAGTCAGTATAGTTAAGAAGTCTGTATTATTCATTTATTTTATTAAATGTTTTAAAGACTTCAGTGCCTATTTTATGGCGAGTTAAATATATTATTTTTATTCTAAGTTGTTCATTTGAGTTAAAGTTTCAAAAGTTGAGTTTATTGAATTTTATTTCAGTTTTAAGCTTTTGCATGCTTAAGCTAGTCTTCCGCTTGTAGTCAACCAGGATGAGGGTTCACTAGGGGACCAACAATGGTTCTTGAGTGCCGGCCACGTCCAGGGTGTAGACTCGAGTCGTGACATATCCGGAGAACTCTACTCTCTAAGTTGTTGCTTTTTATTTTTACTTAGGTTTCTGAAATAATTATTTCAGTGTTAGTTAGTGCTTCTACTTGATTTTTTGGGTACATTTGCTTCTCTATAAATACCTATTTGCCTCACTTAGAAGATTACTTTAAGTTTTACGAGTCTCTTTAAGTTTTTGGTCTCATAGAAAAGTTATGGTAATTAAGCACCAATTAAGGTATGACAGTAGATTTGCCTTCAGTTTCGTCCTCAAAAGATTGCATCGTCGAGCACTCTACTGAAGTTGTAAGTTTTGTTATGCTATTGTTTTTCCTGTCATTTTGCAGTGGTTGTGTGTGTTGCCTTACAAACTGACTGATGACTTTGTAGTTGCAAGTGGACCAAAAATCTTTCGGCTGTGATGAATACGACGGTGGATTTGCCTTCAGTATCATCATCTTATAATGATGAAAAAGGTGTTGTCTAGATTCAGTCATGCAATGGACCTTGAAGCTAATGATCGTATTGGAAGAGTATTTCGCTAGCCTTTTGTATGAAGAGGCGTGCGTGATAATCAATGTGAATATTTGAACTTGTTGTGATTTGTGTAAATTTATCTCTCTCCCCTAGAAGAGCATATGTGGTGGAGAGATTTTGTTGAAGCAATCCCTTACCTGATAATGTTTTCCCTGTAGAATTCGAGATGCAAATGCTTACCGAAATATGATCAATGAGCTTCTGCATCTCAAGGAACAGTTTTATTCTGCAGGTTGCTGTGGACCCAAATATTTTAAAGGGAAAAAGGATAAATATACTTCCGAACTATCATAAATGGTACGTACATATCCTCCGTTATACTTTGAGATTGTCTATACCTTTACCGTCAATCTTTTAGGTTGTGTATACCCTTAAAACTAACTGACGGACACATGGCTTCATCTCAACAATTTACCCGATTTTATTTATTTTTTTACCCAAAAACCCACCCATCTTTCTTAATTTACCCACCCATGACCCAAATTACAACACCATGACATTTAAAATTAAAATAAAAAGCAAATAACCCTCCTCCATTAAAACATAACCCAAAACCTTTTAAATCAAACAAAAGACAAAATTGTTCTTCAATACATCTTCATTTGCAACTCTTTTTCAAATCTCATTAAAACAAAGACACAGTAGCATGTGCTTTCGTTGAAAAACAAGAGATCAATTTTAATTTGTTGTTCAAATCGATTTGTTGTTGAATGGGGTTGGAAATAGAGTTAATATCTTAAAATGTCACTCAACTTTGAGAAATTATCTAGTAAAATCATTGAACTTTGTTTTGTATCAATAAAATCACCCAACTTAGATATTTGTATCAATAAAATCACTCAACTTAGGTATTTGTATCAATAAAATCACTTAACTAAATTTTATTATTTAAATAAATTTAACATGACAAAATAAATTATTTTTTTATGCCATGTTCATTATTAAAATAATAAAAAACCATCGATTCCAACGTTCACATTGAGGATTAATCGAAATTTATCCTAAACCTCACTAATTTACACATTGAGGTTTTCAGTCAAAACTCACGTGAAAGTTGAAACGTCCAGAAACCACAACTATGCATGTGAATTGTTATTGCAGTAATTATTTTTGTAACATCCGGTAATTTGAAATATCTATGAAGAGGCTTAAAAATCGGAAATAGTCATTTTGGGAAGGAATTCAGAAATCTGGAAAATTTGGCTAGTGTGGAAATCAGTGAGTTTTGGCCAACTTTGAGCAGTCATAACTCCTAGTTCAGAATGATTTAGGAGTAGTTCTAGTTATGTTTGGAAAGCCCTTGGAGTGATCTTTCCAACTCCACCGAGTTTGCTCGATTCCGAGTTCGTATGAGCGAGTTATGGCCATTGAAAGTTGGGCAGTTGGCAGGGAATCCGTCCGAAAATTTTAAGGGCATTTTGGTCTTTTCCCTAGCCATTTCTTTTGGGATTATATTGTTGTGTTAGGCTGATTTGTGGATCATTTGGTCCCATTTTAAAGAGTGAGAGCTAGGGCTTGTGAGGGAAGAGGAGAAGAAGGAGAAGAAGAAGAAGAAGAAGAAGAAGAGAAGAAAGAGGAGATCAACAAGTTTCCGTCAAAGATCATCGTGGATATCGTCGGGGGTGATCCCTACAAGGTATGTGAGTTCTTAGGGTGGGTTGATCCTTTCCCCCACACACCAAACTCATTTTTATTATTTGAGAAAAGATTGGGTTTGTTGTTGAAGTTGTTGAAGTTGTTAGTTGTTGTTGGTGTTGTTGATTGTGTTGTTGAAGTTATTGTTGGTTGTGGGACATGATTTGGTTGTGTGTTTGAGTTGAATCTCTTGTATGTTGAGGGATTTTATGATCCTTAGTGTTTGTGGTTGAATCCATTGAAGTAAGGGTGGTTTAGAGTTGAAGAAAAGAGGGAGAAAAGTCGGGTTTTCTGGGGAAGGGGCTGGCGCGTCGCGCCTGCCAGCGCGCCCCAAAGGGGACTCTGAAGTCCAGCCCTTGGGGCGGCGCGCCTCTCAGAGCGCCAGCAGGTGCCTTCTGAGCTTCAAGGTATGGTGCTCCGCGCCTTGCAGAGCGCCAAGGACGCCAAGTCTTTTTCATACATGTTCCTAGGTATTATACCTATGTTTCATAGTTGTTTCCGACACTCCAAAGTACGTCTAAACATCAAGAGTCCCTCCATAACATGTGATCAAACACCTTGAATTCATAATTCCAAGTCAAGTGAAGTTATTTTCAAAGTCAAGTGAAGTCAAGCTTAGAAGTAAGTAAGTCAAAGCAAGTCTTTAAGGTTTTCCAAGAGTCTTCATTGAACGTTTTAACTTCTTTTTAAGGCTCAAGTTCCAAGTTAAGTATAGAGCTCCAAGTCAAGTAAAGAGTATCAAGTTTCAAGTTAAGTCAAGAGTTTCAAGTTGAGTAAAGAGTTTAAAGTTGAGTTCATTTCTCAAAGTTATTAGGGAACTATGTATTCCCAAAGAAGTTTTAAAGAAATGTTTTTACATTTAAACAAGGTTGGAAACTAAGATTTCCAAAGAGCCTTCGGGCTAGTTTTGAGTAATTATCTCATATCAGCAGGAAGAAATATGTTTTAAAAACATAAGAGCCAATACATTTTTGGGAGTAGTATCGAGCACCGAATTGGGGGAGCGTTCAAAGAACCCACAGCCCCCATAGAACCATGTTAGCCACCATGGGTAGAAAAGGATCATACTTTTTACATGAATCCTTTTTAGATTAGACTAGTGGATCAATTAGGCAGTTCAGATCTTATACCTTTGGCCGGGTATAAGATGCTCTGGCAGCATGAGGTCGATCGTTGTATCATCACTATAGCTCTCATGTGACGGTTGTCGGTTAAAGAAACTCCTACAACAGTTATTGTATTTTCATACACATACATTATTGTATTTTTATATACATCAGTTCATTGTATTTCTATATACATCTCAGGCTTATTGTATCTTTGTATACACACAGAGTTTATAGCATGTTTTAAGCAGTCTTTCTTTATATTGCACTTGTTTTAAAAATTGTCTTATATTGAAAGAAGTCAGTCAGGTTGAGTTGAGTTGAGCCAGGTAAGCTATTCAGTGTCTTCCAGATTTCCTTCTAGCCTTTGTTGCTTAGTTTCCAACTCGCATACTCGTACATTCCATGTACTGATGTCAGTTGGCCTGCATCTTATGACGATGCAGATACAGGTACCCATGATCAACATCTAGCACGACGTTGATCTAGCTGAGCACTCCAGAGTCAATGGTGAGCCTCCTTGCATTCCGGAGGACTCAATTATTTTGTGTACTTAACTTTGTTCTATTAGGATGTTGCGGGCTCCGTCCTAACATCCATCTCAGTATTTTAGAGGCTTCATAGACAGTCAGTCAGTTAGTTTTTAGTCTCTTATCTATGTGTATATGTAAATATTCTATTTTGAGACCCAAGGTGCCTTTTTGGCCAGATTTGTATCAGTTAAGTTGTCTTATGACTTTGCTTTGCATGAAGTTATTCTGTTGAGTTAGGTTTCTGCTGAGTTAAGAAAGTCAGGCCAAGGTTCGCTTTGGGCCAGCAATGGTCTCCGAGTGCCGGTCCCGCCCAGGGTGTAGGCTTGGGGCGTGACAATTTTTTTCATTTGCATATATGGGAAAACGCAAACAGAAAAGGGAAATAATCTCTACGACAGTTTGACAGAATATATCATCAAGAATCTATTAGACTCGACGTCGGTGCAGAATGCAGATATAAAAAGCATATAAAATGCATAAGTAGTAATATAATAGGTATAATTTTAAAAAAAAATAGAAACAAAGAAAGTTGAGGTGGTGGGATTTTTATTTTTAATCTTAGAAATGAGAGTTGTAGTGCGATTAAAAATATGTAGAGTTGAGTCATTTATTTATTATTTTAAGGGAAAAGGCTCAAATATGCCATCGAACTTTCAGAAAAGGCTCATTTATGTCATCCGTTAAAAGTTTGGCTCATCTATGCCATTACCGTTTAAGAAAAGGCTCATTCATGCCATTATTTTTTAACGGTGGTTTTGCAAAACCATTTTTTACACATGGCCAATTATAATTCGGCCACGTCATTATTTTTTTATAATAAAAAATCAAAATTCTGGAAAAAAAAATAATGACGTGGCCGAATTATAATTGGCCACGTGTAAAAAATGGTTTTGCAAAATCACCGTTAAAAAATAATGGCATGAATGAGCCTTTTCTTAAACGGTAATGGCATAGATGAGCCAAACTTTTAACGGATGGCATAAATGAACTTTTTCTGAAAGTTTGATGGCATATTTGAGCCTATTCCCTTATTTTAATAATGAATATGTCATAAAAATAATTTATTTTGTAATATTAAATTTATTTTAATAATAAGAGTTCTGGTTTATTTACGTATTATTTTAATAATGAACATGATATAATAAAATAATTTATTTTATCATGTCAAATTTAATCATTTTAATAATAAATTTAGGTGAGTGATTTTATTGATACAAATGTATAAGTTGAGTGATTTTATTGATACAAAACAAAGTTCAATGACTTTGTTAGATAAATTCTCCAAGTTGAGTGACCTTTTGAGATATTAACTCGTTGGAAATACTATTACCATTGATAGACAAAACTTCAAGTTTAAAAGTGGGTCTTCAATAGAATCAAAAATTTCGAATTTAAATTGATTTGTTGTTGTTGAAAGGGATTGGAAATACTATTACCATTGATGGACAAAACTTCAAGAAAAGTGGATTTGCAATCAAATAAGAAAATTTGAACTTAAATTGATTAGTTGTTGTTGAAACGGGTTAAATATACTATTACCATTGATAGATAAAACTTCAAGCTTTAAATTGGGTTTGCAATTGAATCAAAAAATTTGAGCTCAAATTGATTTGTTATGGTTTAAAGGGTTCAAAAATATTCTTGAAATAGATTTTTGATGAATTGAACCAAGTGCACCATATTTTTGTGATTGTTGTTGGAAAGCTTTTGATTTTGATTTTGCACAAGGTTAAAAATATTTTTACATTCTATTTGTGTTGTTGAAAGGGGTTGATTCATTGTTGTTGTTTGAAACTTTACATAGGATGCATTGGGTTTATTCTAGATGAAGATTTGGTTATTTGGTTGTGGGTCGGGTGGATCTTTTAATTTTAGGTAAATAAATAAATAAAATTGAATAAATGGTTGAGATGAAGCCACGTGTCCGTCCATTAATTTTAAGGGTATACACAATCCAAAAGTGTAACGGTAAGGGTATATATAACCTTAAAGTATAACGGAGGATATAAACATACTATTTGTAATAGTTCGGGGGGTATATTTATCCTTTTTTCCTATTTTAAATGGCGGTGGAAGTAAAAATAATTCTTCTGCTGTTATTTCAATGTCAGAAAACTTGGCTTGTGTAGATATTCAGACTACTTCACCGTGCGAAAAATCATCGCACCAGAAGTCTATTACATTTGTGATTCCTATGTCAGATCGGGTTTCAAGTGCATTTCAGAAGTATGCTGATTTAGACAATGTCTCGATTAATGAAATGACTGATGAGCTGCAACCACCTGAATACTTTGTGCTACTTGGATGTGTTCCTAATCCATGAGTATCAACTTCAAATCACGATTTGAGGTTGAAAACACAAAGGCATGACCCTTCCCCATTGAACAAAGGGGATCGTGGGGGAGGCTCAATCACTTCCTGGGTAGGTGACTCTGAATGGACTCATGACTTCATTGATATCTTTGTTAACTTTTGGATTCAGTTTCCTTAAAAAAAAGGTAATTGTGGGTGTTTGAACCCAACTGACAAGGAGATGATGAAGTATTTGGTGAGGTACGTAATAGGAAAGCCTTTTCCTAGTAATCATAACGTTATGGAAGTCGATTATTGTGATAGAATCAAAATGCTAATCCATCTGAAATTTTTGAATCTACAGAGGACGCGAAGAATACATGCTATTTGATCGCTTTTCAGATTTTGGAAAAGGACAATTTTTTTGCTAGTAAAGCACCCCCATGGATTTGGAAACCTACAGGAGAAGTCAAGTAAATTTTTGATGGAAAGAAGAGACACATGGACAACGTCAAAAGTCATCATCCAGATTGAGACAGAGTGAATGGCAGATTAGAGAATATTATCTCGCACCTACATATCTGCCCCAAAGCAAAGTTGAGAGAAAAAATGTCTTATTAATCATGATGATCAAGACCAAAGCTGCTAATAATAATAATAATGACAAATCTGATGAGAAGATGCAAATTGTACTTGACAAGCAGCAGATTATGCAATCTTTAAAATGCCTACAACTTTAGTGATTCAACAACGGATTAGAGCCAGTTTGCTTTTTTTGTTTATGTTTAAAAACATTACTCATCTATATTATCAGGTTTAACTGCTGTTTAGTAAGTGTTTTTTTTTTTTTCTAAATAGTCTGATATAAGTTTTATCCTATTTACAACTTGTGTGTGAAAGTAAGATTTCTGTGTTTTATTCTGGTTTCTGAAACTCTTACGCTATTTAGCTAGTTTTAGAATATGGGAGCTTAACGGGATGTAGCAAAAGCTGGTAGGATGACCACTGCTGATACTTTAATATTTAGATTCAGACGTCATAAGCTTTAAAATATTATGAAGCCTTATTAATGATCATGACTGGAGGAGGTAATAATAATACGTATATTGATCGCAAGTCGCTACAAATATTGAAAATGCAAAGATAGCTGGCGATATATGTGATCAATCAAGGTTGGTGAACTCCAATTACGGTGATAAGAATGTAGGTGTCGATTTGATGTTGTGTATAATATCTTTAAATTTAATCCGAGCAAACAAGCAAAGTATCTCAATGATAAAATGACATTTTTCATTAAAAAATTGTGGCTGCTCTCATTCTCCATTAATTAGATAGTTAAATTAATCAAATAAAATATATATTATTTTCTTTGATTATACACATTCACCTCAATACGTCATAACCCTGAGGGGTAGCTCAGCTGGTAAAGGCCTGGGACAAAGTCCTTCAGGTCGCCGGTTCGAGCCCCAGCAGGGCCACTGGAGGCATTACAAACCGGCCGCGTCTCCAGGGCCCCGTGGAACTAACCGTGGTGGACCCGCCTTGAAACAGCGGGACCCGGTGGGTACAGCTAGTCGGGTTCGCAAAGCGACGCCCGGATACCACGGTAAAAAAAAAAAAAAAAAAAAAAACCTCAATACGTCATAATACTACACATATTTTCTTCTTGAGGTGAATGTGTATAACTAAAGGAAATGACATATTTATGTGGTTAACTTAATTATCGATGAACAAAATCACGCGCAAACATTTTATTGAAATTTGAATCGAAACATGACTTAGTTACAATATCTAAATGAAATATACTAATAAATTTTAAATCATTGATTATTTATTAAGCCTTTTAAATAACTATTTATATAGTCAATTTGGTTTCTGTTTTAATTTTTTAAATTTTTTTCTTAAAATCAAATTCAATATTCATTGCTTTTAAAATTAAAATTAAATTAAACAAAAATAAGTACTCTTCCGGTCCCATTTTATGTGGCACCCCCTTTTTTAGTTAGTCCTAATTAAAAAGAATATAGTCTTACTATAACTAGAAATAATTAATTTTAAAATTCCCCCTTTATCCTTAATAAAATGATCAATGACATAGATATCTAAGGATTGTTTAAAACGATAAATTTCAAAATTTCATTTCATTCTTAAATATTGTATCAAGTTAAAAAATGTCATATAAAATAAAATGAAATAAATATTAATTTTCTCAACTTTTATGAAAACCCACTTGACGTATCACATAAATGACATTATTTAATTTGAGACAAAAAAATATGTTTTCACCGAGGTTTAATAAATATCAAAGTCATATGATGAGACTTTTATTCATTTATAGATCTTATACCATAAATAAATAAATAAAGCTAACGTAGTAAAATAATTAGCGCCACAATATATCGGTAATTTTTTTAATTTAACAGTAAAATTTATGCTGATATTTGAATTATATTTTTTTAGTAATTGAACATCTGATAAAGCATTTTATTAGATATATTTGGTTCATATTTTGGAGAAAAAAACATATGTGTGTTCACAGATATTGCTTAAATAAATTAATCACAATATGTATCTCTTTTTAAATTATATACGTATGAAACCTCAATAATCCATAAAATCCCACTCAAAAGTGTTTTCTAAGCTTGGGTGGAAGACATTATTATAGACAGTAAAGCTTATAAAAAAAATAAAAAATCAAGACAGAAAAATATTATAATTATTATAATATTTTGGATTAAAGTATTTTGAATCTAATATAATTAGAAGTCCTTGCAAATTTAAATTCAATAAAATTTCACTGTCTATAATTCTTTTGAGATTTTAGTTCTTGTTTCAACTTGGGAAGAAATTGTGATTTCTTTTTGTAGCCTTTTACAAATTTTACTAGAGATCTTCCTTTTTATCAATAAAAGATAGAAGTAAATTATTTTTTTCTATTATAAAATATTATTGTCATGATCAAAAATGAGTCGTGAGTGGCACCCACACTTAACCTCCTAAGTGGGCGAACCAAGAAATCCAAACCCCAACATATATCAATAATTCAACTACGAAAAACAGCAATAATGTGGAAGCTCAAAACTTATTAAAGTAACCAATCAAATAAACCTTTAAAGTCTGACACTTATTATTCCCAAAATCTGAAAGTCATCACAAGGACATCTAATCTTCAAATACTAAGTCTAAGAGTATTAAAGACACCAAAATAAATGAATAAAATAGGTTATATCCGAAAACTAAGGACATCATGCCATGACCAAGAGAATCCAACACGGAGCTGAAATGAATAGCTCACCCTGGAAACTGATGTGCTGGAGACTAGCTAGAGCTGAAGGCGAGTCGAAATCACTGATACACTCGCTGCACTCCACAAAAAGAAAACAAAGAAAAACACAAGTAGGGCTCAGTACAAGGCAACATGTACTGAGTAAATATCATCTGTCAACCCAAAATAGAAACTAATATGTAATGAATAATAGTATAAAATCAACTATGACACTTAGCAGGTGGCAAGCAACAAACACATGAACCAGTGTCAACAACATTAAAGTAAGTATGTAATCAGTTAACAATATAAAGATCACACATGAGGACTCATGCCTCCAAACCAAACTAATTTAGGAATTGAGTTCTTTGAGATTGAGTACATTAAGTTAATTCAACATATTTTTCCTTTAATGTTATCATGTCGGAACGTGACACTCCAATCCAATAATACCGTGTCAGAACGTGACACTCCGATCCAATTATACCATTAATTTATCATTTATTATCACCACTTTTCAATTCATTAACAATATTTCATCAAGCCTTCTTTATTCAAGGCATCATTTCGATAGAGAGGGTTCAAGATTATAAATTCCACGGTCTCAGGATTTCAGACCAATCACAAATCACACAACCAAGCTACACAACCACACAATCAAGTACATAGAGAACTCCACAATATCACTCAATGCATATTGTTGACAC
Organism: Solanum verrucosum; assembly: GCF_900185275.1. Lineage (NCBI taxonomy): Eukaryota > Viridiplantae > Streptophyta > Magnoliopsida > Solanales > Solanaceae > Solanum > Solanum verrucosum. The sequence goes on from NW_026020378.1 coordinate 6,901,415, forward strand.
CCAATTTTTGACCTCCACATTATAGATTAATCATCGAGCTTCTTCAATTTCAAATGAGTTAAAATAATTAGTTTTTATAAAATTTCAAAAAAAAATAATAGATATAGTTTGGAAGTTATTTTAAATAGTTGTATCGTTTTTATAATTTTAAGATAATATATGTGTTTTATAATTATTTATATAATTAATATATTTTTAAAATATTCGAAAATCATCTCAAAAGATTTTTTGCTTTAATTAAGTATTTGTTTGATTAGTTTAAGTTATGTTTATATTTTTGAGTAAATTTGTTTACAAGTAAATTAATTATTTTATTTCATTAAATTTAACAAGCTCGTTAATTAATTAGTATTAACTCATCTAAATTAAACTCAATATGTTTATCTCTTAAAAGATCTAACCCCTTTTCTTATTTGGGCCAATTTTTCAGCAGCCCGTTAAGTTCAATTTCCCAGCAGCCCATCAACGCATTTTTCCAATATCAATCCAACACTTTCCATTTTTCTCCCTGCCGACCCAATTCCTTTAAGCCAAATAAAATCAACCCAGCCCATTACAACGATCCAACAGTTTTGGCAAAAAATACAATACACAATAAACGACCCCACCATGTACATCGTCGTCTTCTTCACACGCAGTGAGCGAAGCAAATCAGCGACCCAGAAATCGCGGATAGCAGCCAAAGTCGTGAGCAATACCAAATTCGTACGCGATCATCTGCAAAACCCATAACCCTAGCAGCCTCAATATCAAACCCTCACGTCCCATTTCCCCCCTTTTCAGGGATTTCCAAATCTGTCCACTGATGTCTTTGGAAAAAAGGAATTTGGATTTCAAATTCAATTTCCCACTCGTTTTCCCTCCTAAATCGACCCCCTATTTCCTCTATATAAACCCCCTATCCATCGGTGTTGAAAAAAAAAAAAGATGAGAGAGGAGCGGAGTTTGAGTTTGAGTTCTTTGGCAATAGTGATTTTACACTTAAAATTTTATATTTTAGCTTTCTTATTCTAAGTTCCGAGAAGGTCCCCACTCAAATTTTCTTGTTTGCTATTTGTATTTGGCTTTTGTGGCGGAAGAATTGCTGCCTTCTCAAACTCATCGTCCAGCTCGCTGCTCCAAAAAAGGTAACTTCGCCTCCTCTTACGTTCTGCTTTCGATATGGTGTGCTATGTGTTCGATACTTGGTATGGAATTTGTTATTAAGAACGTTTGGTTCCTACGCTCTTAAGTCTTTGCTTTAGTACCGTTTTCCTATGAGTTTTTCTTTTTAGCAGTAAACATGATTCAAGCATCGATGAAGTCACTTTAGTATTGTATGTTAGTCCTTAGACTTGTTGGCTCGATTTTGTATCTATAAAGCTAGTTGAACTTGTTTAGTTTGCTTGAGATGATCCACTGTTCGATTGGTTTCAACTTTAAGTGTGCTAATTGTATAAGTTCTATTTCGTCACTGCTTAATCGTAGCCTTGGTTGTCCCCTCTGTCGCTTTTTAGTCATTATAATAAACTCTTATCAACATTAGCTCAATCTCATGCTATTTAAATCCAATTGATGCTTTTACATACTAGAATGTTGTCCATGTCTCGCTATTGTTTTGTTATTTTTTGGCTTCAAGGCGTAGTGTTATTATAACCTGCTTGTTTCCACGATCCACAACCTCAATGCTAAAGTCTCTAATCCTTTCTAAGAAAACTTTGTTTCCTAACCGTGTGAGTGTAGCAGGCATCTACATTCTATTCGAGCATGTTAAATAAAGTCTACTTTCATGATAAGTCTTGACTATCTGTTTGACGTGGTTAAACGGGCTCAATAGTTGAAGTGTAAGATTTTACCACCTTGTTTTTCTCTGTTAAGTATTGTACTTTCAGATTTTGATGGTTATATTATTGTGTAAGAGTGAATGATTACTAGCCTTTAAAGTTATCCAACTTCAATTCTGCAGCATTGATCATGTTTAGTGAGTGCCCCAAATTTGTTGTTTTGTTTATTAACGTTCAATGGAATCTTGATATGTTGCTAATAATCAATAAATAAATAGGCCCTCAAGTTCAAATTAGATTAGTTGTTATCGCTTCCCTTAATGTGTTATATACCTTCTCATATGTCCTTTAAGTTAGTTGTCATATACTTTCGTTCCCTGTTTGGAATGCCACCTAATGCCATGAGCTTTTAAAACGTGTAGTTGTTTTAGTCTTGCAGTGAGTGAGATTATTTTATTTATTTATTTTGCCCATTAACTTAGAAATGTTCCTTATAGTTGTTAAGTTCTTAAAGTTTAATAGTAGGAGTTATATCTAGATGTGTTTAAAATGATAGTTTTCCACCATAGCTTTCATGCCTTTGTGCAATTTTTTTTAGCAATCAATTCACTTAGTTCACTGTTGACTTTTCTTTACATCATTAAGTTAATACTATATTATATATTCATCTAGTTGAGAAGCTTTCTAATGGCCTATCCTATTCTTAATTAATTGTCGCAATTATCTCTCCTTTTGGATACAATGTCAACACCTTTTGTCTAGAAGCATATTAGTTCGTAATTGTGTTCTTATTTCATAAGAATAATGTGTTTATCTTTGTCACAAGTTAATCATTTGATCAACTGTTCGTTGGGGCCTCTTATCTCTTTTTTTTTTTCTTCTAATTCTCTTCTTTCTCTTTGTGTGTATGTGAATCCCTTTCGAGTCCATGGTGGACTTATCAACCTTGCATTTCTGAGTTGAGCCATAAAGGCTCGATCTTTGCTTTCCCCATTTCTCGAGTCAGCCCCTATACACTTGGAAGCTGTTACAGGTCCCGGAGACCAACATGTTGCTGGAAATTAGTTCAAAAACCCGAAAAATGGGCTGTATACATACTGTATACAGAATTTATACACTGATATATCGATTCAGGGTAGAAAATATGTGTCCAAAAATAAAGATACAGGTTGGAGGCGTCAGAGCAGGCCGTATATAGTTGATATAGGGTTCAATATACAAGAAAAATGCTTAGAAACGATATGTATACAACAATATACTTTTGACGTATACACAAGGTCTCTAAGAGCAGACATTAAGCTGAGGCCCAAATCAGCTGCAGCAGGCCCAAGAAGGGCCCAAATTCATTTCTCCTTTACTCTTAACTTATTCAATTGTGTGATTATATTTTTTATTATTTTTATTATTTAACTATAACTTTTAAATAACTTAATTAAATTCCCCAAAATATGAACAATATTCTTTATGTTAGTTTATCTTAAAAAAAATTTTGCAACTCTTATATTTTTATTGAATATATTTAGTCAAAACTTTTATTTATTTTCTTTCAATCGAGTTAAAGTAGTTTTTTTTTTCATGCTTTATTTAATCAAATTAGTTCAAATTATTATTAAAATAGTTCATCAAATAAATTCTAATTAATCTAGCTTTATTAATATTCTAATCACTTGCATTTTAATTCAAACGTCTCATTTTATGTCCCTTTCTCTAAAAAAAATAAAATAAAATAAAATGCGTCATTTATTTAATTATTTTCTCAAAGTTAATCAATTATTGTAAGTTTATTATTTTAAATCATTATTTTCCTAAAAAATAGTCAAATATATTTTAGTCAAGTAGCAGGTCAATCGCATGTTAGCGGACACTTCGAATGCTTAAACCCTTCTCGAAGTGTGAATCGAACCCCAAACCCTCTTTGGTATTTTCAAATGATTTTTTCTGTTTAAATATTTGAAAATTATAAGTTTTCTTAATTTCTTTTAAAAATTAAGTGGCGATTCTTTTCTAAGTATTTTTTCAAATTGTTTTATACTTAGAACATTTCAAAAGTGATTTTTCTAAAGGTTAGGAAAATTACGGCATAACACATATCAATTGCTATTAAGAGTCTATCTATCAAGTAGAATAAACCATAACCTACCTCCACCGAAGAACCGAAGTCAAACAAACTACTTCTCCAATGCTTTTCCTTTCCTCAATGCCTCCGAACATTTTCAATCTATCAAGTATATGCACATAATTTGTAAGTTAATGAGTCTATAAACACTCATATTATTGTATGTCTAGCCTATACCCAAAAACTCACCTAATTCTATAATCAATTTCCTAAAGTTCAAACCTAGGGGTAAATCTTAATTTTTCCAATTAGTATTTTTTTAATGATATTCAACTAATTACAATAGTCCTAATTACAATACTCCTAATAGTTAATTACTTATCTCAATATATTAAAACATAAATTTATAATATAATAATGTAAGATACATTCAAATCCCATCAAATTATACGATCCCAGGAGTCAACTTTCAACATAGAATAAGCAGAACCTTATTTCTTCTAATGACCCATTCATAATTGCCCCATTATGTTGTCATCATTACTTATAGTAATTTTGCCCACTATTTTAGGCGAAATGGTCTAGTGAACCCTTATACTAGTATCAGTTTGTATTCTAAACCCTTCTACTTACACCTTTGTCATATGGACCCTTAAACTCAATTAAAATGAGACTTTTAAGCCCCTCCAACCATGTGTGTAGCTCACTCTCCTTTATATAATTGATATGTCATATCCACGTCAGATATATTAATGTCACATCATAATTATTTCATAACTATTTTTTAAAATTATTAACCAAAATTATTTAATAAAATGTAAAATAATAACATTTTAATTTATTATCGGCATTTCTAATTCTCCCTATTTCACGACCAAACATCGCCGGCGTCGTCGCCATTTTTGCCGGCGAAATCATATATACTTTCTCCCTCACCCATCTTAATCTCCGCAGCACACCATCACTATTTTTCTTTCCTCCTCCAACCTCCACAATAAAAACAACCTAAACCACCGCAAAACCAGATCTGGCCACCGCACAACCAAATCTGGCCAAACTTTTCGTAATTCTCACACCCCAAATTGCTTACAAATACAATTTCACACCAACCTATGCCGTGAAACTCGTCGAAATCTACCCATTATAGTTTCTCCCCTTCCCATTGTTTCATGGCCAAACCATCGTCACCGTCGCCATTGTTGCCGGCGAAACCACTCATATTCCTTCCTTTACCTGCCTTCATCTCCACCACACGTCACGACCATTTTCCTTTCCTTCTCCAACCTCACAAAACCAACAACCTAAGCCAACACACCAGATCTAGCCGAAAAATAGATTTTGGAAAAAAAGAAAAAAAAGGGTTGGGCAAGGGATGAATATGGCTGAAAATGAGGTGTAATGGGTGAAGAAGAAGGAGTTTTTCAATTAATGGTTTAAAAAAATTATTTTTTTACAATTTTAAATATTTTTTAAGTAAAAATGCTCCTCACTCGCCTTAATAGGCGTGTAGTTACACACTTTTGCCAACTCAAACATCTTACTGCCACATAAGCCTGGTCAACGGTCAGAGGGGTTTGTTAAATTGTGTTTTATTAAGTTTAAGGGTCCAGATGACAAAGATGTAAATAGAAGGGTTCTGAATACAAACTGATACAAGTATAAGGGTCCACCAGACCATTTCACCCACTATCTTATTCCATTCCAGAATTAACACCACGCATATGGCAAATATAACGACAACAATATTTAATTGAGAGATTAGTTAGGTCCTAAATTAAACCATGAATTCGATTGAATTGAACCACCGCAATAGGTTGCAACGGCAGTAAACACACGCCTAACACCCATAATTTAATTCTCTCACCCCAACACATATGATACCAGAAACTAAACTCATTCCATATTCATATATATATATATATATATATATTATACCCATCAGCACATTACGCCATGAATTTCCACTCAAATTTGTCCTTACTTCTTAAAATAATCTCACTGGAAATTAACAGATTACTGGGAGCCAATCTTGTCTCCAACCCAACGCCACTATCTACACTCAATTCCAACCCAACCTTAATTATATAATAATAATAATAATAATCACCCTACTATTAATGAAGGACATGAAAATTACCTGGATGTCGTTCTTCCCAGGTAGATGCACCGCAAGAATTATTTCCTTGCCTGATTTTTTTATTACCCTAATTATTAAAAGACTAATTATAAAAGTGGCAAAAATGACCCCCTACTAATTTTAATGTTATTTTTTTTAACCACCAACTAAATTAATTATTAAAACTACCCCACTGAATTCATTATTGTAGTTACGAATAGTCCAAAATACCCATTTAAAATCTATCGAAAAATATTTTATGAAATAAAAATCTCTAGTACTCAAAACAACCAAATGAGTCGTTACATATTATTAAACTCTACCTAACATATTGACTTCACCAACTTAAAAATACATATTTTGTTGTGTTATAAAGTCAGGAGCCATTTGAGGTACTATGACGTTACTATTGCAACGTAAGCCAATCAGATTGAGTCCTTATCTTGTCTATCAAAGAAAAAAAAATAAGTGGTCATCTCATCTTGTCAATCAAATCTACTTTTTTTTATTGTGATTCATTTTTTGAAAAATATGTTTGGCAGGACACTATGTTAGTACGAATGACACAATCTTATTTTGGGGTGGGGGGGGGGGGGGGTAAGGTCGTAATTAAAGGAGGCGGGTAAGGGTGTTGCTGTAAATATATTTTTTCTTGCACCCAAAATGCCCTCTAAAGGTACACCACTAAAAAAAAGTCTTAAACCACTAGATGATTTCAAGAAATTACATTGCCCAATAATTTTTGTAGAGATTAAAGGAATCTCATAGTGTAAGATATAAATTACATCCTATCCCAACTAATTTACATTTTACAAAAAATCCCTTAAAAAGGTAGGCGAATGATACCTAGCTACCATTCTGATACATTATAATAACTGATACAAGGTAAACAAATTATTGTTGTGCTAAAAAAGGAAAAAAATGTAATAATTAATTCTGTTAATTTAACTAGCTTGATTTTACGCCTAACTGATCCTAAACAATCCATATCTTAATAGGTAATCTACTCAGACATTACAAATTTCAAATTTCAAAATTATATCTTCTACATTGAAGAACAATTTGTGAACATCCATCGATTTAGAAAAAGTGAGAAATACGAATAAAACTCTAAATTTTGCTGATACAAGATGAATATATCAATTTTACTGATGCATTCAGGAACTTGGGTTAGCGAAGTGAAATATGAAAGTTACAAAAGTGACGAAATTGTTGTTGGACAATCAATTTCATTTTTGAATCTCAAAGCAGCAATTTCAGCCGAGTTGGATATCGATGTATCAAGGAAAAACATTGAAATCCGTTACATCGTAGAAGGTACTCATCTCCGATGAAAATTAAGAATGACATAGGTGTTAAACTTTATTTAGAAGTGAAAAAAGTGAGCCAGGATTTCCAATGTATCCATTATGCATTGACACAAGTGAAAAGATTGGCGGTGATGTACATAACTTTGATGGAACATGCGGAGAAATTACGTGTGTAGAAGGCACATCACAGGATACAAAAGCTCTTGTGGTGAATCAAGAATTTGTGATTCGTATTATATTCCAGAATTGGAAGTTACAAATTACATAATTGATTCAAATAGTATAGAGATGAAGACAGGTTAGTTATATAAGGATAAAACAACACTTGTAGATGTGATGGCGAAATATAAGATAAAGAACAACTTTCATTGCAAAGTAAAGAGATCTGATAGACAAAGGTATGGGAGTATTTAATTTGTTTTGTGAAGAAATGTGTTTGGATTCTTTAGATCTATAAATGGTGGTACCATTATTTTGTTTTAATGTATGATACATTATTAATTAGAAAGTCTTTGATTTTGATTTTTGTTTAGTTTGTTGAATATGATTTGTGGTCGATTGATAATGATACATTATTTGTTGACACATTAAGTTAATAGTGTTGATACGTTAAGATAATACTGTTGAAACATTAAAGAATTTAATCGCAATAATCATGTAGCCGATATATTCCAAAATTTTGTGATACATGATTCATTATTTATTTATTTTTTGAATCTGATAAAATATAATTGTGTTGGTCGTTAATATTGTTGATACATTGAGTTAATACTATTGATACGTTAAGATAATACAGTTGAAACAGTAAATAATTTAGTCCCAACAATCATGTAGCCGATACATTCCAAAATATTGTGATACGTGGATAATTTTTTTTTCTGAATCTGATACAAAAAATACACTAAATTAATTGTGTTGGTCTTTGAAAACTATTGATACATTAATGTACATCATTCTTTGATTACTTTGAACATTAGTGTTTTATATATTATAACATGTAACTTCTAATGTATTAATATGATGAAAAAAATTGTACAACTATGTGTTGGTATGCTTTTCGGATGATTGTGGTTGAAATATGAAGGCTTCCTGCAGAAAAAAATCTGATATTTTCAAAGTTAGATACTTCAATAGTGAACATACGTGTCCAATTCGGGATAGGGTACTAATCAAAGTCCAAGCAGCAGTCGGGTTTGTAAGTGGTATGACTGCTCCCAAATTGGTCAACCATAAATGAATTCATACTCCAAAAGATATAATTGCTGATATTAGAGAATTCTATGGGGTTCAAATATCTTACCAGCAGGTATGGTGTGCTAAAGAACGTGCACTAGAAACGATAAGGGGTAAATCATCTGCTGGATATAGACAGATGTCGATATACATATACATGCTAAATACTGTGTATCCAAATTCTTATAAATGGATGCAGAAGACTGAGGAAGATAAATTTATGTATCTGTTCGTAGCCTTAAGACCATTGATTAGGGGGTTCGATTACTGCAGATCAATAATTGTTGTCGATGGTGCACATATGAGAAGAGATTACAAAGGGACATTTGCATCAGCAAGCACACTTGATGGGGGCAGGTATACTTTTTTGTAGTTGTGAGGTGTTTGTAAATGTTATGTATCAAATGAAATAATGTGTGTTACTCTGTAATTAGGTTGCATATTTCCATTGGCATATGGTGTTGTGGACATTGAAAATGACTGTTCGTGGACATGGTTCTTCGAACAATTCAAAAATGCATTTGGAGAGCGCAAAGAAATGTGTGTTGTATCATATAGGAATGGAAGTTTTATGAAGAGTGTAAGGACTGTGCTCCCAAATGTACCTCATTATGTATGCATATGACATCTTTGGAAGAATGTTTGAGGAAACTTCAAAAGGAGCAGAAACCCTAAGTGATCTATTCTACTCTATGGCTAAAGCATACAGAAAGGAGGATTTTGATAAATTGATGGCTAAGGTTGATAAAGTTGATCACAGGGTTAAGGAGTACCTTGAGGATGCAGGGTATGAGAAATGGTCGAGAATTCATTCAACAGTAAATAGAGGTAGAATGATGACTTCGAACATTATGGAATGTATCAATGGTTGTCTTGTTGAAGCACGACAATTGTCTATATTAGAATTCTTGGAAGAAGTTAGAATTCTATTTGGTTCTTGGCATTGTAAAAACAGAGAAATAGCCTCTTATACAAAGGACACATTGGGGAGAAGATTTGAGGAGGTGTTGATTATAAACGCGTCTAAAAGTTCAAAGATGGAGGTATGTGTTATGATATATTATTTTATATTATATGTATCTAATTCGGTGTATCATTCTTCTGTTTGAACATTATTTCTTTGAAATAATTTTATAGTTGACTTTTTTAATGTACGCAGGTTGCTCCATCATCTGAATTTTTTTTCTTGATTTATGAAGCTGGAAGAAGATACATTATTTGTGTTGAGCAGAAAGTATGTTCTTGTGGAAGATTTCAACTAGATGAGATACCTTGCGCACATGCAATCGTTGTTTTAAAGGAAAAGAATGTTAAAGATATGCATCCATATTGCTTTGATTACTACAAGTCTAATGCATTAGCAAAAACATATGAGATTCCAATGGTTCCAATGCCAGATAAAGAAGATTGGTCAGCTCCTGAGGATGTGGTAGCAGAAATTGTGTATCCACCTAGATACAGACGATTAGCTGGACGACCAAGAAAAAAAAAAAAGAATGCAGATGAAAAGATTACAGTGAACACAAATTCTTGTGGACAAGAAGGTCACAACAGAAGAACTAGTACTTTCTTCCCAAAAGAAAAGTGAAATCATCATAATGTTTATATGACATTAATGTTTTTGTTGAATAATGTTTCACGTAAACAGTTATCAATGTTATTAATCAGTATTGTTGTTCAAAAATAATTAAATTGTATTGTTTACATTTGTTATTAATCAATATTGTTGTTCAAAATAATAATTTGTTATGATTTGTGTATCAATGTTAATTCTGTTAAATAAATTTTAAGGTGCAGTTATAATTATAAATAAAATGTTGGGTAATGTATAAGCTAATGTATCATATACATTAAATAATAGATAATTTCATTAATATATCATATACATTAAATTATATAACGTTTGTTGTATCATATACATTAATTGGTTACTGTATCATTTACATTAAATAATACACAACCTATATGTTAGCAATAAGTTATTATGTGTAATAATTTATATGATACATACATTAAACAATTAAGTTTGTAAACAATTTATTTAACAATAACTATGAATCGTGTATCATATACTATATGTATTATGTTTCATGTATAATATTAATTATAAATAATAAATCATATACGTTAAATTTTCAAAAACCTATGTATTAGTAATAGGTTATTATATCTGATTACTGATAAGATACATAATAACAATGAAAAATATGTATCGATATAGTATATGTTATATACTGCACTTTTTCTTTATGTAATGCAATAATGTGTCTGTAATTTAACTTTTTATAAGCAAAGTATATTGGTCCATACAGTATCAAAACACACTAAATAGTTGTCTATGCATAGATACTTAATTACTACACTATGTGAACCAAATCTTCTTCTAGTGGTGGTGTGACTACACCCTTAGGTTTTGGTGGATCATCATTCTCACTAACGTATGCACCCTTAGCCTTCTCGCTATAACTCCACAGCAATGCTACATATCTTTTGCGTAGGTGTTCAGGAAGGAAATCAACTAATGATGTTTTGATTTGGTCGCTCAGATACTCCGCAAATATAGCAACATATAACCCACAATCTCTACAAAAAATGCAGAACATCATTTATAAACTTAAATCATACATGATTCAAAAACAATAAAAGAACAATACTTATAGGCAATCACTATTTTGTTGCTTAATGTCTTGGGCAAATTCAACCATGAAAGGAACTTGTGCCTCCAAAAGTGAACCAGAATTATTGTCCTTGTACGCATCACAATCACCAAAGTTTGTTCGCTCAGTTTTTTCAAAGAATCCACTGTCCATGAGGTAAGAAGGAAGCATTTTATACAATATTTTTATCTCGTGCAGAATTGCTTATCACTCTGTTTTTCAACTCAACAACAGCTAACACCCAATGAAATTGTCCACCACAATTAACCGAGATGTAAACATCGTCTACAAGATTCCATGGTAAAGCAGCTGAAATTTCAAACCCTTTGATGATGTTAGGATTGACCTCTTATATACAGATACAGGTGAAGCGCGATCAATGTGTTCTTGGGTACTAATAAGATCATCATCATTTGCCAGGTAATACCTTTCATAGGTATTTTTAATGTGTGAGATGAACAAGCAGTTGACTGTTGTGTATTTGTATTGATTCATGCTGCGGAGTTTTGATTTTTTTTTAAGATAGTAAAAAACAACATCGATGTGATATAAAAAAAAGGATAAACAGAATTAGAAACTTGTAAAAAAGGTCTAATGGAAGAATTGATATATTAAATCATAATCTAAGCAAATACTAATTTGATATTTTGATGCTTTATTTGAGTGTGTTCAGAAGGATATTTTGTATCGTGATGTTCTATACCAATGTATCTGATACACGCTTAAAAGTTTCATTAAGAATTTACCTAATCAGTCCAACATTTATTTTGTTGTGACATGGCATAGAACCAGTTCTTGTTAATTGGAAATGCAACAACAAAATCCATTATCTCAAATTCAAAAGAAGATGCTTTTGATCTGTATTTATCCTCCGATGATTTCTTGTGATAATGTTTGTATTATCAATTGGTTATATCAAAATAGGTTAATCCAAACATTTACAAAATATATGTATAAAACTTACTTATTAGCATGATTTTTGAGAATCCCCCTGGTTAACCACTTCATATACTCATCAATTAGTTTAGACGAAGCTTGATATGTAATCCCACATCCTTCAAATGGGAAATACAGACGAACATCGTCATCCAATTTCTCTTTTCCCTTGTCGCTTGACCCAAAAGAAGTCACGTATGGAGATTGAATAATTCTTGAAGGCATCATATTTCTAGGCGTAGGAGTCTTTGAATTGCTTCTAACAACAATCTCGGTGGTTGGAATATCAGTGGGTAATTGACTATCAGATAACAAATCATGACTGCTAGTTAAATCCTGTGGATTGTAAACACAATGGTTTAGCAGGAATAGGAACTTTTCCTAGATCGGATATAAGTGCATCTATTGATGCTTGAGTTGAGGGCGATATTGTTGTTGATGTGGAAGAATCCTGTATAGTATGATATTATAATTTTTTTAGTAAAATTGCATATTATGAATGTTAGTGTCATGATGCATAATTGATAAATTTACCGATATATCAACTGTTATTTTATCAGACACAAAATGACGGATATTGCATTGAACTGTGTCAGCACCATCTTCATCCATGATTACTTTATTTAAATCTTGTGGGGCTTGATGTACTTCATCATCCTAAATATAAGCATGTTGTATGTATCAGTTACCCCTTATACTAATAATGTATCATATATATATATATATATATATATATATATATATATATAAAAGAGGATAATGTATTAAAGAAAATTATAATGTATAAAGTTTTGATCATACTGATACCTTCTTAGGATCATTTGCTTCAGTATCAACATGAGTACTTTCATATGTAGGTTGGAGTTCTAAAACATGCTTCATTTGTTGTTGGTTACTGATGGTATGATCAATTTATATTTGATTTTTCAATAATAAAAAAAGTGTTAACATATAACTTAAGTGATGAATATAAAGTTGAAATATATAATTGTTTAATGAGATAGAAGATTCGGTGAATCACCTTAACTATATACATGACTTATTTGTGCTGACACATATGATTTTGATTCTTAATGCATACTTAATGTATGAGGTATAACGACAATTACAAACAATGTATCAGATACATACCTCTGCATTGACATTAACTTTATGTCCACCCTCATTAACAGACACACCAACCTCACAATCAGCTACACCAACCGCATCAGCAAGATCAATTCATATATGTGGAGATGGTTGTTTATTGCTTGATTGAGGATCGACATTGTTGTTTTCCTTGTGTCGAGATCGCATCAACTGTGAGTGGTTTTCCTTTATCAAGATTACAAGTTCCTCAAATTTCTTGTCAACCTATCAAAAAATTATTAAAAAAACAACTACAATTAAAGTCAATATAAAGAAAAAATAATAAAATCAAAATAATTACTTATGTAATTCTTCAAATGATCTTTCAGTTCTTTAATATCTGGAACTACATAGTTGACTTTTTGAGCATCTGCAGAACCGTGTACACTAGCAGCCGGTGTTGGAGGACCATCTAGAATAGAAAATGGTTGATTTAATGACACATTGGATTGATCTGGCTGATTGAGTTTGACACCTTTATTTTAGGTGTATCCCCTTTCTTACTTCTTTTTTGTGGTGGTGGAGATGATGTATCAGACACTCTAGATGATCTCCTTAACAACTGTTCAAGAGGTCTTGTGGAGAAATCATCGAAATCAGCAATGTCATTCAGTTGAACTATTTTGGGATTGACAGATGTTGTGGGGGGTGAAGAAGAAGGAGCGTGTTCATCTTCAGGTAAATCAAAGGCTGCAAGTCCTCCGGTGTTGGCACAATGTTTGAATATGCATTCTGGAAAACAAAATATTTTTTAATATTAAGACACAAAATTATGTATCCTAACACAGAAAAAAATGATTTTAAAAAGACAAACTTGCAACCTTACAACTATATACTTAATTATGTATGAAATGTAATATAAAATGGGATTCAATGTTACCTCTTGAAAAATGCTAGACATAAGCATTTCAAACTTTGGCTTTAAAGCCACAACCCTCAAATTGCAAATTCTAGCGATGACATCCCGTTCTTTGACAATAATTTCAGGATTTAATTGGGATGCACATTCGTATGTCTATACGTTAAGTGCATAAGGCATTCCATATAATCGATACAACTATTTGCTAAGACTGAAATTATGTCGGAGTGAATTCATGAGCTTTTTGAATGCAATCTATCCCCAAGGATATACTTGATATCTACCATCTTCAACCATTAAAAATTCATTAACAGATATTGAAGAATCACCAGTTTGAGCCAAAATGAATGTATGGAGAAAGTACAAGATAGCCATCTGGAGTGCATCTTGATTGTTCTCCCAGTTGCCCATCAGAAATCGTTGGACTAGATGATTCTTGCTTATACTATTAACTGCACCAGGAAAATATTTTTGGAATATCCTACAGGGAGTTGATTCTGGGTAGTCTTTGATATTGCCTTTACATTTAAGACAAGTTATTATTGCAAATTCTTTGATACCAAATTTCAAGATACCCTCGTTTGCATGCCTAATATGCAATACCTTTGAGTTGCCTTGTTTTAATTCTAACAACAATAAACATTGACTAATTTGACCCTGAAAATTACATTTAGGGATGTCTAAATAGGGTCCAAAAATTGTAGCTCTAAACAGTTCAATTACATCATCCCCTATAGACTTCTGAAACTCCTCCAAAAAATTTGTGTTAAAAAGGACACCAAACCTTATGGCATGTGTTGGTACCTTTTTTATAACATATTTGATTGACTGCAAAATGAAAAGAAAAATTATACTATTTATAATGATATCTTATGATACATAAATAAAAACACCAAATCACACTACACAACAAGTAATGATACATAATAAAAACAAGTTGATACATAGAAAAATACATGCTACCAGACTTTAACAAAGTCGTATATAAAACTTGATACATTATACAGAAGGATGCCCTATCTGATACATCAAAGACTTTTTTGTTAAATATGACAAAAATCTTTTTCATATTGGGGTTTGTCATGTATCATTTTTTTCGATACACATATAAAACAAGGGTTTTATAAGTGTCGACTAAATCTCAAATCAGTAGATATCAAACTAAGATAGGGTTTTTGCATGTATCATGATTTAACCCAATAAACAATATAACACATCTAATTAATGTATCAGTCAATTTCAATCTAAGATAGCAAACACAATACAAATCGCAAACAAGTTTAACAAAGATTAAAAACACATACTCTAGGCAATGAAGGTCTGGAAATAGCGGGTGCTGCATTTCTTCCCCCTTTTTTTTTTTTTGGGGGGGGGGGGGTTTGCAACCTTTGGTTTAGACGATTTTGGCACATATTTGGTCGACTGATTCATCAAGTTTAATGGGTCATGCAAATTTTTTGATCTAATTTCTGCCCAATTTTCATCATCAGAGTCGTATATTGTTCGATTAGTATTAGAAATATTTGATGTAGGTTCTGGATCCATATGTATCAAGAAGAAAAAACTGAAACAAAATAAAAAGGAAGAAGATGAAAATTACTATGACAGACTTTAGGAGAGAGGACGGAGAAGACGAAGTTTGAAAATGGTTGGATTGAGAGAGGAAATTTTTGAAAATGAATTTGGGATAATGATTTGTAACTAAAAAGATATTTGAGTGAATTTAGGGAGAAAAAAAAGGAGTGACATAAGGAGTGGTGAAACGTGGGATGTAAAAGTGAATCATATATCTGGCAGATTTGATATTTAAGTGAAATAAGCTATTTAAGTAATTTTAAAAAAAAATAGGGGAAAATAGACAATAAGAAACTTAAAGTTGTGTATTTAAGTTATTTTTCCATAATTTTTTCTTTGCAATAAAAACACAGCCTAAAAAAGCATTTATTTATATTCAATTCAATACTCTATTCACACTCTTTCTTCCAATTTTTTTTTATCTTTAATTGTTGTTTATTCTTCCATTCTTCTTCCTTTTTAATATCCCTTGTTTTTAATGGAAAAAAACAAGGTATATTCGTTAAATTTTAAAAACATTCTTTGAAATAATATTTATTAATTTATTGATTAATTAATACCTCTACAAAATGATAATATTTTATAATTTCAATAATTATATTTGTCTGTCAAGACCAACCCACCGAGCCATGCGGGCACCTACTCTATCACCTAAGTAGGAGAACCCTCAATTCCCAAACAGTTAAAGACATACGGAAGATTAAGAAAACTAGAGATAAAATAACATTCATGAGATTTTTATTAAATAAAGAGTTTTTCCACCGCGCCCATTTACTTGGTCTGACATCGCCAGAGCGGCAGAATTCCCGCTGAAACGAGGCCGGTGTGGCAGAAGCTCTTCAGTTGTGGCGAGGGATCGAAATCAGTTTAGAAGGGGGAAATGGAAATGGTTTCCCCATTTCCTCCTATTCTTATTCCAAAATTTCCAAAACTCTCTCAATTGCTTTGCTCCGATCGTCAATCTCAAGGTAATGTTCTTGCTCCCTACTCTTATTGCTTCATTACTTACTTAACTACGATTCCATGACACCAAACGATTGGTTAGAATCACTACAAAAATAGTGTGAATTACATGGAGATTTTTCTGGGGATTAGTATGAAAATTCGGAAGAAACTTATTTTCCTGCAAATTTTTATACTAATTCCCAGGAAAATTCCCATGTAACTCACAGTTTTCTTGTAGTGTTAATGACCTTAGGGTAGTTTTCAAAACCATGAAAGTAGTTTGCTTGATTTGCTAGAAAAACGTAGCATGAACACTTTCTTTATGTTCACAACGTCTCCACAACGTTCTGAGCGTAGGGATTTTGTGGAATACGGTCGAAACAGTTCCGAAATGGGTGGGGGAAGTTGAAAAGTTTCTTGAGTCGGATTCAGGCATATCATTTAAGGGTTGTATTGCTAGAATAATTGTATATATAAGTATTAGGGTACTTTGGATACTCTGATCTGATGAAAAATTTATTTATTTTTTGAATGGGGAGGGTCGGTGTACAAAGTAGGGTAAGAAAAAAAAATTGAGGAAAATAAGTTTATTTGAAAAACATTTAAGTTAATCAAACATGAGAAAATTAAGAAACATTTTCTAGAAAGAGAGATAAAATGAGTAATTAAAGAAGAAAGTAAATAAAAAAGAAAAGTCAAAGGTGGTTTTATTTTTTTGGAGGCAAATTTAGGTAGTTTTAGAGCCAAGAGGTTATTGTTGTCATTTGCACAATTCAATCCTTCCATTTAGTTTTACTGTTCATTTTTAGTCTGTTTAAAACAAAAATATATCTTGTCCATAAAGAAAAAAATGAGTAAGTTGTCCTCTTATCTTGTCAATCAAATCTAGTTTTCCTTATTGTAATTTGTTTTTAATCTGTTTAAAAAAAATAGGGATAATGGTCTGAAAAATACCCAACTTTGGTCGAATTTGTTGTTGAGATACTAAACTTTCATAAGGACCTCTTACCTCCCTAGACTATTTAATACCGTATTTTTTACCCCCTGGACTATTTAATAGTGTATTTTAAAGGTATATATATGCCCACGTGGACACATTATTATTTATAATTTTGCATTATTTTTTATGTCCACATGGGCAAATATATATGTTTAGAATATGGTATTAAATAGTCTAGGGAGGTAATAGGTTCTCATGAAAGTTTAGTATCGCAACAGGAAATCCGACCAAAGTTGAGATATTTTTCAAACCCTTATCCCAAAAAAAAAATATATCTTGTCAATAAAAAAAGAGAGTAAGTGGTCCTCTCATCTTGTCAATCAATTCTGTTGTTCCTTATTGTAATTCATATTTAGTCTGTTTAAAACAAAAATATATCTTTTGTAAAATTTATTTAATCTTGTTTTAATAATATTTTTTATGAAATTGAAGCCAAAAGGACAATAAAATAGATCAAAAATTTCAAATGGACAAACAATTTAATGAAGAAACCAAAAGGACAACTATTTTTTTTTTATGTCAATAAAAAGAACACACAATTGATATAACAAATAAGGGTAAAACGTTGTCAAATACCCTCACCACTTACTTTTATTTGTCTATTATATTGGGAAAAAAATTGCTTTTACTTTTCACTTTTAATATATCAAGAATTGTAAAAAAATTAAATTACTCATAATATGAATATTATATATAGAGTATGAATATGAAAATATTTTACTCTTAACATTAATTACTTATTTCAAATTATATACTATTTAACATGATTCTTGGCTTATTTATATCATAATAATTAACAATTTTAAATATCTAAAAATCATATTAAAATATTAATTGATTATCCAAATTTTATTTATATTACATAAATTAAAATTAAAATAATATAGTAATATTAGACTCGTGCTAACACGGATATCAATGCACTGTCTCCGAGATTATCTAGTTGTTGAGGTTTCGTTTTCAGCCACGTGCGTGTACGGTTGTATCCAAAATGTTGTGGCTGCAATTGCACAATAGTTTGCCGCAAACACAAATATATTTTCATGCATTATAGGGTGTCGACTCACGCGGCAGACTCAACAACATAGGTGTCGACTCACTATTTTCTACTTATATTATTTCTCTTTAACACTTATAATTTAAAAAATAAATATAAATCATCAATATCAGAATACTTATTATGTGTCAAGAAAGTTCAAGGTTAAGACAATAAATTTTTTGAATTCTCATCACCACTAAAGAAATTAAAAATATTTTCATATGTTTTAATTGGTTCAAATCTATTTTGAAGTGAAAAAATAGTTTGATCTACTCTATACATATAAAGCAATCAACTCTAAAAGATCCTTTAAGGGACTTTGTGATTTCGTTATCAATATTTCCATCAAATTGTTTCTTACGAAATTTAGATTTATATTCATCGCATATGCAATTTCCTTAGTATAAATCATAGCACTCATTGTATATATAATTTTTTTTAAAAACAGTGACATATATTATAAGTAATTGTTTTTAAAAAAAATGGGGACCCCCAAGTGATGGCTTTAGTGTTCTAGGGGTTAAGACGACCTTGTCGACTCACTCTAGAGCGGCTTAAGCACGTTAGTAATCTAAAGTAAAAGATGAATGGGAAATTTTACATTTTTGAAAAAAATTACTCTTTTTGTCGTAATTTATATGATATCTTTCATTTTTTTGGAGTCAAATAGTTTAAGTTGATCAGAAATTTGCGAATGAAATCTTTAAATTTAAAAGTACTATAAATCACAATAATTTAAAATTTAAAATATTTAAAAAATATATGAAAACTTTACGGTCAAAGATAGACTTGTTTAATCTCGAAATCAGAAAAGTGCCACATAAATAGAGACAAAAGGAGTAACCTTTTTTAAAAAAATTTGGTGGTCTACTCTATTAAACTTTTAAGATGTAGAGTTATTAGTATAATTCTAAATATATAAATTTATGGCTATAATAAACTTCATATTTTTTTTAAACAAAAAAATTAAAGCTTTTATTTAATCGTGACTTTAGACCACAAAGAGTCGCCTTAGGGAGTGATTGTTTTTTTTGTGTGTAAATTAATGCAGACACGTAGAAGGGAACTTTTTCTATAAATATAAGCATGTGATGCAATATAATTTTGTGATTGAGCACCTTTATATATTGATTGAAGGCCATAATTAAACAGGTGCAGTCCCTTTGTCCTATTTCATTTTTTAAAATTATTTTCTCACTTATACCTTCATCTTATCTTAATTAGTGTATACGTCATATAATATCTATTGACCTAAGTTAACTACTTAATTGTCTTCTGCAAAATAAATTATATATGTTAGTAAAATCACCAAATTCTATAGCTTATTTTTCAAGCTAGGCATTAGTATGAAAGAATTATTCTGTTTTTACCAGAAATCTGCATGGTTCTAATATATATCTCAACTCCATTCTTTCATTCTTTGTCTCTATATTTATTTTGGGTTTAATTACTACACTCAAAATGATTTTTAATAGTAATTAATTAATGATAATAACTAAATTACCATCAAATATGTTCTTTTTAGAGGTAATTACTAGCGACAATTATATTTTAGCATTCTTCGTAAATGTCAGTAAAGTCTGTAGCGATACTGAATGTAATGACAATTAACTAATGTCGTGAAATACTTTAGCATTCTTTGTTAATATACATATTT
Source organism: Solanum verrucosum (assembly GCF_900185275.1). Lineage (NCBI taxonomy): Eukaryota > Viridiplantae > Streptophyta > Magnoliopsida > Solanales > Solanaceae > Solanum > Solanum verrucosum. The sequence goes on from NW_026020378.1 coordinate 6,921,689, forward strand.
ATTGCCGCTAAAAGTTATTTCTATTGTAATGAATTAGGTAAGACTTTTTTAAAACAATATTATTTAATACTTATAATTAAATATGGGATGGATATAATTTTAAATTTTATATCACGATAGACAAGATGAGATTATTTAAATGGTAAAATAATCACCTCTATATGGATTCAAGTCACCAATAAACAAAAAGATGATAGCTTTTGGAGGGGATAAAATAAAAAGCTCTTGAAGAGGGATAAAATGAAAACTATGTCGCAATCAAAATCAAGTTAAGAGTGTAAAATCTCCGATATTAATTAAATATTATTAGATTTGATGTCGCTATATATAGGCTTTAACATCATTTATAAAAATGTTAAAATGTAATTGTTTCTAATAATTGCCTCTGAAAAGAATTAACAGTGATTAAATTATTATCGTTAATTAATTATCGTTAAAGATTATTTTTGGTGTAGTGTATGCCACGTATATTCAATTTAGCAATTTATCTTTTCAAGCAATCTAAATCTGTAGCTGTAAATTCTGTGGTGATTTGTTTGTACTTTTTAATTGGAAAGATAAGTTATTATTTTTTACTAATAGTTGGAAACCAACAACCAATTTTATCCATTTACTTTTCTAGCAAAATAAAGGCTAGCTAGCTGTAGCTATAAATTACTAATTATGTGATGGAGTAATTAGTTAGTCTTTTTATTTGGAATTATAATAAAGTAATTTTAATTAAAAGGTGGAAAGCACAAATTCATATATTTGAGTTTCAGAATTTGCAGAAATATAATGGCCCAATTAGTGAGCATGGAAATTGGAAAAGATGGAATTGCAATTATCAGAATTTGCAATCCTCCTGTTAATGCATTGACAATTTCAGGTAATTAATTAATTTATATATATATGCGCGCGCGCGCACTAGTACTATAATTAATTTTCACATTATTTGCAATTAAAATTATTCATCCAAAATTATATTCATCCAAAGTTATTTGGTGAAGAAAAATAATGATGCTTGCATATATGTGTGAACCTAACTAAAGAAGCTCAATCAACACCATGAATGAGAGATTTAGAAGAGAAGAGAAGAGAGGAACTTTTTATTTTTTGTATGAAAAATGTTAAGCGTACATGATGAGGAAGTAGCTACTTATATATTTCTGTAACTAACTTCCAGAAGGTAGTTATAACAACTTTTACAGAAAAAGACTAATCTACCCATTCTGTTGCTAACTAATATCAACCCTTAATGTCACCTACTTTATATCACAATACTCCCCTTCAAACTAGGTGGTGCAAAGATATCTAACACTCCTAGTTTGGATAGTAGGTGTTCATGTTGAAGTCTAGATAATCCTTTTGTCAACACATTTGCAGGCTGGTCACTTGTGGAAATATAGCTCACAGTGATTAGTCCTTGTTGTAATTTCTCCCTTATAAAATGACAATCGATCTCAATATGCTTCGTCCTTTCGTGATACACTGAATTTGCAGCAATTTGAATGGTTGTTTTGCTGTCACTATACACCTGCACTGGTAGTTGGACTTCAACTCCTATTTCTTTCAGCAAACCAAGCAACCACACTAATTCTGAAACAATGGAGGCAATGCTCATATATTCAGCTTCAGTTGAACTCTTTGACAATATCGTTTGCTTCTTTGCCTTCCAAGAAACTAATGACTGACCAACCTTCACCATGTATCCTGTTACAAACTTTCTGGTCAACACACAAGAAGCCCAATCAGCATCACAAAATGTTGTCACCAAACCATCTGAACTGCTGGATAATAATAAACCTTGTCCAGGTTGTCTCTTGATATATTTGATCACTCTTAGCGCAGCATCAAGATGTGACTTCTTTGGATGGTGTAGGAATTGACTAAGAGTTTGTGTGCTAAATGTTATGTCTAGTCTGGTCATATTTAGATACAATAACTTGTCAATTAGTCTTTGATACATTGTTTGATCCACAAGTGGATCCTCTATCTCAGCTTGTTCCTTCTTTACATGCTCATCATATAACTTTGATGTCAATTTAACATTGATGTCAATAGGTGTGTCTGCAGGTTTGGCTGTTGTCATGCCAGCTTCAGATATCAGTTCAAGAGCATACTTTCTTTGGTGCATCAATATACCATCAGTTGATCTAGTGAATTCAATTCCTAAGAAATACTTTAATTCACCTAGATCCTTCATCTTGAAAGCTTGTTGTAATGCTCCTTTTGTATCTTCTATTAGTTTTAGACTGCTACCAGTGATCAACATATCATCCACATACATAAGTACTATAATGATCCCATCTTCTGTTTTGTTAATAAACAATGAATGGTCATGTTGACTCTGCTGAAACTTTAGTTTGAGAAGTGCTTCAGTCCAACTTATGGTTCCACTGCCTAGGTGCTTGTTTGAGACCATATAGGGATTTGGTCAGCCTACATACCTTTTCCCTTTGACTGACAAAGCCCTGTGGCAACTGCATATAGATCTCATCATCTAGCTCACAATGTAGGAAGACACTAAACACATCCATCTAATGAATATGTCAATGCCTTGAAGCAGCAAGAGAAACAATAGTTCTAACAGTAACCATCTTCACAACAGGAGAAAAAGTTTCCTTGTAGTCTATTCCTTCCTGCTGACTATACCTCTTAGCAACCAGCCTAGCTTTGAATCTTTCCACTTCTCCTGTGGATTTATACTTCACTTTATAGATCCATCTACAACATATAGGTCTCTTCCCTTGTGGTAGATCAGTGATCACCCAAGTGTTATTACTTTCAAGGGCCTGAATTTCAGATTGCATAACATCCACCCACCTTTTATCTGTAACAACCTCGAAGTAGGTATCAGGTTCCCTTATGATAGAAGTTGCAGCAATGTAAGCTTAATAAGGAGAGGAGAGATGATTATAACTCATATAGTTGCACATAGGGTAGGGAACAAGTTTATTGAGAGTACATGAAACAAAATCCTTCATCCATAATGGTAATTGTTTAGGCCTAGAAGATCTTCTAACAACAGACAGTCTAGAATTTTCATCAACAGAATATGATGCTATAACATCAGTATCTACTTCAGGAACAGGTATGGCATGACTTAAGGCAACTCAGACTCCTGTTGTTGATCACCATAAGGATAATTAGTAGTAGGAACATAGGGAGACATCATGTGATCTAGTCTAGGACGCAGAACTGTAGAATCAGGCATGGAGTTTGGAAACACCTTTTCAATTGGACTAGACATCTGAGCAAAAGAAAATTGATCCTCTCTAAACAGTACATCCCTACTAATAAAAAAGGACATGTTACTTAGATCAAGTAATATATATTTTTTTTGAATTTCTGAATATCCCATAAGAACAACAGACCTGGATCTTGGTAGTAGCTTGTCAAGCTCAGTCAGTTGTTTAGCATAGCACAAGCATCCAATGGTTTTGAGATGAGTCAATACTGGTTTTCTACCATATGGCCTTTCATAAGGTGTCTCAAAACCAATCACACTACTAGGTAACCTGTTAATGAGGTATGCTGCAGCTAACACACATTGACCCCAATAACTTACTGGTATACTAGCCTGAAACTTGAGTGCTCTTGTGACCTCAAGTAAATGCCTATGTTTCCTTTCAGCAACACCATTTTGCTGAGGAGTATAAGGACATGATCTTTGATGCATAATACCCATATCTTTGAACATATTAACACATACAGAGTTCACAAACTCAGTACCATTATCAGACCTCAATATTTTGACTGCCTTCCCAAATTAAGTTTTAACATACACAAGAAACTCTTTAATAGAAACAAAAACAACTAATTTATGTTTAAGCAAAAATAACCAAGCCATTCTAGAAAAGCCATCAACAATGGTAAGAAAATACTTACTACCATCAACTGTAGGTACAACATAGAGACCTCAAACATCAACATATATCAAATCAAAGCAGGCTACAATTTTAATACTACTCATAGGAAATGCTAGTCTTGTTTGTTTGGCATAAGGACATATAGAGCATTTAGACAAAGTACATAAATTTTGTTAATTCACAGCAAACATCCTTGCAAGAACTGCAAAAGATACATGCACTAATCTTTGATCCCATAACTCCATGTCTACTGGTTTTATATTGTTGACAGCAAATGCACATTCCTTCTCACTGCTGGTACTTGCATTTTTATTTGTTCAGTGCAGCTTTAGTAAGTATAAACCACCCTCTTCTTTACCAACTTCCTTCACCTTTCCACTATAGAGTTCCTAGAAAACACAAAAATTAGGAAAGAATGTGACAGAACAACCTAACTCCTTTGTGATCTAACTGACTGATAATAGATTATATTTGAAGTCTGGAACATGTAATGCATTACTGATGATACTTCTGGCTGATAGGACACATGAACCAACATGAGAAACTTGAGTGGTAGTACCATTTGGAAGATACACAGGTTTCAATTCTGGAAGCTTTGACACTGAACCTTTCACCATCATATCTAAGTTAGAGACCATATGATTTGTTGCACCTATATCAATAATCCATACTCGACTATGATCAACAATAAAAGAGTCCTTACCTGTAGTACTAGCAGTAGTGCAAGTAAAAACAGTAGGTGCATTTGACTTCTATTGAACCATCTTCAAAATATGATCATACTGATCCTTTGTAAAAGTACATCCCTGCAGTATCTGTTGAACCTCTTTCTCAGCTTTACTAATTTTGAGGTTGACATTAGATCCCTCAGAAGAATGTTGTTGTGGATTAGATGGAATTCCCCAGCCTGGTGGGGGAATGTTGGTGTTGAGACCATATGTAAAGTTGGCCTGAGCTGATGGATACTGATTGGAGTGATTGCTAGTTGGGGAAATTGATCCCCCTTGCACCTTTCTTTTTTACTTAAGATCATGAGGAAAACCTACCACTTTGTAGCAAAACTCTTTGTTGTGACCTTTGCATTTGTAGAAATCACATATTAATATTGAATTCCCTTAAACTTCTAATTCACACCTGAGCTATTACTAACACCTGAACTGCTACCAGCTTTTGAGTACATAGCAATAGATGGATCTGAGCTAATAGAAGTCATTCCCAAGATAGTAGTACAATTCACCACAACCTTTTGACATTCATCCCCAACTATCATAGAGTACACATGATTGATTGTTGGTAATGGATCTAGCATGGGAATTTGACTTCTAGCTTGCTGATACGATTCATTTAGTCCCATCAGAAACTGATAAACCTTCTGCCTGTTCATATGAGTTACAAATCCCTTTGAAACCTCACAGTTACAGCAATGAGTTGGTACTAATATCTCAAACTCATCCCACAGAGTTTTGAGTCTTGTGTAATACTCAAAGACAGATGCAGTACCTTGTTGCATAAATGCAATATCTTTGTGCAAGCTATAGGTTCTAGAACCATCTACTCGATCATGCATCTCTCTTAAATCAGTCCAAACATCAAATGCACTAGAGGCAAAAGCAAGTCCACTCAATAACCCTTTAGATATAGAGTTTAGTAACCAAGACAACACAGTTGCATTCACTCTTTCCCAATGTCCCCACAATTCTACACTATACATCTCTTTCTTAACAGTTCTATCAATTAACCCAAGCTTATTCCTTCCTAACAATGCTAGTCGAATAGATCTACTCCATAACATATAATTTTTTATCCCAAGCAGTTGAAACGAAATCAAACTAATACCACTAACATCAGCAGGATTAAGAAACAAGGGATGATTGTAGTCAATACCTTGACCTTGCACAGAGCTACTAGTTTGAGGAACAAGTGGTGCAGATTCATTCTGAGGTAAATCAGCAGAGCTACTTCCAGGTGCCATTAATGATCTACTTGAGCTTCTTCTCGCGGAAACAATTAACTAACAGTTACCATAAGATACATAATCCAGCCTTATCTCAAGCTACGATTTGTATCCAATTTTGATACAACTCTATGAATCAATCAATTGATTCTTTGATCCTTTGGCAACTACCAGCTTCAGATCTTAATTAGACTGAAGCATGAAGCTCTGATACCATGAACGTAACTAAAGAAGCTCAATCAACACCATGAATGAGAGAGATTTAGAAGAGAGGAACTTTTTTATTTTTTGTATGAAAAATGTTAAGCGTACATGATGAGGAAGTAGCTACTTATATATTTCTGGAACTAACTTCCAGAAGGTAGTTATAACAACTTTTACAGAAAAAGACTAATCTACCCTTTCTGTTGCTAACTAATATCAACCCTTAATGTCACCTACTTTATATCACAACAGTGTGATTAAAAGTTTTATTATAACTCATGCATACTCCCTCCGTCTCCGTCTCATTTTAACACCGTTTTAGCAGTATTAAAAAGAACTACTTCTTTAATGTTAAGAATATAGTAAATAAAAAACGATTGCCAAACTTTAGTTTTGAATTTAATTGCTAATATTCATTGCTATATAGAAGTATTAATTTTTTGTGTCTTTTGGAACAGTGATAGGTGGTTTGAAAGAGCAATATGAAGAAGCTGTAGAACGAAACGATGTCAAAGCTATAGTTTTAACTGGTAATTTATTAATACTATAATAATGTGCATGTATATACCTTTTTTTCTTGGGAAAATGCATATTAAGTTCCTATTACCCCCTGGACTTATTTTATATGTAATATTCTACCCCTTTTTGGCCTACGTGGCACTATCTTGTGGGCCCAGCGCATGTTGACAAAATTTTCAAGGATAGTGCCACGTAGGCCGAAAAGGGGTAGAATATTATAGATAAATTAAGTTCGGGGGTAATAGGACCTTAGTAAATGTTAGGTGTGTCTCTGGGATTTCGGGTATAGGCTGGGGGTACTTATGCATTTTTCCTTTTTACTTATTTAAAGATTTCATCTCATATTTGATTATTATACACTACTTGATTATTTGATTCACGTATAATACTACTGTTTTAAACTAGACTCTTCTCGCAAAAATAATGGCATTTTGCCATGGAATTTTGTAACTTTTCTTTTAAAGTTGAACTCTGAAAAATACATTTGGTCATAATTTTTTTTTAAAATTCAAAAAATGATGTCATTTTTTTCCCGCTCTATATTGCTCACAAAAATGAAAAAGAATTCTAATTTATATTCATGATCAAATATAATTTTAATTTTTTAATTTTCTTTGTAAAATAGCTATTTTTTTTTCAATATTTTACAATGAATTATGACCAAAGCTCTAACACTTGGGAAGTACTTTAATTCGGACACGAAAGTGCAAAGCGTGTATTTCCTCAGATCAACCCAATAAACATTACATAATTGAAAATAATTTAATTTTTATTTAGTCCATATTAAAAAATATTTTAGTAGTAGTAGTTTTTATGATTTACAAATTTATTGGAGTCTTTCAACATTGTAGGAGATGACAAATTTTGTGGTGGGCTTGACATCAACATCATTCAGAAAGTTCAAAAGAATGGTATAATCATAACTCAACACCTTCTATTTTTATTTTTATGTATAACTGTGGAGTTCGGGTCAGTTCGAACATAACTCAAAAGACTTTGTTGTAGTAATTTATATTGTAAAATGACAAAATCCTTTTCTTGATCTGTCACAGGGGACACTTCATTTCTACCGGATGCATCGGTTGAACTTGTGATTGACACAATTGAAAGTATTTAACACAATATACATTGATTTCATTTATTCTCAATATATAACTTTATTTGTCCTGATTTTGGTTATTGTAATGTAGATGGTAAGAAGCCTTCTGTTGCTGCTATTCAAGGATTTGCCCTTGGTGGAGGTTTGGAATTGGCTATGGTTTGTTATTTTTGCCTCAAGTTGAGTTTCATGGTTTTACACCTTTGTAGCTTTTAGTATTTAACCTGATATGTTTATTATTGTTCTTTTTGTTTAGGGGTGTAGTGCTAGAATAGCAACGTCGAGGGCTGAACTTGGTCTACCTGAACTGAAGCTTGGACTTATTCCTGGTTGTGGAGGTAAACATGTCTTGTTTTATTATATATTAGTGTAGCTTGTTGATATATTATTGCTATTGTTGATAAAGTCACACATATGGTTGAAGGCACTCAGCGTCTTCCACGGCTTGTTGGGACATCAAAGGCTATTGAGATGTTAATGGTAAGCCAGATTACATTCCATTGATTAACTTGTTAGTTGGAGTTAATAGGTTGTCTAATATTGGGAGTTTGTCCTTTTTCCTTTTCACCTATCTTTGTACTAAACACTAGTTATTATAATGTGACAGTCATCCAAGATCATTACCTCAGAAGAAGGGAAGGAGTTGGGCATTATCGATGATGTGGTATCTTCTCATGAAGACCTCTTAACAGTTTCTTGTCTCTGGGCATTAGATATTGCAGAAGGGCGGATAGCCCGTACTCATACACTTCAAAGGACAGATAAAATTGAACCTATACATGAGTCATCTGCTATCTTGGAAGTTAAAAGACAACAGGTTTTGAAGACTTCTCCCCATTATAAAGCGTGCCTTGATGTGATAGAAGAAGGTATCATTTCTGGAGGATATGCTGGAGTTTTAAAGGTGAGGCTTAAAACACACAACATAAAGTTCTTTCTTAGCATGCAAAAACTTGTAGCAAGAAATATGAAAGTTCAAGTTTATGTGCTTAGTCATTTTTATCATCCTCTACTTAGTATGGAACCAATTACACCGTTATAAAATGAGTGGAAGTTTCAACTAATAAGTGCAAATTCATTTATTATACATTCACAATCTAAGTTCTAGTCGAGCAAGGGAAGTAGAAATGTTGTCGACTTGTTGATATAAATTTGTTTCCTAGCTGTCTTTTACAGGATAGCTTTTTATAGTTTCACTTAGGTCTGCTAAATGAGTCCTTATTTTTTTCTATTTCTACTATTTTCTTTGTGGTTAGTTTGATTGTCTTTCGGATATTTGTTTTGAGATTTTCTGGTATGGTTTAGTTTGTTAGTTCTCGAGTTAATGAGTTTCTGCTATTTGTAGGAAGACAAGGTTTTCAGAGAACTAGTACTCTCAAAATCTGCTAAAGCTCTGCTGCATGCTTATTTTGCTGAACGTGCAACATCAAAGGTAGAATCTCAATGTTATTAGTTTTTTGTAAGCCATTCCCTTTTAATAACTACTTTCAAATGTTGTGTTGCCGGTCATCCTTTGATGCAATTGGAACTTCTACTATGTACAGGTACCAGGCATTACCGACTGTAAGCTTAAGCACCGGAAAATAGAGAAGGTTGCTGTTATTGGTGGTGGTTTAATGGGCTCTGGTATTGCCACAGCTCTTATACTCAGTTCTATACAAGTCATTCTCAAAGAAATCAACTTCGACTATCAGCAAAAGTCACTTAAATCAATAGAAGGTACCTTTCCCACTTTCGGAATGTCTTTTTCATATTACACAGATATAAGTTGTAGTAATTTACACTTTTTGGTGGCAAAGTGAAGCTTTTCTGTTAATAACTTGAAGTGCAAAAATGTAAGGACTTAGAAAACAATGAAAATGAATCAGCACTAAATATGTTTAGGAGTTCATTCACAAGAGAAGAAGGGCATACGAAGCACAAATATCTAATAGACAATGTCGATCAGGCTTTGGATGCTTCAATCAGGACTTGAAAAACCTCCATTACTTTAGTCGAGCTGAGAATTCATTTTTGGTTGTTGTGTTTGTTCATTTATCCTGAAGCATCTTAGGGGATTTTATTGCTCTCCTCTGTTTCTTCTTTGTATATGAGAATTACGAGCTGTGATATCTATGTATAGTCTTGAGACAGAACGTAACATGTTACATTTCCTAAGAAGAAGAACAGACTAATATAAAATATTGCATTTCTTCCATAATATAGCATTAAACTGTTGCTGATGCATATAATTTGTGCCACAGTAAATCTCCAAAGCCTGGTGAAAAGAGGAGAGTTGTTAGAGGAGAAAATGAAGAAAGCTTTTTCCCTCCTCAAAGGTGTTGTGGACTATGAAGAATTCACAGATGTAGACATGGTCATCGAGGTTACTCATCGGATCCATACTACTCTTTGTTTAACTTTGCATCAATGCATTTTTATGTTCAATGGCCTTGATTAGTCTAAAATCAGCTATAACTTTTACAATTGTGGAAACCTTCATCTCCTATTCTCTCTCAGGTGGTAAATGAGGAAGTATTGTTGAAGCAATCAATTTTTGAAGAAATTGAGAAGATCTGTCCTCCTCATTGCATATTCGCGTCAAATACATCCACCATTGATCTTAATCTGATTGGAGCAAGGACAAAATCACAAGATCGCATTGTTGGCACACATTTATTCAGGTATATAACCTACTTCAATTTAGCTATCAGATTTCCTTGTGTTCTACTGAATTTTCTGACTTGTCTACTTCTGCAGCCCTGCTCATGTGATGCCACTCTTGGAAATTGTACAGACGGAAAACACCTCTAAACAAGTAATACTCGACGTTCTTAAATTTGCTAAGATCATCCAAAAAGTTCCTATAGTGGTGAAAAACTGCACCGGTTTTGCTGTCAACCGGACATTTTTCCCATACATGCAAGGAGCTGAGATATTGGCAAACTTAGGCGTTGATGTTTTCAGAGTTGATCGAGTTATCACTGAATTTGGCATGCGAATTGGACCTTTCCAGTAAAATCTTCTCTCCCAATTCTATCTCTTGATATTATGTGATTCGAGTGAGTGCTTAAAGTCTGTATCAAACAGTTACAGTAGAAATGGATGGTAAAATGAGACATTGTAATTTGGCTGCTATAGTGTCTTTCCGATAAATACTCATTTTAATATTGCAGGCTTTTCGACTTGTCTGGATATAGTATATTTCTGGCAGTAGTCAAGGAGTTCGCTGCAGCATTTCCAGATCGCACTTTCCAGTGTCCATTAGTTCAACTTATGATGGCAAATGGTCGTACAGGCATGGATGATATATTATTACTCGCATTCAAATTACTACTTATTTCATAATATTCTTAGCAAGGGCTTGCTTTAGGAAACTAATTTTAGAAATGCAGGCAAGAAAAACGGACGAGGCTACTACTTATATAACAAGGGAAAGATCCCTGAACCAGATCTCTCTGTGTTGCAAATAGTTGAAGAGTCTAGAAGACTTGCTAGCATTATGCCGGGGGGAGAGGTAAAAAATGTGTCTTTATCTTCTTGTGATCCTTTTTCGTCGTGATCATTATCTATGTAATACTTCACTGAGTACTCTAACATGTTTGCTGTATTGCAATTCGACAGCCAATATCTGTGACGGACCAAGAAATTGTGGAAATGTTATTTTTCCCTGTGGTCAATGAGGCGTGCCGAGTAATTGAGGAAGGAGTTGTTGTGAGAGCATCAGACCTTGATATTGCTTCTGTCCATGGGATGAAGTTCCCTTCAGAGAGGTATATATATGACTATAAGAGCTCTTTATCAATTCTTAAGATTGTAGACTCAGGTCAAATGTTTGCTTGTATATTGCTCAACCTTAGACTATCATCAATCGATTGCAATAATTTACAAAATATTCTCATAAGATTTTCAGTTTGCTCAAAAGGAATTTTTATATCGTAGTTTGAAAGGTCCATAAGTTGCATGTGGAAAAAAAAAAGGCATTTTCACTTCTTCATCAATGGATAGGGTGATGTGACGCGCAATGGTTAAGTAAGTAGGACTTAATTATGTTGTAGGAGTTTTGAGCACGACTTAACACTCATGCAGCATCGAGGACCTAGGACAACACCTATATCATATATCTAATAACAAAGTTGTTTATTTCCCATTTACATTTAACATGTTATTTAATTTATTAGCTTCTAAACTTTATGTTTGCAGGGGAGGTATTATGTATTGGGCAGATTCAATTGGAGCAGAGTACATATATGCAAGGCTGAAATATTGGTCAGAAGCATATGGTAATTTCTTCAAGCCATCACAATTCTTGCAAGAAAGGGCTACCAAAGGCATACCATTGGCGGAACTATAGCTTTAAATATTCGAAGACGATTGTTTCAACGTTATCAACGTTGTTGGGGGCTTACTATATGAATTCTTACCATCTATCTAGTCCTATTTGGATATGTTTCATTATAATATTCAATAATCTAGGTTGTCTAATTTATATAACTATGGGTAATACCATGCTGATGAATTTAATTAGAAGAAATTGATGTAATGAGTCTCACATTTCTAAAGGTACTCAATTTGGGATGATAAAGATTATTGATAATTTTGGGAAATCAGAATAAAATGTGTATTTAAAGTAAATTTTTAGGTGTTTTATATTCTTTTATTAGATTGTCGATTAATATTTCTTTTTGAGAAAAGGTACAAGTATCTCTTTCAGTTATATTCGAAGTTTTGACGTGGTATAGAGAACAAAATTCTTGATAGACGGCACACGTGTGATTTCACAATTTATTTATTTTTTAAAAGAAATCTATTTCATTTTTTTTCTTTTTTCTTGAGTGTTTTTTTACTGAAAAAGTCAAAAGTTGAGTGACTTTATTGATACAAAATTAAATTTAATTAATTTGCTAAATAATTTCATAAATCATATACATAAGTGACATTTTGAGATGTGCACTCCAACAAATAGTCATTTTAAGGATTTCATGGCAATAGTTTTCTTTGGATTGTTTTTGGTTATTAGCTTATAATTTTTTACGTTTTTCCTTTATTTTTTCTCCAAAAATTAAAAAGAAGAAGATAAAAGTGCACAAGATATTTTTTAAAGCTTATTCATATATAAAACTATTCCCAATTTTAAGGATTTCATGGCAATAGTTTTCTTTGGATTGTTTTTGGTTATTAGCTTATAATTTTTTACGTTTTTCCTTTATTTTTTCTCCAAAAATTAAAAAGAAGAAGATAAAAGTGCACAAGATATTTTTTAAAGCTTATTCATATATAAAACTATTCCCAATTTATATAACTTATTTTTCGTTTTAGTCAATTCTAGAGAAAATGATCTGAAGTCCCTCCAATTTATACCCGAAATTCCAACTACACACTCCAACTTCACGGGTATCCTATCACCCCCCTCCCCCCCAAAAAAAAAATATTATTTGTCTATTTACTACACACTTGAGTGTTGACCCGTCATAAGAGATGAGAACACCTCCTCTAGGCGCGTGAGAAGAGGCAATACCCTTAAATTTTGACGAAAAAAAGTGTACTTATCCAACAGTCATCTTCCCCAAGTTAAATAAACCATTTTCCTTCTTTTCCACCATTAACCCTTGTTCCTTTTTTAAAAATTTCACGATTTTCTTTCAATTTAAGGTAGGTTTTAGTTGTTTATGTTCATTTCTAAATCTTGAAGTTAGGGTTTGTAATCTGCTCTAATTTCTTATTTAGAATCTCTAGTTTGAAATTTTAATTTTCTCGAAATTCGTTAAAAATGACAAATGAAAACTTGAATAAGCTTTGTATGGATAAATCAGGCCCAATGCTCAATGCTGTAGTGAGATGCAAACATGAAATTTTTCTGAATTTGCAAACTTCTTGGTCGAAATTAAATCTGGGAAGAAGATTTAACCTTTATTAAATCAGTTGATAAACTACGTAATCAAGTTGAAAATACACACAAAATGCTCGATCATCACCAAAAATGCTTCGATTCGAATGGAGAAAAGGAGATGAAAAGCTTCTCTTTGGGGTTTCTTACGTTTTTAGGACAGAAATGGAGAAAAATATAAGAATTGGTTGTTGAAGTGGGTGGGGACCTGCGCGTGCAAACACGTGAGACAATCTATTTGGTTTATATGGATAGGGCAGCACTCAAGTGTGTAGTAAATAGACAAATAAAATATTCAGGGGGTGATAGGACACCCGTGAAGTTGGAGTGTGTAGTTGAGATTTCAGGTATAGGTTGGGGGGACTTTAGACCATTTTCTAGTACATTTCTATAGTTAATATATAATAATTTAATTCTAAAATATTCATTTTACCTTTAATGAAATAATTTACAGTCATATAATAATCACAAATTTTTTTTAAAAAAAGGTTCTTTTTTAAATTTTATATCAATTCAAACTAACTTATATAAACTGAAACGAAGTTCGTATAAATTAAAGTATAATCAACTCAATAAGAAAGCAAATGTGAGGCCAAGAGCCAAGACTATGACATGTGAAGTTATGCCATGTAATAAAGTATGAATTATTATTAAATTCACTCTTGAACTTGTCTCGAAAAGTCAGTTATACGTTTAAACTATCATGACGATCTATTACACACCTTAACTGTTTAAAAATAATAATTTTTACACCCTAAAATTGACGTGGCAAAAAATAAAATAAAAATGAAAATGAAAAACGCATTTGACAGTAAATAAAGTAAAAAAATAAATTAAAATCTTCATTTTACTATCATCCTACCCCCACCCAACACCCCCCACCCAACACCTCTTCTTCTTCTTCTTAGGCAACCATCTTCTTATTCTTTATTTTTTTCCATCATTTTTTCATACCCAATTTCCATCCACCCCACTATACCTCCACCAATATCCTCTCCCTCATCCCTCCCCCATCATATCTTATTTTAATGCTTATTCGATTTCACCATTTTCATTATATTTGATTTTTCTCTTCGGCAGTATTGGTGGTTGATAAAATTCATGATTAAGTTTAAAAAATAAAATATAATGATGGATTTGTTGGCATGGGGTGACAAAGAAGCGGGAATTGAAGGTGGTGGAGAAGAAAAATTTGATTGACAATAGTGGTAGTGATAGTTGGTGGTGGGTTTGTACCTTTTGATGGTGATGATATAATTTTGGCGATGAGTTTATTTATGGGTGTCAAATTTTGTTGTGGATCTTTCTAATTTTAGTGGAGATAATGGTGATAGTATGATTTCGATGGTAAATTTGATCGTAGGTGGTGAAATTTATGGTGACTATTTTAATTTTCATGGTGAAATATATATATTTGGTAGTAATATGGCGGCAATGATAGTGGTTTCATGGTGGTGTTCATTGAAGAAGAAACAATTGAATGATTTGGAGAATTTTAGTTAAAATTTGGCATGGCATCTGATGTGGCAGCGACATGGCATTGGCACAAGTGTGATACACCTTCCATTGTGATAGTGGTGCTACACGTCTTAGAGGTTAAAAAAATTCACTATTTAGTAGCAAAGGTATAATAAATCACTATATTAATTTAAATATGTAACTGAAATTTCGAGACAAGTTCAAAAGTAAATTTATGCCTTTTCCCTTCCAAAAATAGAAATCTGTATATATCACTATCAGAAAGCTTAAAAGGACAAAACTTAACCAAAAGGGAATTTCACTATAATACTTTTTGGGTTAATACATTGCTCCCTAGCTAAGTTTGTCAATAAATTTATTTTAACTAAGCATTTAAACGCCTAATAAAATATTTCAATAAGACATTTGATTCAAATTTTGGGAACCTTTTTTGTGCGTATTCTTTAGTGTTCAATTACTTAAAATATGTCACATTCTTTTAATTATATGCATTAACGTTAATAAATTATTATAGAGGAATTTTTATAAATAGTCATTGTAATAAATTTAATTATGTTCTATAGCTATAGTTTACATATTTACGGATTGTAGCTACAGTTTAAGTTATCCCATTTGTATAATTCGCGAGTACATTTGCATAATTAAGTTATTTTTGTATAAACTCAAAATAACGAATTTATTCAAACACAAACATCTTAACTTTAAACAATTATACAAATTATATTATACAAATTTTGAATTATACAAACGTGCGAATGTTTGTAATTATCACTGAATGTTGGTCCAGGGGCGGCTCAACAGATTTGGAGACCTAAAGCGAAATTTCAATTAGAGGCCTAAATTTTTTTAAATGAGGCAATTATTATATGAATTGTTAACATTATTCTATAAGTATTAAGTTGACAAAATTGCTTATAAACTTTTTTTGGGTTTAAAAACACAAAAAATAAGTCAATCTAGAGAGGCTTGCAGTTTACTTTATTCAACACATTTTTACTATTGATTTACTATATTTTTGACAGAGTATTATTCTAACTTATCATAGAGTATAAAAGGGGTTTAAAAAATAATAATGTGACTGTTAGCGAAAAGAAGGTAAGAAGACAAAACAAAGTTTTCTTGATTTCTTCTATTTGATTGAGGTTAAGGAGAATAAAATAATATGATTTTTTTTTTAATAAAAGAGATACATTTATCATAAATAATTTTATTTTTTTTATAAAAAAAAAAATAATACATAATTTATTTTTGGTAAAATATTGAGTCCCCTTGAAATTGGTGGCCTAAGGCATGTGCCTTATTTTTATAAACATTGAGCCGGCACTATGTTGATCGCGAGTGATAATTAATTGAAACTATAGCTATGATGACTAATTAACAAGTATATGTTTGCTTAATCATATAATTTCTCCATTGTAGAACCTTAAGCCTTTTGCATCCATTTTAAATATAATTTTAAAAAAAAAACTTTTATACATATTCTCAATTCAATTTGATATTCGGTGAATATGTTTCTAACATCAAAAATTGAAGAATCGAAATTGGATAAATCGACGTACTTGACAATTATAAGCTTCTCGGAAATCGGTATAGAGGGTAGTCAAGTTTGGCTTCTGCTAGTGGGGAGAGTACAACTTCTTCGTAATATTAGGAATACAGTTAGAACTTTGTTTATAAATAATATTTGAGCGTTTGTAATTACAATCGAAATTGTTAGAACATGTTATTACAAATGCTCAAATATAATGTTGTAGGAAATATATAATATAACATGATATTTGAGCGTTTGTAATAACATGTAATCATAAATATTTTTTTATACTCCTTTTAATTCTATATGTCGTCCTTATTAAAAATAGATAATCCTTAACACTTGTCATATCATAAAATCAATGCATAAATGCACTATTCTTCCTATTTTACCTTTGAGATTTACTCCCTCCGTTCAACAATAGTTGTCCACTACATTAAAAATAGTTATCCAACAATAATTGTTCAATTTTAAAAATCAAAAGATAATTTACTTTTTGTATCTATTTTACCCTTGTTATAGTATTTATCATCTGACACATTTCTCAAATCATTATATTTAATAAAGTTAAAGGATAATATAGTAATATTACCCTATTATTTATTGTTTCTTAAGATATGTGTCAAGTCAATAGTGGACAACTATTGTTGGACAGATGGAGTATTAGCTTTGAAATATGCATTTGACCAACATAGAAATACTAAGTAAATAATTTATGTTCATTGGTCAAAGTAATTAATTAAAATAAATTAATTCATTTTCATGATTGAAAACTTGACTTTAAGAAAATACTAAATAAGGATACAATAGTAAACTTACCTAGTTTCTTAAAGGACGTGAAATCTAAAATTGTGACAATTTAATAGGAACAGAAGGAGTATAAAAGAAACATAAAAATATGTAATTTATTACTCCCTCCGTTCCTATTTAGTTGTCACTATTTTAGGTTTCACGCCCCTTAAGAAATTAGATAAGTTTATTATCGTACTTTTATCTAGTGTTCTCTTGAAACCAAGTTTTTAATAAATGAAAATAAATTAATTTATTTTGATTAATTAAATTGACCAATGAATATGAATTATAGTTAATTAATTTTTCTATGTTGGTCAAATTTGTATATACTTTCAAGGCTAATAACTCTTAAGGGTAAAATAGGAAAATGTCATTTATACTTAGTAAGAACGATATGTAAGGAACGGATGAATAATTCATCACTTTCATAATATTTTTAATATCTTATTCATGAATTATAATTTACCATTTAATAAAATCATATAAAAATACTAATATACTCATGTCATGTGTGCCAAAAATAATAAGACTAATTTATGGAATCTGCACGGACGTTACGTATACAGCCAATCAAAATGTCACAAATCTTAAAGGACGTATTCAGGTGACAAGACAAATACATCTGTCACAACAACCATAAATTTTTGAGAAAATCAATTTGTATTTAACCAATAAATATTTAAAATTATTTTTGAGCATTAATTAATTAGTGTTGTTTTGATGAGTTTTTACTTCTTCTTTTTTAACTTACGGAAAACGATTTTGCTAATATCTAATTTATTTATTTTTACAAATTTTAGCTATTTATTCTTAAAAATAAATCTTTCCTCTTATTTAATTTAAATAAAAACATAGCTTGAAATTATGTTTTTTTTTTTTAGTTAGGTGGGTTGAGGATCAAAAAATATCTTTAAATACTTTTTTTTTATTTTTCGAGATTGAATTGATGTTCAGTGGAGAAATTCCCTTTTGCTTTCTTTTCTATTTGAATAATAAATAATATAATCTTGAACATGTGTTGATTTAAACTACTGACTTTTTTCCTTTGATGACAACTTTATTGACGTGGACACCTGATCAAAGTTTGCTAGAGGGAATCTTATCGACTTCCATTATGTTTTTAAATTTTAATGATTGATATGGTTTGATTGGTTTTTTTTTTTTAGCTATACTATATCAAATTTTCACTTACTTTATTGTGTATATTAAAATTTGAATTTCAAAAGTGTATCAATTATCTCAGTTTTTTTTGGTATTGACATCGTTTGAATATTTTCTTTTTGAAAGCACATCATCTAAGAGTCATACTTTTATTTAAAACTTACCCTCTATCAATCTTTCAGTTATTTTACTGTGTATAATTAATTTTTTTGTTAGCGGTACAAGTTTTTTTCTTTTTTTTTATTTTTTAAAAGTACATCATCGAGTCGCACTTTTTCTAAATGCATAATAGCACTTTAATTTGACTTTAACTGATATTTATGTCTTTCAGCTTTGAATATTGTGTATAAATGAATATTTAAATTTGTATAAAGTTTAATAAATAGACACAAATATTCTACGTGACAATATGTGTCAAATACACTCAAACTTATTTGTAAAATGTCTCATAGGATGCATGTGTTGATTTGTGTCCACCTAAAATTAGAGGAATAGAAATCAACAAATACATTAATGTATTATGCCTTTATTAAAATATCTAACTGGTTATATAAAAGAATAACAGATTTGATCACAAAGTATATATTTCTCATGCATGACCAGTGACCACATGATACATTTCCTGTGTGGTGCACTCTGAAACCCTCCACACTTCAATATAATAGTTTTCATTCTATACGAAAGATGCAAATTGTACTAGGAAAATTTGTGCAACAAGCTTGATCAAAATAAGCTTTATCAAATGGCGTACCAACTAATAATCGTTTTTCATAAAAAAAAAATTAAAAAGAAATTTGGGGTAGGATAAAAGGAGGAGATGACAAGATGGAGAATTGAAACCTCACCAACAAAGTGAAAGATTTAGCGACTAATTTGATTTCTAAATTTGTTCACAAATATTTGAAAGTAGTAATTGTATTAGTTTTTACCTACCTAATTCAATATATAATAATTTAGTCTAACATGTTACTCGAGATATGATATCCTCACTGGTCCATGTTATATGTGATGGATTATTTGTTTGATTGTGTTTAGGTGAGCATATAATTATTACGGATCATATATAATGGTGGCCGGTGGGGAATGTGCATCTTTAATTTGTTAAATAGTAATATAGAAACGTATAATTATCATGTTCATATTACAATAACATTAAATATATCCCGTGAAATTCATTAGTGAGGTTTGAAGATGATAAAATGTACTTAAATTTTATTATTACCTCTTGAAGATAAATAAACTGAATCCGAAAAACTCTTGGCTTAGCTGCAGCAACTCCCAAAATAAAGAAAAAGAAGACAATAAAAAGAATATAACAAGTAATAAGGAAAAGATTCAGATTAAAACACAAAATCTAAAAATTCTAATAAGTTTAATAAAATTAAGATTTGGAGATCTCAAGTATTCCCGATTGAATAAAAATTGGTCACGAGGGGACATTTATATCGATGAAATTTGGACTGCATTTCTAAAAAAAAAAAAAAGAGTAGAGCTGTCAATATGGGTTGATTCACCCCATCCGGGCTAATCCATACAGGCTTTGCAATTTGATGGGCCAAGCCGGGCTAGCCAATTTTTTATGTGGGCCAGGAAATGATCGACCTAGCCCACAAGTGTGTGGGTTACGGGCTTTGTCGGGCCAACCCTCTTTTCTTAAAAGTTTATTTTTTATAATTTTTTAAATTAAATTATAATTTAAAAATATTATCATAAATATTGACTAGTGTTACTACTTGTTAATCAAATACACAAATAATATTATCTATATAATATTTATTAAGTTTGATTTCAAGTAAAAACATAAATAGTTAAATAGAAATATTAACCTAATTGTTTTTCAAAGATCATAATAAAACACAAAAACTATGATAATATTCATAGGCTATGGCCTATGTAGTGATTCTCTAGAAATTTTAGGAACTTTATTTTATGTAGTACATATTTTATAAACATAATTTGTATTTAAATTGTAATATTTCAAACTTTAAATAGATTTTGAGTGTAGACTCCTATTAATTTTAATACTCTATTTTTTAATATTAATTTTTATTTGGTCCATGGGCCGACCCTATCAGGTTTGGTCTTTGTCCATGTTTTAAATACAAATAGCTTAGGTTTATATTAACGGAAATCTTCGTAAAATTAAATCTTTAACCCATTTTTTAAGTTGTTTCTCTATCCCCACCCTTTTTACTTCAAACTACTCTTATGAAAAGAACAATAACGTCAACGATTCAAAATAAAATTAATGAAGAAAGAAGATATAAGTCCTAATTTTATTTAATGGAGGATAAAATTAAGCATATAATTGTTGTTAATGGCTTGAACCTGCACTTGAATATTCTAATAAGTGCGGATTTTATTTAATTTATTAAAATTTCTTTACGTAAAATAAAATGAATAGAATAATTAAATTGATCTATTTAAAAAAAGAAAAGAATTGCAAATCTACCATTTTATAAATTTCAATTTCTGAAAAATTAAACAAATTTCGATCAATGAAGTCGTTGGAGTACAAACTTTGAATTTAATGGGTAATAATTTTTTTTCTTTTTTATAATAAAGTTTAGCATTATCAAGTCATTAGTAGAAATAATATGCTTCATTTTATCCTCTCTTGAATAAAATTATGACTTATATTTTCTTTCCTCGTGAATTTTATTTTAAATCGTTGAGGTTAAGGTTCTTCGCATAAAGTTAATTTGAAGAAAAAGTAGCAGAGAGAGAACCAACAGAAAAAAATTGCTAAAGGATTTAATTTTTCGTGACATGGATTCTGTTAATATAAACCTAAGCTATTGGTATTTTAAAAAATAGACAAAGACCAAACCTGATAAGTTTTAGAATACTTAAAGGACTAAAATCAGTAAGTTTATAGTTAAGGGACTAAAACCGGTAAGTTATAGTTAAGGAACCAAAATTGATAATTTTTTAAATAATTAAAGGACTAAATCTGTTAAGTGTATAATTAAGGGACCATTTTAAACCTATTTCTATAATTAAGGGACTATTTATGTCATTTTCTCCCCCAATAACTACCAAAATATCCTTTCTGAACTTTAAACTAGTTATTGAAGGTACTTGCGTATTATTGAATTTTACCTTTTATTGAAGGAAGACAAAGCGCTTACCCTAATTAAGATTTCAATTGTTTGAACTCCAATGGTATTAAAAAATACAAAATAATTTCTTTTTATCTATACAAGTCTTATTGGTTTAAGTTATCTAGTACGTATATTGGTGAAAATTAACGAATATATATATATATCTAGTCAGGCGTGTTCAAGTTGGGTTATACATCACTATCATCATTAAAATAAATGTTGATGGATAAGTAGATATTATCTATTAGTACTTTTTAACATTTGCACATTACTATAGGAGGGATATTTAATTTCAATATATATCCCCAGACCTAAGAAATGGAAAATATATAATGGTGGGAAAATAAAGGGTAAATCACATAAATATGCTATATTAAAAAAATATTTACCATTTATGTCAATATAATATTTCTAACTAAATATAACAATTTTTTGAAATTAAGAAAAATGTACCGTCGCTTGCCTCTTTCTCGGCCCTTTTTCCTCTTCCTCTTTATTTTTTAATTCTTCTTCTTCATCTTTCTTTCTCTATAATTATTATCTTCCGACTCTTCTTTTCTCTCTCTTTTTTTTAACTTCTTCTTCTTCTTTCAAATTTTCATTTAAATAACAAATCAATTTTTCATAATTCATTATTTTTACCCAAAAAATACAACGAATAAAGAAATGGAAAGATGAAAATTTGTACAAAATCATGTTTTCAAGCAGAAATTTCAAATCTCTAAAACTACAACAACAAGAGTTCACCATTGATGGTCATTATAAAGATTCAAATTTTGAATTCATTATTTGAATTTTACGAATTTGTGATTAGTTTGGATAGGATGTTCCTACAAATTATTGAAAATGTCGTATGGAATTTATATCTCAATTTCAAGAGGGTTTGGTTAAGTTTATAATTGATTTTAGGAGAGATATTAGATTGAAACTCGAAAAAAGTGAAGTTTATGAAACTGTATCGCAATTGTATTAAAGTTGTATTAGATATGTTTCATAATTGTATTAAAATCATGAACAATACATTTATAATACATATTACAAACTTCACTCTTTTTAGTGATATCAACCAAAATAATTTAAGCAACACACTCTTAATACATTTATAATATAGGAACAATACATTTGTAATACATATTGCAAACGTCGTCTTTTTCTTAGTGGTACAAATCAAAATAATTTATAAGATATATATAATACATGTTTTTATTCATGAATAGTACATTTATAATACATATTGCACGCTTCACTCCTTTGTTAGTGATACCAACAAGAATAATTTAGGTAATACACTAATAATATCTTTTTAAGACATCCACATTACATTTTAATACATATTGCAACCGTCACTCATTTTCTTAGTGATAAATTAAAATAATTTATAAGACACATCTAATATAAGTTTTATTCATGAGCAATCCATTTATAATACATATTGCAACCATCACTCATTTTCTTGGTGATACAAATCAAATAATTTATAAGACACGTATAATATAAGGTTTATTCATGAACAATACATTTCTAATACATATTGCAACTTTACTCTCTTCTTAGTGATATCAACCAAATGATTAATACATGCACACTACATTTTTAATACATATTGCAAACATCACTCATGTTCTTAGTGATACAAACCAAAATAATTTATAAAACACATATAATACATGTTTTACTTATGAATAATACAAGTTTAATTCAGTCTATAGACAATTATCTTGTCTTTCGTTAGTTATGTTTTTTTATTTATTCTTAATTTTCTCTTCTAATTCAACTTTAATATTGTGTAATACACTTTTAATGCAAATTTAATTCATTTTGTAGTTTATTATTTGTTGCTATTAGATTACTTGTTTAATTCATTATTGATATAAGTTTAATTCACTCTATAGGTCATTGTCTGGTGTTTCATTAGTTACATTTTTTATCCATGCTTAATTCTCTTTTCTAATTCAACTTTAATATTTGTGTAATACACTTTTAATACAAGTTAATTCATTTTACAGTTTATTGGTTGATTTGTTATGATTAAATTACTTGTTTAATTCATTATTGATACAAGGTTTTTTCAGTTTACAAATCACAGAATGCTCTTTCATTTGCTACATTTTGCATGCGTATTTAATTCACTTTTAATTCAACTTTAATATGTGTGCAATATATTTTTAATTCAAGTTTAATTCATTTGGCAGTTTATTAGGTTTCTTCATTTGTTACGATTAGATTACCTGTTTGCTCTTTAGTTTGGATAGGTTGTTCCTACAAATAATTGAAAATATCATTTGGAGTTTAATATCTCAATTTAAAGAGGATTGGTTAAGTTTAGAATTGATTTTAGGAGAAATATTAGATTGAATCTCGAAAAGGATGAAGTTTACGAAACTATATCACGTTTGTATTAGATATGTTTCATAATTGTATTAAAATTGTATTAAAATCATGAATAATACATCCTACATTTATAATACATATTGCAAACTTCACTCCATTTTTAATGATATGAACTAAAGTAATTTAGGTAACACACTTATAATACACACTCACGTTCTTAGTGATACAAGCCAAAAATAATTTATAAGGCACATATAATACATGTTTTATTCATGAATAATATAAGTTTAATTAAGTTTATAGATCGTTGTCTTGTCTTTCGTTAGTTACGTTTTTCATTCATTCTTAATTATTTCTTCTAATTCAACTTTAATATTGTGTAATACCATTTTAAAGGAAGTTTAATTTATTTACTTGTTTAATATTAGTGTAATACAATTTTAATCAATTTTGCAATTTATTAGTTGATTCTTTACGTTTAATTACTTGTGAAATTCATTGTTATACAAATTCATTCCGTTTACAGATCATAAAATGCTCTTTCGTTTGCTACATTTTGCATTCATATTAATTCTCTTCTAATTCAACTTTAATATGTGTGGAACACATTTTTAATTCAAGTTTAATTCATTTTGCAATTTATTATGTCTCTTCATTTGTTACGATTAAATTACTTGTCTAATTAATTAATTATTAATAAAAATTTATTTAGTCTACGAATCATTGACTATATGAAAGAAAATAGAGAGAGAGAAAGGGGAAAAAAGCAAGAGGGAGAGGGAGAAAGTGCAACAAAAAGAAAAAAGAAAGAAAGCAAGAGAGAAAAAGCAGCAGCAGAAAGAAAACAAGGGAAAAAGAACAATATGAAGAAAAAAGGGGAGAAAGAGCGAGAAAAAGAGATAAAAATTAAAAAGGCGAGAGAGAAAAAGGAGAAAGAGGCAAAAGAAAAAGACAAATCTAATAAAACATATAATATTGTTATATATTGCTATAAATATTAATAATTAAAGAGTATATTTAAAATAAGTAATTATTTTTTTAAAAGGATCCACTCAAGTAATTTTTCCGAAAATAAACTGTACGTATATGTACATTATACAAGTCAACCTCGCAAAAAAGACATTATACGAGTATTACGGCCCATATATATATATATATCGTAGAGGTCACTTGTTAGTGAAAGTTTCTTTCTAGGAAATTCTATATATGGTTGAAGATGATAGTCAAGTTTGGATACCACTTTTTCAATTTCCAATACATCCCCCATTTCCATAATTGCATAGTATTGTTTGAAGTACTACAACACCATCAAGACATTTTTTTAAAAAAACTTTAGACTAGTCAATTAATAAAGGTACTTGACATCTATTTAGATTAAAAAAAAAAGTAATTAAAAGTGTATTTTCTCTGATAACTTAAATATTCAAATGAGATGGTTCATACATTCAATCAGGGTCGATTCAATAAAATTGAGGGCCTAAAGCGAAATTTAAGAGAGGGACCGTTATATTTTTTTTTTTCATCATATATACTTTTATTTAAAATCTATTTTTCTAGTTTTTTTAGATGTAAAGTCATTATTAACTATTTTCTAATCAATTTTTTTTAATAATTACTTTTCAATGGATAATATAGCTAATCTATTCAAAAAGCTCTCTTGAGACATTGTTAATCTTAAATAAGATTTAATCAATTTTAGTTTTGAAAAACTTCTTTCAGCTGAAGCAATGGTTAAAGGAACTTTTAACATTATTCTTTAAGCAATATGTGTATTTGGAAAATAATAAAGTCTTTTTATTTGATTGAGTATTTTTATTAGATCATTATTTTTTACTTGTATTATTTCTCTGAACACTTTTAATTCAAAAAATAAATCTAAACCATCAATATCATAATGACTATTATGTGTTAAAGAAAGTTCAAGGTTAAGACAATGTCTTTTTTAAATTCTCATCATCTAGTGATCTCAATTTACCACTAAATAAGAAATCAAAAATATTTTCATATGCTTCAATTTGTTCAAATCTATTTTGAAGTGAAAAAATAACTTGATCAAATTGTTACTTTATGTTATCAATATTTTCATCAAATTGTATCTTACGAAATTCAGGTTCTATATTCATCTCATATGCAGTTTCCTTGATAAAAATCATAGCACTCATAGTACATATAATTTATTTTTCAAAAATAACATTTATAAGTAATTTTTTTTTTTAAAAAAATGCCCCCTCCCCCACCAAATATGGGGCCTCAAGCGATGACTTTAGTGGCATAGGGGTTAAGACGACCCTACATTCAACATCGTATCTATGGAGGTAAAAAATGTATTTGCTTGTGCAAATTTCGATTATTACATTATCAGAGCTATACTTGTATTTGCTCTTGATTCTTCTGATGTTGGGTTCTCACTAGGGGTGTCAAATGGGCGGGTTGAGTTGAAATTGGAGATATTAAAATGGGTTGGAAAAAAAATCGGGTTGCGTCTTGACCCACCCAAGTTTACTTTGGGCTCAAATGGGTTGGGTTCAAATATTAGGCTAAAAACGGGTTTGGTCTTGACACACCCAATTTGACCCGATTAATCTCAATAATTTTAACATAGTGATATTTAACTTTTATAATCAATTCGAATTTCAGCTCAAGATTTTTTTTAAAAAAAAGTAACAAATGGATAGATAAACCTTAAAAGATGTTAAATCGATAATAATTCATACCTTTAATATAGGAGCATATCTTAGTAAAGAGTTTTAAAATGGGTCGAAATTAGAGATTGAATTGGGCTCAATTGAGGATTCTCTTAAAATGAGTTAAGCTTGAATGAGTTGAGATTGAACCCAATTCAAATTATCTTGAGCCCAACCATTAAAATTCTGAGAGGGTTATCTATATTTGAGTTCATTTTTGACACCCCTAGTTCTCACATTATATATGTTTTTTGCACTTTAATTATCTAGGTCTTTGAACCATGATCAATGTTAAGGTCCTACATCGGTCGAGAGAATGAGTGGCATATCGTTTGTTTATATGGCGCCTTAGATAATCATGATCACCTAATGATTTGGATTTTGTGGTTCAGTTACATCCAAGTCCTATTCTCTTTACATATTATTAATATAAAGTAAAATTAAAGACAGAAGTAGTTAGATATGTATTATTGTCTCTTTTTTAAAACCAATTTCATAGGAGCTTCCACCTTTTTGCTCTTTTGTTGACTCGAACTCACAATAAGATTATTGGAAGTGAGGGGTGTTTACCATTCGAGCAACTCCGCCCTGTCTCACCTTAGAAGATATATCGGGTGTTTGACCAAAGAAAAATAAATTGAGTTCACACACAAGCTAAGGGAGTGTTTTGAGACATAATCTAATTAGTAAGAAGTAGTTAGAAGTGTATTGTTGTCTCAAAACGCTTAAATTTTAGATTATCATCATGGTTCACACCATGCCACCAACATCTCATTAATTAATTACATTTATTATATGCTGTTATATATTATTTGTGTTCAAAGTGTGTGTTAAAGAAAAAGTTCCATTAATGGAATTTGTCTCAAAATGTAAGGTCAAAAGACTATTCGTGATGAGCAGTACCATTTTTCATGTTATATTTTTTTTTATCAAGAACAATTTGAGAAGAGGGAATCAAGGTAGAACAATTTATAAATAAGAATACCAAGGAACAATTCGTAGCAAGTATACAGTCATCTAAAAAGTAAGTTTTAATTTGATTTTCATTTTTTTTTATAGAGAGTAAAGAGAACCTAAATAGTTTTAAAAAAAAATCAATTAAAGAATGTGGCGATTTTTATTTGTTCATAATGTGAAAATCATCGGAATAAAGTACTAACAATATATGGCCTTCAAGTAGTGGAGTTGTTACGCCGGTGATCGATAGCGATGATAAATAATGCACAAAAAAAATATAATGTGTACATTTTTGAAATATTCATGGCAAATATGAACAATTTGTCATAATTCAAGAACGAATTGACCCTTTCTCTAGTAAAAGAAAAAGTTGAAAAGCTCAATCGTTGACAAATAAAAGTGTATATATATATATATATATATATATAGTTGAATCAATTAAATATAGGATATATAGAAGTATATTTAATCCTAATTATTAAAGAAGTCTAAATCTGAACCATTACACAAATCAAAATTTAAATATTTGTTCCTTTTTAATAAGCAAATTAAAAATAAGAATCTATATATGGTATCCAAAGGGTAGAATTATAACTCCATTAATTTTTCTCTATACACCTGATACAGACAAGTCTCACAATAGTTGGCAATTGGCACCAATAATTCATAGATCATAAAGAAGAGTCCCAAAAATTAAAAAAGTCAAAGGAGCATATTTTTCTTTTTAATGAACTATATACTTTTTTTAATTAAATTTTGCATAGAGAAAGTAGGACCAAGCTTATTAATCTGAAACTTCCTACTTTGTTATTAGCTTGACTTTCCTATCATGATGGCAATATACTCTCTCTCTCATAATTTTTAGCGTCTAGTGGATATATTTTTTAGATGTTTTTTTCTTCATTAAGTAGAGGTTTTGTTTATTGAACTGAAAATGAGGGATACTAGGTATACTATAAAGATACATTTGGTTTAAATTAGATATTAAAGTGAGATATACCTTTTATTTTAAATTAAATGTTAACCTTAACCTTTTTAAAGAACTTTGGAGGAGGACAAATGTATCATTTTGGTATTTGATCCTGGGATATCAATTTTGAAAATGTTATTAATTCCGTATAGAATGATGGGATAAAAATAACATTATAATTATGATATAATTAGTTATGATATTGTTTATCTTAAAATAAGAAATTCTACCAAACGTGACAAAAGTTAATTTTGAAGAACCAAAATTTCAGATTTAATATGGGTCGATTAAATATTCTTTCATTCATTTCCATTTAATTTCAAAGTGGTAATCCCTTATTTCTCAAACCAAATAACCCATAAAAAGTGACCTATTGATTGAAAGATTTTCATTGGTATATATCACAAAATCAAAATTATTAGTTGTTTTCACTGTTTTAAAAGATTTTGTTGAGACTCATCTTGAGGTGGAGCTCGTATGAGGCTTAGTTCTGTAAGACTTACGCCCTACGCGCTTGATTGTACACCCAAAACACGCCCAATTCAACGCTCGGGGCTCGCCTAATATAGATCTTACACAAATTATGTATTAAATTCTTTAGTTAACATTGTTGACCCTCATAATTCTTGAATAAATGAATTATACTTAATAGTTTTTAATCAATAGAAATAAGAATATTGAGAGTAACTCAAATAACAAGTTGTGGTATCACATATTTACTATTTGGTAGCATTGTGAGGGTGATTTATGTATTACGTAACATTTCTTTTAAAAATACATAGCTAGACTTTACTTTTTTACTTATCATTGGTCATCATGTTTTTGTCATATGCCTCAAAATTTCCATATTTTATTTAGCTATTTAAATGTAATTTTAATTTTATTCATGATGGAGTGATCTTTTTATTATAATAATAATAAGTTTTCATTATTATTTTCTTTTAGGGGTAGATCATATAGTATGATAATAATAATATATTTTTTAGAAATAATGATTCTTTTATTATTAGAAAGTTAAGATATTAGATTATTTATACTTGTCTAATAATGTTAGAAGTTTTATTTTCTATGAGTTTCTTTATCATGTATGTAATTATTTCAAACTATTGATGTATTTTTATAATTTTGTGTTATTATTTATTTTTGAATTAAAAGTATTAAAAACAATAATACAAGTAAAGATAATGAGTCGATTCTATGTTGTTGAGTCGGCACCTATAATGTACGAAAAATATATTTGTGTTCGCCGCAAACTCTTGTGCAATTGCAGCCACAACATATTGGATACAACCGATAACGCACTCTGGCTGAAAACGAAACCTCAACAACTAGACAAGTCTCGGAGACATTGCATTGATATCGTGTTAACATGAGTTTAATATTTATCGTATTATTTTAATTTTAATTTATGTAATATAAATAAAATTTGGATAATTAATTAATTTTTAATATGATTTTTAGATATTTAAAGTTGTTAATTATTGTGATATAAATAAGTCAAGAACCATGTTAATTATAATTTGAAATAAGTAATTAATGTTAAAGGTAAAATATTATCATATTCATACTCTATATATAATATTCATATTATGAGTAATTTTTTTTTAAAAAACAAATCTTGATATATTAAAGTGAAAAGTAAAAGCAAGAAAATATTTTCAATATAGTGGATAAATAAAAATAAGCCCAGAGTGCATTTGACAACCTTTTACCCTTTTTTGTTATATCAACTGTGTGTTCCTTTTATTGACATAAAAAAGATGTAAAAATAATTGTCCTTTTTTACTTCTTTCATTCTTTATATTTTGTTCTCAATATTATCAAATTATATAAAAAGAGTATTAAACTAGATTTGATTGACAAGATGAGAGGACCACTTACTTTTTTTTTTTTTTTTTTGATTGACATGATATATTTTTGTTTTAAACATACTAAAAACGAATTACAATAAGGAAAACTAGAGTTGATTGACAAAATGAGAGGACCACTTGCTCTTTTTTTTTTTTTTTGTTATTGACAAGATATATTTTTGTTTTAACCAGACTAAAAATGAACGGTAAAACTAAATGGCACAATCGATTTTTGGCACGAATGCCGGGACATGGTGCAAATGACAATAATAACATTTTGGCTCTAAAATCACCTAAATTTGCCTTCAAAAATATAAAAATACCTTTGACTTTTGTTTTTTATTTACTGTCTTTTTTACTTTACTCATTTCATCTCTCTTTCTAAAAAATATTTCTTAATTTTCTCATGTTTGATTGACTTAAATATTTTTCAAATAAACTTATTTTTCTCAAATTATAATTTTTTTTTCTTACCTCACTCTGTACCCCGACCCTCCCCATTCAAAAAAAATAATTTTTTTAAAATTTTCTTTTTTTAAAAAAATTAATTTATTTTGTCCTTACCCCTCACCCTGCCCCTTCCCCACAACCAAACTAGGCCCTCCCCCAACAAAAGAAAATTAACAACCAAAAATTTTATTTTTGAAAAATAGTTCAAATTTAATTTTTTTCAATTCTTTACCCTATCCAACTCTTGACTATCCCTATCCCCGCTTTCCAAAAAAAAATAAAAAATTAAAAGTTTATTTTTGAAAATTTTCATTTTCTTTAACCCACAACTATCAGCACCCCCCCCCCCCCCTTCCCTCCAAAAACAAAAAAAAATATTTTTTTATATTATATGTTGTAAATTAAAAATTTAAAGATCCATAGGGCTTACATCCAACGTCTCGAGGCTTACACCTCTCTCTATGATAAGTAAAACGTTCCGCCACACGCCCTCGCCTTTTAAAACACTGATAATTGTTATTATTATTATTTTTAGATAAAAATTATATGGAGCAACTCATAAGACAATTTATATTAATTTTAAATATATGTAAATTTTACATTTAAAAATTAAGAAGCAAACTTTGAATACACAATAATAAAGTCTAGATGAATGAAGCCGCCAAATTATAGATGAGGGGCAGATATATACTTGTTTATAAATTTAAAAAAACCACATGTGTACATCTAGAGAAAATAGTGTAATTAATTGGAAAATTTACACGAAAACAATTACTCTATTAATTTAATAAAGTAGGCGTACGTATGAATTTTGTACTCCCCAAGACCCCAACTACTTCTATCATTATGTACTAATTAATAATTAATACTCCTAACTATTTTGAAGTATGTCATTCATTCATTCATTCATTTTGAACTTTTAGTTGTTAGGGACAAAAAGTTAACATATCATTATGTATGTATTATTTTAATCAAACACTGTTAAATCTGATTATAACATAAGTGGTGCTGGTGCAGTATACAAAAATCGTTTACTATTCTTCGCACACATGGGAAATTATTAAACAAATAGGAGAATATAGCCCTTTTAGCGTTCAATAATTTTAAATTCTAGATCGGCGTGCTAGGCTCCACGACATGTTAAGTAATATCAAAATTTTAATACGGAAGTATTGAAAACATCTCTGATCTTGGGACAAATTTTAGTTTTATCTCTGAACTATTGACACTTTTAAAAATACTCCTCTACTTGACTAATTAAACTTAGATATACCATCGATTTGTCACATGACATAGCAAGTGGTCTCAAACTTTTGTAGGAGCATGAGACTCTTGATAAAAAACCAAGGGAAGTGTTGAAAACTGTACCTCTAGACTTGACGAGAATTTAAGGATGTATTTCACTCATGTTGCAAGATTGAGGGTGTATTTAAGTTCAATTAGTCAAGTTAAGGAATGTTTTTAGACCGTCAATATTCAAAGATGAAACTAATAATTCACACCAAATTTTGAGGTGTTTTTAATATTTTTCTCAAATTTTATTTATATATATAATATATATTTTCTTAAAAATATTATAATCCTTTTAGAATAAATTTTTTTGATTCCGCCAAGGTTCTTGATAAGACAAGTGAAGGCTCAGTCTATATTGGTAGCTCTGCCAATAGATTGGTTGGCTATTTATTTTTTTTCCAACTTGAGTGGCCCTCTTCTTCCCATATAAATAGAGCACTCACTCACATAACAAACTCGTCCTTGATCAAATCACACAGCTTCCACAAAAAATTAGAAGGCACAGGTCTACTTTCTCTTCTTCATTCATTTCAAAAACACTTGTAGCCTTGCTTACTCCCTCTTTTTCTTCATTTTGAAAATAATAATAATATATATCCTTATCGTTCGTTTTTATTTGTTCATAAATAAAATTTTACACATTCTATAAGAAATAATAGTAAATGATACTCATATTAGTTAGTGTATATAGTCTTTATATGGACTTGAGTAATGATTTGAAATGAGTGATCTGAAGTACTGGACAAGTAAAAGCGAACCGAGCAAGTATTTTGTAGTGTCAATACATGTTGTAAAGCTATTCTAATGAAATAAAGAGCTTACCAAATTTGTGTTTTTGAATTATATATAGGAAATTACTATATATAGAAGAAATGGCAAATAAGGGTTCTATCAATATGGAAATTGGGAATGATGGTGTGGCTGTTATCACTATGATTAATCCACCTGTTAATGCCTTAACTCTCACAGGTTCTTTCCTTTTTCCTTCTTACTTTCAGTAAAAAAATTTCTAACAATAAAAGCCCGTTCAGATTGACTTTTGGCTTTGACTTATAAATCAAAACTATAAGTTAGAAATTCTAACTTCTGATTTTTTAATTTATTTTTGTTATTTTAACTTTAAAACAAGTGCTTATAAGTACTTTTTTTTTAATTTTATCCAAACGCTCTAAAACTGCTTAATAGCTATTTTGATTTAAAAACATCTAAAATAAGGTAATCCAAACAAAATATTTATCTTTATCTTCTTTCTTTTTTTCAGTGAGAAAGTACATTTTTGCTTATTTGCTTTTTATTTCCTTTGTTTTATCCTTCTGTTAATGTTATTAAGTGTGATTTATGAATATATAATAGCAATTGAGGAGTTGAAGAGATTCTATCAAGAGGCTATTGATTGCGATAATGTGAAGGCCATTGTTCTTTCTGGTAAGTTTTGCTCTCACAAAAAAATATACGTTAGTGTATATTTTATGTAAATTATACAATAATATACAAAAAAAATAATATGTTTTTGGCTATTATTTCGATGGACGGCTATACAATGTAGTTTTCAAAAGAAAAAATAAAAAATCCCATGCCTGAGTAACGATAGAATAGAATAGCATTTACGCTTGCTTCAAAATACTCCCTCTGTTTCAATTCATTTGACTACTCTTTAGTTTCAAGTGACTTTCAACTTTTCACGTGATATGTCTAAGACTGAAAAATTAAATGATATTTTGATACATTTGATATATCTTTAATGTTAGATCACAAGTAATATTCAAAATGTGTTTTTACTTTTTTTAATTTTGTGCCAAATTGAAATAAATTGAAATACGAAAACATTAATTAGACGTGATGATGGATCATTTTTGGTTTTAGCACATTGAATCAAGTCAATAAATAGGTCATGGCTCATGACCCAACTATTTTAAACTCTGGCAAGTTTTGCCACACTATTTGTAGTAATTTTATATTTTCTAATAGTCAAATTTAGTGGTCCCTTAAGTAGTGACTACCAGTTTTAAAAAAAGAGAGTCAACTATAGTGGACTTTAACGGGAAAATGCATAAGTACCCCAGCCTATGCCCGAAATTCCAGAGACACACCTAACCTTTACTAAGGTCCTATTACCCCCCGAACTTAATTTATCTATAATATTCTACCCCTTTTCGGCCTACGTGGCACTATCCTTGAAAAAATTGTCAACATGCGCTAGGCCCACAAGATCGTGCCACGTAGGCCAAAAAGGGGTAGAATATTACATATAAAATAAGTTCGGGGGGTAATAGGACCTTAGTAAAGGTTAGGTGTGTCTCTGAGATTTCGAACATAGGTTGGGGGGTACTTATGCATTTTCCCGGACTTTAACTAATATTTTCACATGGAATGAAAATTTACAATAGAGTAATCCTTTTGTTCTCTGATTATCTACAAAATTAGTAAAAAATATCAGATAATTGTTTAAAGTTAATGCCAATAAGCAAAAGTGTCAAACAGATTAGTATTGTAAATCTAATGTTCAAATTTGTTCATCATAGCTTCTATTGTTATGATATTTATGAGCTGCTAATGTCTTTGTGCTAGATTAACACTTCCATTTTAATTTGTTTGTCGTCCTCAAATTTGTATGTTTATAGGTGCGAATGGTAGATTTTGTGGAGGTTTGGACATCAGTGTTATGGAGAATGTTCATAAGCATGGTAAATTTTACCTCACTTATTTGATCAACTAATGTACGTACCTAATGTTGGCTAACCAGTTTTTTCCTAATTTTAAAATTTCAGGAGATATATCACTTCTACCCGATGCATCGATTGGTCTAGTGGTTAATAAAATCGAAAGTATGTTCATAATCTAAAGTTGGTAATTAATATGTAGTAGTAATTTGATTATGTAACCAAAACTTTGGTGATCATATTATTATATATAGATGGAAAGAAGCCTTCTGTTGCTGCAATTCAAGGATTTGCTCTTGGTGGTGGTTTGGAGTTGGCTATGGTTTGTTCACTCTGTTCTACTTTTTTTCATTTCATTATAATTCAATGTTTCTCAAAATTTAATTTATTTGTTTATAAATTGTGTAGGGGTGTAGTGCTCGAATTGCCACGCCAAAATGTGATCTTGGTTTACCTGAGCTGAAGCTTGGAGTTATTCCAGGATGTGGAGGTACATTTCTTTTATACTTATATGTTTATGATTTGGTAGGCCTCTCTGTTTTAAGTTTGGAAAACTAATTGGACATGTGTTATTAGGCACTCAAAGGCTTCCAAGGCTAGTTGGGACCTCAAAGGCTGTTGATATGTTGATGGTAAGTGTAGGTAGCATACGCTATGTAATCAGTCGTTGTACGTAGTTTAGATGGTAATGTAAAGATTGCTGAAGCTGAAGTTTTGTGTAAATATTGAACAGTCATCCAAGACTATAACTTCTGAAGAAGGGAAGGAGTTGGGTCTTATTGATGCCATTGTCTCTTCAGAGGAGCTCTTGATAGTTGCTCGGTGTTGGGCACTTGACATTGTTGAAGGCCGCCAGCCAAATTGTAATTCTCTTGAAAAGACGGATAAACTTGGACCTAAGGATGAGTCACTTGAGATACTGAAAAGTGCTAGACAACGTTATACAGTGCCTCGTTATATAGCCTGTCTTGATGTGATCGAAGAAGGTATTGTAGCTGGAGGATATGCTGGTGTTCTTAAGGTGAACAATCTTATGGCATTACGTATGTATTTTGCTTTGATATGTCAATGACTTCATATCTCTCCCCCCTAATCATTCAGTTAGGACATGGGAAACATTTATTTCCTATAGTTGCTATGGTGATTTCTACGATTTCCTTCCGAGTAACTTTGTTTGCTTCTTCCTTATAATCAATGTGTAACTAATTGCAGGAAGATAAGGTATTTAAAGAGCTAGTGTTGTCAAATACTGCAAAAGGTCTTCTTCATGCATTTCTATCCGAACGTGCAACAACAAAGGTCAGTTTCCGATAGATATTAGGCCATAAATTCATGTCTAATTAAGAATGGACAAAGAAATTGGAGCTGTTTCTAGGGCCTACTACAATGTAGTCTAACAAAGTGATAAATACAATTTACAGGTACCAAGTGTTACTGATATTGGGCTTAAGCCTCGGAGAATAGAAAAAGTTGCAGTTGTTGGTGGTGGATTAATGGGATCTGGTATTGCTACAGCTCTCATTATCAGCAACATTAGTGTTGTACTTAAAGAAATTAACCATGAATATTTATCGAAAGCTTTGAAATCAGTAGAAGGTTAGTATATAACATGTTGAATAACTTTGTATAATGTAATGTTCCGCATGTTGTTCTATTAAGTCAAGTCTGAATTATTGTTATGCTATTTGTGTTGCAGCAAATCTACAAGGCTTTGTAACAAGAGGAAAGCTGAATCAGGATAAGATGAAAAGGACTTTGTCTCTTCTTAAAGGAACTTTAGACTATGAAGACTTGAAAGACGTCGACATGGTTATTGAGGTAATAGTAATACATTTACCACCTCTTCCTCTTAGTTACCATGCTGAATCATTATTTTTATTTTCATATTGGATGTCTTTCGCGTATCCTTGTAGCTAATGCATATTAAAGGTATTTCTGATGAAATCTATGTCTCTCTCTTTTAGGCTGTTAACGAGAATGTGTCTCTGAAACAATCAATTTTTGAGGATATTGAGAAAGTTTGTACTTCAGAGTGCATTTTTGCATCAAACACATCTACAATTAGTCTTGATGTGATTGGGAAAAGAACAAGTAGCCAAGATCGCATTTTGGGGATACATTTATTCAGGTGAGGTTCAATTTTATACAGACTTTTTGCCTTCTGAGAGTATATACTATTACTGTTTCATGACTTATTCTGTTGCTTAATTATTGTTTTTCATTTTTGTTTCTTTTCATGGATGAAGTCCTGCACATTTGATGCCTCTGGTGGAAGTCGTGAGGACGGAAACTACTTCTCCACAAGTAATTGTTGATGTTATAAAATTCACCAAGATTTTGAAGAAAGTCCCCATTGTAGTGAAAAATTGTACTGGTTTTGCTGTCAACCGGAGCTTCTTCCCTTATATGCAAGGACCAGACCTGTTGGCAAATTTAGGCGTTGATATCTTCAGAATTGACCGCGTTATCACTGAGTTTGGCATGCGACTTGGTCCTTTTCAGTAAGTTTTTCTCTAGACTGAAAATTGTTCATCTTGACATGAGCATACACAATATATCTGCACCTCTGTGTATTTACACCAATTTTGTTCATACTTCATATTAACATTTTAGTATATTATGTTATGCAGGCTTCAGGATCTTACCGGCTATGGTATATTTTTGGCTGGTGTAGAAGAGTTTGTTGCTGCTTATCCAGACCGCGCTTTTCAGTCTCCATTGGTTCAACTAATGGTAGAAAATGGACGGGAAGGTACTGAACAAACACATTTATGTTTTCCACTTAACTCTTGGCTTGATAACATTTCTCAAATTCAAATTTAAGGAAACAGAATTTTGAAGGGAATGTAAGTTTCAATTTAAGAAGTTAAATGACTCCTTTAAAGTGGTCTGGTTTTCTAAATGTATATGTATTACGTCGTAGGTAAGAAGAATGGTAAAGGATATTACACGTATAATAAAGGAAGCAAGCCAGAAGCTGATCACTCTGTGCTACAAATCGTTGAGGAGTCTATGAGACTTACTAATATTGCTCCTGCTGGAAAGGTCTGTTACAGCTGATTAAAATTCACGCGTAACAACAATGCTATATTGTTCATGTTCGAGTGATACAAGGCTAACATGATTTTGTTATGTGTGATTCTGCAGCCAATATCTGTGACAGATGAAGAAATTCTAGAAATGATTTTCTTTCCAGTGGTGAATGAGGCTTGTCGAGTTATTGAGGAAGGAATAGTTGTCCGAGCATCTGATATTGACATTGCATCTGTCCATGGATTCAAATTTCCTTCAGAAACGTAAGTAGAAAGCAGAAATCAGGCCACCTCTATGTAGATAATTCATCGTCTATTCTGTACGTACTAGCTATTGAACATATTGTAATGACTGTATGACTATATTCTATGCAGTGGAGGCGTCATGTTTTGGGCTGATACCATTGGATGTGAGTACATATACTCGAAGCTAAAAGGTTGGTATGAGGCCTATGGTGATTTCTTTAAGCCATCAACATTCTTGGAACAGAAAGCTGCAAAAGGTCTACCCTTGGTAAGGATATTGTAACCATTCTTGTTCATCTTCATCTATATGTCATAGCTTATTTGTTCAATTCATTGACGTCCTTCGTCCTTCATGATGCATCGTAGGGAGGATCGTGTTGACCTAACTACAGATACTATCATAGAATCAAATGCAGAAGCAGCAGGAACGCGATCATGCTGAATTATTTGCTTGGAAATAAGGAGTGAAATTTGGTTTGCACTGGGATTAGATAGGAGTTTCATTATGTAAAATCAGTTAGTCAATTAGGCTTGATTTCTTTAACTGTTTCGAAATTCTTTTCCCTCAAGTTAGTTGATGGTAGATGTAAAAGAAGCCAAACTGTATGGTTCCAGTGTTGGCTCTATAATGTAATCATCTGAGAAAAGGTGAATGCAGTATCCCAAAGTTTCTCAAAGTTCCTTTTGTTCAAAGTATTCCCTTTTAATGTAGGCTGAACTTTTCCTAATGGACGAGTAGCCGAGCCAAAATTTTCACTAAGGGATTCAAAATCGAAAGAAGTAAACATGAAAACTAGGCAAAGGGGGTTCAACAGCTACGTAAAAACATAAAGAGTAATTTTAACCATGTATATCAACTATTCATCCAACCAAAACTAGTATTCTCTGTGTCCCAATTTAGATAGCACACATTCTTTTTTAGTCGATTTCAAAGAGAATGTTATCAATCTATAACTAGAAAAAAACTTAACATTAAATTTTTCCTATTACCCTTAACAAAATAATTTATAACCACACAAATATTTGTTTTGGACCACAATTTAAAAAAAAAAGTGTTTCTTTCTTAAACTTCGTAACTAGTTAAACAGTGTCACGTAAATTGGAATGGTGGGAGTATCCACGTGATGGCAGAAAATCCGAAACTGAAGATGATGGACAAATAGACAGAGTTGAGAAAAAAAGGGAACACCAAAGGCAACTTTCCCCTAGAACTATTAATGGTGTTAAACTTGAGTAGGGTTTCAATTTTACAAGAGGATCAAGTATCCAACAAGAAAATCATTAATAGTATGAGTGTAAGAAAATCATTAATAGTATGAGTGTAGGAAGCACTTTACCCAAATATAGAACTTTCCAATGCGAATTCGAATTTAGTTGGACTCTAATATATATATCGAAGTTGTCTTACACTGAATTATGCCAATGTCACCATAAAAAAAAGAACAATTTGGTTTGTAGACATCCATTTTCCTTAAATTCTCAAACTTCTCTGGAGAATTATTCTTCTGTCCAAAAATACACCCCTCGTGGAAAACATAGTCGTCATAATATAAAAAGAAATGGAAGTCCAAATACAAGCAAATAATACAAATTGCAAGCTTTAGCAGCTATCCTTCAAGATTTTATTGTACACTGGTGATTATACTTTAAGAAATCTGTCAAACCAGTCACTTGCTTCTTTTACCATCAATGGTGTCATTTGATGACCAATTCCAGGTTGCGCTATCAGCTGAAAATTATTAGAACAAGCATTTCAGAACCTAAGAAGATTGATCACCCAAAAAAGAAGGTAGTAAATTAAAGGACATGTTCTTCAGCAATGCTAGTTGCAAGAAATAGATATTTACTTCCAAGTTGCAACAGAGAAGTAAAATCCAAGAACTAAAAGACCAGTTGGTATTAGGAAAGCCATTATTCTAGAGATTTGATTAACTAATTCGGTTAGATTTTTACAAAGTGACAGTTCTGAGCGGATTGAAGTAAAGAGTATGAAAAGTCCGAAAGAACAAGTTGGAGACAAAGTTATCCCAAATGAAGTGAATGGAAAAGGGAAAAAAATTAAAAGGTCCTCAAAAGTAATTGAAACAGGTCAACCACGAAGGCTTATGGTTTAATGACATCAGTATGAGTCTCCCCACACAATAGTTTCGCACTACTCCTTTGAGTCTTACCCTTCCACTCCCTAGTTTCATAGAAATAACTTTATAAAAAAGGAAATTTAAACATGTTATTTTTAGATTCAAGTACTGAATTGCAGCAGTATCCACTTCATAATCAGTTATTTGTGAGTTCATACCATAATATGTTCATTTGGTTCCTTTAAGGTCCTCAAAACTCATACTTAATGACAGCTAAGTAAGGAAAAAAGTTTCTGTTTCTTTTCACAGAAAAAGCAGGCTGGAGGTAAGCTTTGTACCTTAAAATTCTGAGGACACTTAGTCTTTTTACAAGCTCTGAGAGTTCTTGATTCTGGAATTTCCAGGCCACCTAGTGGGCAACGAGGATCATCTCCCCCTACAATATTTGGAAAAGTAGACTTATCCTTTAAACAGCAAGAGAAGGAAAAGAGCACATGATGATTGAAGGGTAATAAATGTAACGAATTCTTTTGTCATTATTTAAGATATGTAGATTCTTGTACCATTTAAAATCAGTAACGGGCGTGGTGCAATAGTTGGAACTGTGTATGGTGCATCAAATTGAGACGCCAAACCCGGGGCAATCCTATCCCAGACCTGGTGAGATATGCTACTAAGTAAACATCAGATAGTTCCATGAAATACAACATTTGAGAAGCGTGCTATAGATTTTAACAATGTCCGATATTCAACTTATAAAGATAATCGCAAGAAGCATCACAAGTATAACATTTAGGACTATGAACTCAAATCTTTTCTAAATCTAAGATCAATCAGTTCCCATAACTCCTAAGACTGTAACACGAACTTGTACTACCAAAATAGTGATGAATGTTTATAATGCTGTCAGACAGACAATACCTGGAGGAATGAACTTTTCTATTTCAAGTTTTTGATGGAAGTGATTAATTTTACAAGGCTGCAACCACGACATATAGCTCAGGTTTGCTCCAATAAAACTTCCTTTAGCCTACCTAGAATGTAATAATATAAGACCACATACTGCTGCCCCTTCCCCCAAATTTAATCAGTAATGTACATATCCCATCCTATACCTTATTTTAGTGTATCAATATATAGCTCGGAGTCTGCCGAACCTCGCATCACATGAATGCCTCTTAAATAATCTTGAGAAGGAACAGGAAGACCACAGTATTTGAATTTCTCATCATGCATGAATGAAAAAAAAAATTAAACATGAAAGTTATCAGCCTAACCTTCTGAACCACTTCTTTATCAATTGCACTCTTGTCTAAATCAGCACGTGCTTCTGAAAACAAAATAACTAAAACAGATAAGTAAAGAACCCTATATGCAGCACTAAAGTAGCTGGTAACAAACAAGTGAGTCAGATGTGATGGGGAGCATATAGACAACAGTAAAGTAGCTGATCCAACTAATAAGGTTCTTGGAGTTGCGTTCACCTTCAAAGACAGCCTTGATACTGTTAACTCTTGCTTGCCACTTATCATGCTCAATTGCCCATCCAAAACCCTACAACCTCATTTCGATATTCTCATCATAATCTTGTATCAATTAAAATCTATCACTGATCCTATTATACTTAACATGAGGTACCTGAACACCAATTATAGGGACAACCACAGAATAGCGAGTGTCAACAAATGCAGCAAACCAAGCATGCATACCTGCAAGGCAGAA
This sequence comes from Solanum verrucosum, assembly GCF_900185275.1. NCBI lineage: Eukaryota > Viridiplantae > Streptophyta > Magnoliopsida > Solanales > Solanaceae > Solanum > Solanum verrucosum. The sequence goes on from NW_026020378.1 coordinate 6,963,522, forward strand.
AGTATTTGAATCTGATGTTCTTTCAGATACTGTTATGTAAATTTCCTAATTCACTTGTCAAACCTCCAAGAGACTCGCCAGTGATTCCTATCTTTGATGGGTCAACATCTTCCCTCTCAGTAAGATAATCTGCCAGTTTTATCAAGTCCCAAACCTTCAAAGCTCAGCAAAAGATATGCTCAGAGCCCCATATATCAACTACTCATCATGGCAGTTCGAGAATAACAACAAAATTTCACCAAGCTTCTCAAATGGTAGAATTAGGTTAGTTTTTTTAATTATTACCGTATCAAATATGAATGGCATTGTATCTCCATTTTTCCATGATGACACTAGGGACTGTACTACAGAAAAGAAGATGTTAGCAAGATCAAGTCAACCATGTATAGTAGTATTCAAGCATAATTGATTGGATCACCATTACTTATTCTCATTATAAAAACCACTCATAAAAGAGTATTCTTATTGTGAAGCCAATTGTGAGAGAAAGTATTTCCCGTGTTTAGCTTACTCCCATTTGTCTATATTCAGGCCTTTCATGGGCTAGAGTTCAAACAGAAACTCCATCATCAAACAACCAAAAGCCAGCGGTATCATCTATTCACCATATCCATAACATGATTTAAAACTACATATCACAAATTTTGGATAGCCCACTGTTGCATAAGCATCCGGAGAGGAAAGTTCTTTTCTATATCAGCTAATTGAATATACACATAAGCAAAAGGCAAAATACTAACATCTCGATAGGTTGTGATGCTGGTCGCACGTTCTCCATGGTATCGAGAATCAATTGCAACAGCAATATATCCCCTTGAAGCATATCCCTAAAAGAAAAAATTATCCTTGATACTCCATTGTAGTGAGAACTCAAGAATATTGAAGAAAACAACAGATGTCACCTCAAGCAATGGCCTCAACCACTCTTTGCATTTGTTCGTGCTATGCAGGAAAACAATAGTAGGCCTCCTTTTCTTTTCACTTTCTTTCATGCTCAATACCAATACAGGCAAGAGCCCTTGCCCTCCTTCCTGCAAACAGTAAGAGAGTTACAGCTACCTAATTTAGTCATATCTCAAATAGATTATTACAAAAGTAACCACATCTCAGAAGTCAGAAGATCATCATCTAAATGCTTATTCGACTACTCAGGAGGTACATCGTTTAATAAACGGAATTTGGTTACACACTAATAAGTAGATTAATCGACGAAATATACTTCTAAAATCATATCACCTCAGTAGTCAGGTAGAAATTTTCCTCTTGAAGCAGTTCCTTAAAATTGGGTATATCTTCCTTTGGGCATGATGCCATTGCCTGTATTTTCAGATAAAAATGTTAAAATGAAGTCTCCGGAGTATAGAATTGGCAGTACAAAGAAATCATAGTAGTTTTGTACCTCACTGAAGGTTGGCTTTGGAGATTCCTGAAAGAAAGGATCCTTCACAGGTTTTCCCGGTATTACAGATAGTGGAACTGGAAAGAATTAGACCAAGCATTTACAAGCTTGTTAATTTAACATCCAAAATATAAGTAGGCAACAGGGAGGAACTAGACCAGACAATAAAACTTCTTAATTACCACCCAAGAGATAAAGAAATAAAAAGACACAACTTTGACAGTAATTCATTGAATCTACCAAGAGATAGAACTGATGATCTCAAGATGCACTCTTGCTACCAGAAAGGGCTACTACAGTACCGTTATTGTACAAGAGTTCAGCTTCATTATTCCTGCCAAGTAAACTACTAATGTCATCCTCCCATCTCTTCTCATCCTTGACAGTCATTTCTACTTCCTCTATCCTCTCATTCCACGAAACAAGATTAGAACAAAACTCTCCACCACTCACAATTTCAGTCTCCAATGAACCCAAGCTTAATTATCTTACAGAATTGCAACCATCTAATCAGATTTGCATCATTCAGCTGCTACACTTTTCTGTTCCATTCTAGTCTTCCGTTTCTAAATAATCCCTTCTATCAATTATTCCCCAGTTCAGTTCCAAAATCAGACCCCTCCTCCACACACACAGAAAAAAAATAAAAAATTAATGAACACTGGAAGTTGCCACCCATCCCCAAACCCAGAAAAATGGGTGGAAATGGTTAATTCGTACAGCAATCATACTAAGAACGAACAAAATGCGGAAAGAAAAAAAGGCAACTAATTTTGACAGGTTATTGCAGAAAAAAGGGAAAATACAAATGCTGGAATCGATTGACAATGACAGCACTAAATTGACTAAGAACTATGATTCAAAAAGTTAAAAGCTTGACAGTCATTATAGCAGTAAAGTTCAAATGCAATTTATCCCCAAAACTTCAATCGATTCGTAGACCAGATCATTAAAAAAAAAAAAAGAGACCTTCAGAAGGACGACGGCTACGAAGGACTTGGAGGAACTGAGATCGGAGCCCCGCAGCAGCGTCGTCTGTCTCCACCGTCGCCATGGATCCCGATCAGTTGAGCTGAAAAACAAGTCAAGATTTTGGACTAATAAATAGAGTAATTACTTGCTTTTATTTTTTTAATTTGCATACATGTACTGCAAGCGAAGAACAAAATTGGAACTTTCCAACAAAATGCATCTGTCCGAATCTTACTGTAATATGATCATTACAATTATTAAAATTATTATATGTTGACGCTATATGTCAAAGTTGGTTAGATTATTTTGGAAGACGCAGTAGGTTAGAGTTCGGCATCAAAATAGACATTTTTTGAAACCCTAAATATTAAAAGGATTTTGTGAAAACACATATCAAAATGGACCGTTTCCTTATTTACAAGGAAATTATAACTATTATTTTTAACATTGTCATCCCCGTTAACTTCAAATTTATCCAAAATAATATTATACAAACTTAGATCATCCATAAATGGATGAACTACAATTCTTTTTATTAGCTTGTCACGTAAATATATATATATAAAATAATGATTTTTTTCAATGATAAAAGTATTAATACTTGAAAACTTTTTTCATAAAATAAATTTTACTATTTATTTGATGTCGACGAGGACAACGATTCCTCTTTAGGTATGTTCAATAATAACTATGTTTGTTATATTTAGATCTACAAACATCACTGCTAAGTACTAATTTAACTATATAAATTACAATCACGAGAGTCAATTTTTATTTTTTTTAAATATAAAAAATTTATTAATAACAATCATAAAAAAATTTCAATAGGAATAAGTACAATTAAGGAAGGCTAGACCTTACCTTACCAATCCTAATGAGGTACCTAACCTCTACTAATTAACAACCATGAAGAAAATACGAGCTAGAGAGAACTAGATATTCTATGATCATCACCAAGTTTATAATACACACTATGATGATATTACAAGTGAGGATTCTCAAGTAATGAAAAATCATAAAGGCCAAGGAGAAAGTTGAGTTATCAACCTCAAACTTCCTTTTACGAATGTATGAACTAAACAAGATAGATTGGCCTTCTAAAGGAACCTGAAATATGTTTCTCTTGTCTTCTTCTTCAAATATGTCCAATAACAGTTGATAGTGCATCACTTCTTGGCTTTATTGAATCGTGTTGAAGTTATTGATATTGTCATATGATTTTGCTTTGCAAGTCGTATCGGTAGTTGCCTTGGAACAAATTCCTCAGTCACTTTACCATCCCAACTATGCTTTAATTTCTTTCATGCTTCGTTTTGTTGTTGCGTTGTTGCCTAGGAGAAATATCTGCATTCCTAGCTGCAATTGCAAAACAACAATCCAGCATTTCCTCTTCCTCACCTTCCTCACCCTGATCAGAGATGTCCTCATCATCTAGGTTAGCAAACTTATTTGGGGACAAAGTACTACTACCACAAATTTGAAGTTGTTTGTTAATGTAATCGGTGCAAGTGAAGCCAATTTTTCAATATTAGAACTCACCAAACGATCACTTAAGATTGCAGCAACATTTGTTGATGGTGACAAACCTTGCGAGGGAGTTACTAACTTGGCACTACTACGCACAAAAGCATGAGCTGTTGGGCTCAATTTCTTTTGCATAGGAGGAGAAGTGACTTGTTCCTCCTCTTCATCTGCTATATCTATCCATCTCAGAGTACTTGTCGCACATTGTTTTTCCTTAGAAATAACTAATTCATTAGTAGAGTTAACTTGAGATGAATTGATCTCATGCACAAAATTATTCGTAAGAGCATCAAAAGTGTTAAAACACATGACCTCTTGTGGAACAATTTCTCGAGCACCTGAATTCGTAGTTTGACTATCTACAACTTGTTGCACTGTGTTACTAATAGGCGAACCAATTCCAATACTTGGAGATTTTTTCTTCGTCACCACAGCCCATTTAGATTCATGTACCAGTTCCACTCTCCCACCTGTACTCTTGGCATTCATCAAGGCAATTGAATTAGTTTCGACATCACTTTCAAAATTTTGATTGGCATTGTCGACCTGCGCGTCATGTTGTCAACCAAACATTCAATAGTTTCAACACCCCGAGCATCATGTTGCGGTCCATCTGCCACTACCTTTGCATTCACGGGATCTAATGCCAAATCAACAGTTGTGTTAGTTGCCAATGGATGTCCTGATTTTCCAATAAGCACTACATCACCTCTGGTTACATTTAGTTGATGCCCATCATCTATTGTCGACGCCACGATTGTAGCTGGATTGTTTTGGCCCTCATCATCAGTGTGAACTAAAGTAGAATTTGTAGTCAAAGAAAGCTGATTTTCATTCAATTTTTTCTCTAATGTTTCAATAGCTCCAACTTTATTCCCTGATGAATGAATATCATCAACACTCTAAGAATCAATATGCAAAAAACCAGTTTTTCGACCTTCGTTATTAATGCTTATTTCTCTGGTATTTTTAACGCCAAGTTTCGCACCAGTAACACTTTTGTTTTCAACAGTGTTGCTATTTGATTGCTGTCCAAAATCAACTTGCGACTCTAGGACCAAAGTATTTCTAATGGTTAAACTTTGATCCCCTGAAGCTGATTTGTGCGCAACTGCTTTGCCTAAGAGTTGCCCAAAATTTTCTTTATTTTGGCACTCCAAATCTCGTGCCACAACTACTTGATCATGGACATCACTTTTATCAACCACAAGGAATTTATTTTCAGCCCTCTTTTCATCTAATATTTCTCGAGCATCACCTTGATATTTTTCTATCTCAGAGCCTACTTGCGATGCTTCTTAGTCTCTTCTTTTTGAAAATTTTTAATTTATTTATATTAAATTTTCGTGAGATTTAAGAGCATCATTATATATGAAAAATAACAAAGATATCACATTTAAAAAAAATATATATTGGGATTTGTTCAATTAGGAATGAACTCTGGAAAAAAAAAATTAGTTCATGAACTAAGGCACATATTTTGTTATAAATTTTTTTAGGGTTCTTTCGTGATGAGGCGAACTCCAATCTTTTTAAACAAAAAGATGTTGCAGTTCGTTCAATTCCAGGCAAACTCTAATATATATATTTTTTTTTAAAATTGAACTAACTAAGACAAGTTAGAACTTTTACGTATCGATCTTTTTTTTTATGAAAAACACATAGGGTTCGTCCATAATTGGGCAAATTGTAATTTATTTATTTTTAGAAAAAAAGGATTTGTCGAACTTTGAACCCTATTATATTCCTCATGGGATCGATCCTAACCTTTGTTAGGTTCTTTATTTGGTCAACAATCGCTTTATACTTCTATTAGAGGTGTAATTTGAGCGTATTAGTATATAATTGATATTGGTTGGTTCGGGTATCGCACCTGATTTATGTTAATTATTTTGTTAGGGGATAAGGGTTTGAAAAATACCTCAGCTTTGGTCGAATTTGCTGTTGCGATACTAAACTTTTATGAGGACCTATTACCTCCCTAGACTATTTAATATCGTATTTTTTACCCTCTAAACTATTTAATAGTGTATTTTAAAGGTATATATGTGTCCACGTAGACACATTACTATTTATAATTTTGCATTATTTTTTATGTCCACGTGGGCAAATATATATGTTTAAAATATGGTATTAAATAGCTAGGGAGGTAATAGGTCCTCATGAAAGTTTAGTATCGCAACAGCAAATTCGATCAAAGTTGGGGTATTTTTCAGACTCTTATTCCTTTGTTAGGTGATTGTACGAGTGAACTAGATTTATTTATTTGTGACAATGTTGGACATATTTTGTTGTGGTTGTTATGTATGTCATGGTGATGAGTTACTTGTTCGTATTTCATATATTTGCAGTTGGTCGATGATCCTATTAGTACATTATTTTTTTGAGTATTGATATTGTACTTTTTTTTTAAGTACATGACATATTTCAATTGTTGTTGTGTGACCTTAGTTGTGATTTCCATGTTTTCTAAATCTAAAGTTGATTTGCTTTTTCCGGGCTGCCATAGATCATATTTTTTCTCTAATCCATTGTTCGGACTTAGATTTTTCCTGTTTTGGGATTGCATCCCTATATTCTAGGCGATGTTAGATGTTTTGATACACGACTTTCAGATTCTAAAAAAATTATTTCCGCACGTTTTCCATCAAAACTTATGAATATTTACTTTAATTAATGAGACTACTATTTTAATTGTTTGTTAAGTGTTGGCTGGAATAATTGATTCTCGTACCAAAATTTAGAGTGAGACCTTTCACAACCGTTTAGATCGTGACAAGTATATATATATATATATATATTATAAATTAAACCCCTCTTATTTTATAAAAAAATGTATATAAATCTTGGAAAGATATTATTAGAAAAAAAATGAACAAGTTGCTATAATAATATAATATAATTAAAGGAGAAATCATAAATTACACAAATATTGGATTCTTATTATCCTAAATAATTTATTGTTATTATTATTATTATTATTATTATTATTCCTTATTTTCAAGAGTACCCCACTTATATTTTTTACTATTCTTTTTAGCAAATCAGTAATTATTTTTTTCCTTTTCTAGTTTATTGATTTTCATTTACCTTCCCATTATGTAAAATATTAGGGTTATTTTTTTCATAATATTTACTTCTTCTTTTTCATTTTGTTTACAACGGCCGCATATATTTAGGAGTTTTATTCCTTATTTTCTTATTAAAAAATAACTTTTCACGTGTCACATACCACTATACTTTTGTTTGACTAGGGTTTTGGCAAGTTAGTGAGTGACGTGGCCTCTCTTGGTTGGATGAGGATTGTTTTGGTCAAATTCATGAAAATTTTGTAAAGAAATAAATGCACGCAATTTTATATATAAAATTACAAAAGATTTAATGTCTTAACACTTCAGTTTTTCTATATAAATATCTTCTTTGTGTCTTTTAATTTCATATTATATTTATCCTTAAAAGTATTTCCGTCTCTCTAGAGGTTGATTTTTTTTTTTCTTAAACATTAGGGTTTTCTCTTTAATCCAAGATCCCTTTTTGGGTGTTTTTAGTTCTTTGCTTTGGGTTAAGAAGTGGTTGTTCTAATCTGAGATTTCGATTTAGGTGAAAGGTATGATTTTTTTCTCTTCATCTCTGATTGTTTTTTTTCTTCATCTATTTTTATTTTTTTTGTGTTTGATTTGCTTTTTGTTTTTGTTGGTTTCTTTACAAGCTGATTTATTTTGTTCATGACTTTTCTTGAAATGAAGTATTTTTGTGATGTCATTTTAGGTGCTATCTGCCTGGGTTTTGTTTTGCTTATAATTTTACTGTGGTTCTAGTTAAATTTTAATTTTTTTATTTGTGGAATTATCCTGTGAATTTATCGAAATCATCGGAGCCATGGAAAATCCTAATTTGACTTTTGATTATATTTGATATGAATTTAGTGGTGTGTGATTTAGTTATAATATTTTTTATGTGAATTTTAATTTTTTTTGTGAAGCTTTGTCATTTTTACCTTTTAGTTAAGTTAATTTGCTTTAAAAACACTTAATTATCTTGAAAATAATTGTCATATGTCTTTTTTTTTTTTTTTGGGTTAATGGATTATTTTTGGTAAACTTATTTTTTAGGTTTTGTTATACTTATGATTTTTGTTCAAGCTTTGATTTTGTGTTTTTTTACCTTTTCAATTTTAATGAATTTACTTAGAAAGCTCTAAAGTAGCTTGAAATTAATTGGCATATGTTTATATTGTTCATTTTAAAGGTTCATTGATCTTGTTCAGGCATTTGTCTGATTGTAACGCTTGTTGATTGAATGATAAGAAAAGCTTTAATTTGAGAATTAAGATTCATTAAAGACTTTCAAACTCAATTCACTAAAATGAAATGTGTACTAATCATATCATTACTATTGCATTAAATGTATTAGATTTGTATCATATAATTTTGAATTTAGAGAAGCTTAAAATTAAACACATGCTAATCTATATATATATATATATATATATATCATTAAATATATGTTTGAATTATGATACAAACAAACATTTATTGTACATATTAAAGTATGATTATAATTGGATCTTATGTATTTGTTTTTGAGTTAGATGGAGACATCAAGTGAAGGAGATACTCATGATGCAAGTGATTCAAAATCACCTATTGATCTTAATCTTCCATTGCCAGTACGAATGAATGGTGGGGATTGTCAGCATCTTTCGATACGGTTAGTTTCTTTTGTTATTTTTTGTACACTAAATTAGTTTTTTTTTTCCTTTTTGTTCGCTTAATTAAGTCATCTAAAATCTTTCTTTATGACATAATACTCTTTTCATGATATTAGTGAACACATTATCATCTTCCTTTTTCCCTACATTGATATTCATGTCTAGATAATAAATAAAGAATTATTTTGTGAAAAAAGATCCAATTATCTCTTCTCTATTAGAGGATTGATTTCTCATATACTTACTTAACTATACTAATAATTACTACTTCAGAAAATCATCTTTCTTTCTTTTTTCAATAAAAAGTGACTTATTTTGGAGAAATAACTAACAGTTGAGTGCTCACTTGTGAAATCAATTCCTCTTTAGATTGAAAAGGAAATAAATCAATATATTTATTGGTGAATTTCTTTGCAATACAATCAATAGGTTGCTGAGATGTAAAAGAAAGACATTATATATAATCTATTCGCCTTTTGAATTAAGCAGTAACCCCTCAAAGCAACTTCCTACCGAAGAAGTTTCAGAACATACGTGGTGTTGGTATGCTGATTACACTCATAAGATTGGAGTTGATGGAAGTGTAGGAGACAAAATTGGACTACCTTCTCTTAGATTGAGAAAGGAAACAGATCAAACATCAAAAGGAGGTGATGCAAATTTAAGAAAACATAGTAGGTGGGATTTGCAGGAAGATATCACAAATGTTGCAAAGTGTCGTAAAACTCAAAAAGTGCGGTTGATGACCGAATTGTTGAGTGGAAAATTCAATTTGGGGAGAAGCTCTATGAATGCTAAACTAATTTCAGCGAATAGTATGTCCATGGAGCTAAATAGAGTTGCACCACCTATGGATAAGGGTATGAGGATGGCGGTTTGTCAGTCAGAAAATGAGTTATATCAAGAGAAGTTACGTCAAACTCTAAAAAGCTTCACAAATGCTCAAAAACATGCTAAAAATGACCCAACTCAAAGAAAGAACATTCCATATTGGCCGACTATACTGAAGGACAATAAAAGTTGTGAGCCTCTCAAGGTGAATGGGGTTGGATCAAGTGAATCTTTACAGAAAGAAGTAATTTCGTCTGGAAGACAATCAAATTTGGTTCAATTAGATCAATCCAGGAGAAATAGTTTCATCAACCTCAACCCAATCATTGACCTGAGTCATAGCTCAATACTACAAAGAAATCAAAGATCTTCAAAGGTCACAGAAAAAAGAGCATCAACTTATATGCCACCAACAAGTAATATGAGGATGTTTAGAAATTGGAAGGAAGTAAATTATCCCCAAACCCAAAATGGAGTATTTCCATGGAGAAATTCAGGATCAACCAATTTTAATCCATCTTATGCGAATGATGGATTGCTCAGAAGTAATACTGCAACAACACAAGTTAAGGATCAAACAACTAAACTTCCAAATTCTGTGCAAGTTTCTTCTCCTGTCTCCATCAAATGGGGGTTGCACAATATTGAAATATCAAGTCCAATAAAATTTTCTATTGCGCAAAACACAGCTTTTCAACCTTACAAACTACATGAAAATCATAAATTTGGAAAAGTTGTTATTAGCTCAGTTCAAAAAGGAAAGACGGTAAGTGACCTTAAAAGTACGAATTCAATGAGAGCTGAGGACAAGAGCATCAAAGGTATGAGGTCTTTGAATCCTTTTTCCAATGAGGGCATGTTAGCAATACAATTGTCTAGATATCAAGAAAGACATTTGACCCCTTACAACATCCACCCACCGTTTCTCTTGCATGAAAATCCATGTATCTACAATGGATCATTCTTGCCTCATCAACAATTGAAGGAGTCCTCTGGTATTTATATGAGTGATTTTCCTGAAATTCAAAGCTCCCGACAACATGTTTCTTGCTTTAAGGGTAAACTTGAATTTTCCACATTTTCATATAATTTGTGCATTTACTATTGGCTCAATCAAATAAAAGACGATTGATTTTACAGATCAAAGTGTATCTCTTGGACTCCAACAGAAGAAAAGAAAGGCCCATGCACTTGAAAAACTTGGAAGAAGAAAATTGCAGCAGTCTACATCTTCAAGTGGCATTCTACACAGTGCTAGAAATTCTGGTTCAAAAATTGATATGATGCAAGATGATAATATTTCCAAAACATTAGACATGAGGAGCTATTATACCCCTACAACTATATTGCCTGTCATTAGAATTTCTAAAGAGAATCCTCCTTGTCTTTTTAATCAAAATCCTGTTGATATTGCGAATGCTGATGATGAAAGGTACTTCAGAACTATTGAGGATCAAAGAATTCGGGACAAGAGTTCTTTGCGGGAAAACTGGAGTTGAAGTAAAGTCGGATGGATGGTAGATGCAAAGGAGAAAGGAAAGGCAGGGAAGAATGCTGGTTGTTTGTTTGAAATATTAATTCTTCTAGGGATATAATAGTTGTTAATTCAACTACTGTCACCAAAACATATATCTTTGTTCGTTTCGAACTTAATCTTATACAAACGGTTTAATGAGACAAATCAACTTTGATGTTCATCTTTTGTTTTTCTGGTATATGCATAATGTATTGACTCTTTTCTGTTAGAAATGTTTTAGGTGACTCTTTAAACTTCTTCGGTTAGTGAAAAACACTTGTTGAATTTTGTCGGCTATTATTTTAGTGCATGCTACTATTTTAGTGCAAAGTGTCATGTTCCATCACTTTGCTTCTCAAATTCGGCACCGAAATAGGGAGAAGAATCTAGAGTTACAGAGAGGCTTATGGAGAACTCTATAACCCCTTGGATATTTTAAGAAGACTTTGGAATTTTCTAGAAATTGTAGAGAATTCTAGAATGTGGACTAAAGTGTAATATTGTAGAAACTTGTAAAGTAATTATTATTTACACTTAAGCCCTTAGAGAATAGTATAAATAGATGGCCTCCCATTTGCAAAATCATCCAACAAAGTGTAAGCAATCTTTCACAAAGCAATACAAAACCTTCTTTCAAAGTTCTCAGATCAATCCAAGAGAAATAGTTTCACAACCTCAACCCAATCATTGACCTGAATCATAGCTCAATACTACAAAGAAATCAACGACCTTTAAAGGTTACCAAAAAAAGAGCATCAACTTATAAATTTGCATTAAAGGAATTATCCCCAAACCCAAAATAGAGTATTTCCATGGAGATGGTTACAGAAAAAAGAGCATCCACTTATATGCCACCAACAGGTAATATGAGGATGTTCATAAAAGGAATTATCCCCAAATCCAAAATGGAGTAATTACATGGAAAAATTCAGGATCAATCAATTTTAATCCATCTTATGCTAATGATGGATTGCTCAGAAGTAATACTGCAACAACACAAGTTAAGGATCGAACAACCAAACTTTCAAATTCAGTGCAAATTTCTTCTCCTGTCCCCACCAGATGGGGTCGCACAATGTTGAAATATCAAGTCCTGTAAAAATTTCTATTGCGCAGAACACATCTTTTCAACCTTACAATCTACATGAAAATCATAAATTTGGAAAAGTTGTTATTAGCTCAGTTCAAAAAGGAAAGACGGTAAGTGACCTTAAAAGTACGAATTCAATAAGAGTTGAGGACAAGAGCATCTAAGGTATCAGGTCTTTGAATCCTTTTTTCAATGAGGGCATGTTAGCAACACAATTGTCTAGATATCAAGAAAGACCTTTTACCCTTACAACATTCCCCCACTGTATGAAAATTCATGTATCTACAATGGATCATTCTTGCCTCATCATCAATTGAAGGAGTCATTTGGTATTTATATTAGTGATTTTCTAGAACTTCAAAGCTCCCGACTACATGTTCCTTGCTTTAAGGGTAAACTTGAATTTTCCACATTTTCATATAATTTGTGCATTTACTATTGTCTCACACAAATAAACGACGGTTGATTTTACAGATCAAAGTGTATCTCTTGGAACCCAACATAAGAAAATAAAGGTTGATGCACTTGAAAAACTTGGAAGAAGAAAATTGCAGCAGTGTCTACATCTTCAAGTGACATTCTACACACTACTAGAAATTTGTTGATGCACTTGAAAAACTTGGAAGAAGAAAATTGCAGTAGTCTACATCTTCAAGTGGCATTCTACACACTACTAGAGATTTTGGTTCAAAAATTGATATGATGCAGGATGATAATATTTCCAAAACATTAGTTATGGGAGCTATTATACCCCTGCAACTATATTGCATGTCATTAGAATTTCTAAAGAGAATCCTCGTCTTTTAATCAAAATTTTGTTGATATTGCGGATGCTGATGATGAAAGGTACTTCAGATCTATTGAGGATCAAAGAATTCGGGACAAGAGTTCTTTGCGGGAAAATTGGAGTTGAAGTAAAGTCGGATGGATGGTAGAGGCAAGGGAGAAAGGAAATGTAGGGGAGAATGCCAGTTGTTCGTTTGAAATATTAATTCTTCTAGGGATATAATAGTTGTTAATTCAACTACTGTCACCAAAACATATATCTTTGTTCGTTTCAAACTTAATCTTATACAAACGGTTTAATGAGACAAATCAACTTTGATGTTCATCTTTTGTTTTTCTGGTATATGTATAATGTATTGATTATTTTCTGTTAGAAATGTTTTAGGAGATTCTTTAAACTTCTTCGGTTAGTGAAAAACACTTGTTGAATTTTGCCGGCTACTATTTTAGTGCAAAGTGTCATGTCCTGCCACTTTGCTTCTCAAATTCGGCACTGAAATAGGGGAGAAGAATCTAGAGTTACAGAGAGGCTTATGGAGAACTCTAGAACCCCCTAGATATTTCAAGAAGACATTGAAATTCCCTAGAAATTGTAGAGGCTTATGGAGAACTCTAGAATCCCTTGGATATTTTAAGAAGACTTGGGAATTTTCTAGAAATTGTAGAGAATTCTAGAATGTGGACTAAAGTGTAATATTATAGGAACTTGTAAAGTAATTATTATTTACACTTAGGCCCTTAGGGAGTAGTATAAATAGAGGGCCTCCCATTTACAAAATCATCCAACAAAGTGTAAGCAATCTTCCACAAAGCAATACAAAACCTTCTTTCAAAGTTCTCTTGTCTTTCTTTACATTTTCATAGCGATCTAGCTTCAAAATGCTTACTTGATCTTATAAGACCGTGAAAGAATCATGAGTAAGTTGTCAAGTGTCGCACTGTGCATTAATGAGACTCTAAGTCTGTGACAAAAGGCTCTGTTCACTCAAACTTTAATTCAATTAGGGATATCTAAAATTAAATTTTGATGTCTATGCATGTATTTTTAGTTACGACTCACAAATCTTTTGCTTCTCGGGTGGTGTCGAACATTGTTGCTTATGTTGTAGGATATATCTGCTCATAGGGTCTGACCTGCTTCCCGCCTGAAAGAATCATTCACTAGCTAGTCGGACTAGTGTGAGTCTTAACCGGAGACATATTGAAAACCATGTCTTTCGAACAGAACGCAATATCCATCTTCCAAATAAAAAAGGGACTCGTTTAGAAGAAATATTATGTGCGGCATGTAGAGCAAATGTAAAGCATAGTCGGATTGTCCACACAACTCTTTCATAAAAGCATTATCCCAGTTTGTTTCATTTGCTTTCAAACCTACTAGAATCACTATGATAGTTTTTCTGGGATCAAAAACACTATTTTATTAGATCTTTTATCTATTCGATTGACCCTAAAGCTAAGAAAATTGTCATACCTTCGACTAAGAGTATCTTCTCCTATAAACTCTTCTTGCATACTTGACTTCTAAATTAATTCTTACCATAACTTGAGATCAATCGAGTACCTTGTAATTTACAAAAAAAAATAACTTCTTTCCCAAATCATAACTTTTCTTTTTTTCACTCTTTCTAGGCTCTAATTAACTAGGTAATGAACTATTTTTTTTCTATAAAATAAGATGGTGACCAGATTTAGATTTTAACTTTCTGAAATCTTTTATCTCTATATATGTATTAGAGATCAACATAAATAAGATATTCTGATGTCACTGTTTAAGTTTTAACCCCATTAAGAAGATTTTTTGCAAAATAAATTCGCAATATATAAAGTATTCATAGTAAAACTCTAAATAATCATTAGCATGAGAGGAGGTAAAGTATTATTTATCACTATACATGAACCCATTTGATATAAGTATTTCAAGTGCTGCATTACAATTATTTTGAAACCATGAGTATTTTGTGATTCGAGAATATCAAACATTATTTTTTTCAAGAATAAAATATAATGAAAATAAAATGTGTTACGAAGAGGGTGTTTGAATTGGCTTAAAAGTTGGTCAAACCTATTTTTAAGTCAATTTTTGACTTCTGAAAGTGTTTGACAAATATAAAAAAAATAGGGCAAATTGTGCATTATAGCTAAATATTAATTCAAAATAAATGTTATAGCTACAGTTTCATTTAATTATGATTCGTAGCAAACACATTGTCATTCTGCCCTCTCTCCCTTGAATCTCGCTCGTCACTCTCAATTCTCTCCCTCGCCTATCTCACTTTTATACAAACACAAATGTATATGCATTGTGTTTGTGTTTGTATAAAGCGAGATAAACTGTATATATATATATATATATATATCCGTCCTATACACTTATAATTATACTAATACAAATCTTCCCCTACCCAATTTTCTTTTGTCTTTCTCTCTCGCTTTATACAAACACAAATTATACAAATACAATGTACAACACCTTGTTTGTATAAAGCGAGAGAGAAATTTGATATACAAATACAAGTGCTTTAACTCAATTCAATTGTATATTAACTTGATTCAATTGTAAACAAATTAATTTTTTATGCAGATATACAAACACAATCATTGATACATATACATATTAGTTACATATATACAATTATCGAACCAATATACATATACAATTCACCTCTCTCCACTCTCTCGCTCGCCTCTTTCCTCGCTCTCCTAATCTCGTCTGCCACTCTAGCCTAACACGAAGAACATATACATATACAACCGTAATTTTCATAGACACAAATGCCTAATTTATACAAATCAGATTCTAGAAAGCAAACTATGTTTGCTATGGAGCTTTGCAAATAGCAAAATTGTAGTTATAGAGCACTAATATGATTTTTATGTTTGTTATTCCTAAAATTTACTCAAAATAGTAACGTAAATAAGTCAAAAATAACTTAAAATAAGTTAGGAAGTGTTTGACAAGGTCAAAAGTAACTTAAAATAAATTTAAAATAAGTCAAAAACCAAAAGTAGGTCTCCATGACTTATATAGATTATAAAAGTTAGGAATATAATATTAAGGACAAGTAAATTCCTTCTTATATTCTAACCAAATTAGTTAAATTATTTCCTTCTAAGATAACCGATATTTCCACCATTGTTAATCTCGGGAAGTTTTTTTTTATAAGAATTTGCAATAAGATATGATTTTATTTTCACTGTGACCGCTCTACGAACGAATTTTCACTCTACATTCGTCTTCAAATTATTTTTTTAAAAAAAAAAAAAATTTAAAATTGCGGATACATAAAAATCGTGATTATATATATATATATATATATATATATATATATATATATATATAATATCATTGACTAATGAGTCTGAATAAGAAACATTAATGATACCACAAAAAATTACATATGTTATTATAGTATCATTGACTAATAAACAATTTCTGAGCAAGATACCTTATGGTACTAATACAATTTATATATAATGATTTAGTATCTGTTAAGTGAAATTATCAGCTTTAATGCTACCAATACAATATATATATACAATGTTTTGTATCAGTTAAGCGAAATATTATCAGCCTTAATGATACCTATCCGATTTAGTATCAGTTAAGCGAAATTAGTTTGGGTGTACCCTTCTCATTATACTTTGGTACAAATTTATCCTTAATTTTAACGAAACGCCACATGTCAAGTTCAAAATTAAATAATCTGCCCCAATTTTAAATACCCATTTTGTTTTAGCAAACCCCGTTTAACCCGACCGGACATATTTTATTAATTTTTCACCTAAAAGAAATAAGAATTAAACGTTCACAAAAAATATACTCTGTCCATTTTTAATTGTCATGGTTTCTTTTTTCAGAGTCAAACTATAAAAAATTTGACTAATATTTTACGATGTATTTTTTCATCATATTGATATGCAAAAAATTGCAATTTATAGTACTTTTCGTATAGTTTTTGAATATTTATTTTTTTTGTTTAAAATATTGAATTAATGTAATGCAATTTAACTTTGAAAATTAGTCAAATTGACTTACGAAAAGCTTAAATGACAATTAAAAATGAACATAAGGGTATAAATTTCGAAGAGGGTCAAATATTCGGGAAAAAAGACTGTTCTAATACGTATGAGAATGAAGATGCTTGTTACTGCATTGGAATTGAAGGTGCTCCACATGATTGAGTGAACATGTTCAAATTAAGAATGTTGAAATTTATTTATTCGTTTTTGACGATCGTGGGACCTGGTCAGCTTTTGTGTACTTCGACTAGTTCTACGAGATATATGTCACCTTCTACTAACAATAGGTACCAGATAACTTTGTCCATCAAGGCTAGGACATATGGAAAAAATCACGTAGTGTTTTTTATTTCTATTGAATTTTAAACCTGAGACGATATGATTCTCAATCACTTCATTCAAAATTATTGAGAAGCAGAAACACAAAATATTCTGTAACTGAATGACTACAAAATAATTGAGATGAAGGATGAGTTAAAATAGTATAAGTTTAGTCACATTCTAAGCAAATGAATATGTTACATGGTAGTACAGGACTTGTCAACAAATGTACAAACCTATCTATTTAACTAAAAATGTTTATTATGTAAAAAATGTTTAATTATGTGGTTAATTGCTAGAGTGGAAATAAAGAGTAAAATGCATACTCTTGTGAAAACTGTATCACTTGTGAGGAGTATAAAGTTGTATCTTTGTATGGAGTATATATAAGTTACTATAATCACCTTATTCTAACAATATGAATTAATAATGGGCTAAAATGGAGACATGTTATGGAACTAACACTATTTTCAAAGGTTCAAGGGTGAGTTGTAGTGCATTTTGGCCTTTGATGTAATTGGTTATGGTAAGACGATGGATTCAAGTTTCATCACATCAAAAGGGTAAAATATCGGGTTAAAGTGAGTCCAAAGTCAAAAAAGCCATTTTAAAAAACTAAAATGCCTAAAGGGCCACTCTTTTTTTTGAGAAAATTCTAGGAATGACAAACATAAAAATCATATTAGTACTCTATAGTTACAATTTTGCTATTTACGCTTCATAGCCAAATTATGTGTGCTATGGATAGGGGTGGACCCACGTGGGTTCCAGGGGTTCACCTGAACCCCCTCGGCAAAAATTTACACCGTATATATAAGTTAAATTTTCTGTATTTATATGGATATATATATATATATATATTTTATTTATTTATTTTTTTTATTTTTTATTTTTTTTATTTATTTTTTCAAATCCCCTTAAAGACAGAGAAATTGATAGCCGAGCGGCAGGTCCATTGAAATTAAGCTGCACGTCGAGGGTTTGAATCCGTATGTAAGTGTTTTATTTTTTTCTTTCTTAGTTTCAATTCTTTTATTTTATAAAACATGCTATAAGTGTGGTTTTAAACCCAAAAAAATTCAAGGGTCCGCCACTAAAACTATATACTACTACTTCCTTGAAATTTTGTTTTGTTGGCTTATTTGCACGTATATACTTTTATTTTTTGAACCCCCTGAACGAAAATTTTGGGTCCGCCACTGGCTATGGAGCATTTGATTTGTATAAAACCCGCGGATTTGTATAAAAATTGCGGTGATTTGTATGAAAATTGTGTTTGTAAACGTATATGTACTCTATGTTAGGATAAAATGGTGAGCGAGATTTTTTTGTGTGCGTGTGTGTGAGTGAGAGAGAGAGAGAGAGAGGAGAGAGGTGAGCGAGAGAGGGCAGAGAAAATTGTGTTTGTATACGCATATGTTCTCTATGTTAGGATAAAATGGTGAGCGAGATTGTGTGTGTGTATGTGTGAGAGAGAGAGAGAAAGAGAGAGGCGAGCGAGAGAGGGCAGAGAGTGGAGAGAGATAAATTGTATATGTATATCGGTTAGATAATTGTATACATGTGACTATTATGTATATCTATCAATGATTGTGTTTGTATATCTGCATAAAATTTGAATTTGTATACAATTGAATCGAGTTAAAAC
This sequence comes from Solanum verrucosum, assembly GCF_900185275.1. Taxonomy (NCBI): domain Eukaryota; kingdom Viridiplantae; phylum Streptophyta; class Magnoliopsida; order Solanales; family Solanaceae; genus Solanum; species Solanum verrucosum. The sequence goes on from NW_026020378.1 coordinate 6,982,343, forward strand.
ATTTGTATTTGTATATCAAATCTCTCTATCGCTTTATACATACATAAATTATACATCGTATGTGTATAATTTGTGTTTGTACAAAGTGAGAGAGAAAGGCAAAAGAGAACCGGACAAGGGAAAATTTGTATTTGTATAATTATAAGTGTATAGGACGGAGAGATATGTATTATATATGTATATACAGTCTCTCTCGCTTTATACAAACACAAACACAATTTATACATTTGTGTATTGATAAGTGCTTATGTTTCTAGATGTTTTGATAATCTCCTCATAAGTGCAAGGACCTGGTCCTCTGCAGAGTATGAATACTCGTCCAATGGTCAAAGTGCTTAACAACTATAAAAGCTGTCCGCATCAGAAAGTTGGTGAAGTTGCAGAGTACTCCACCAATCAGAAGCGACGAGGGTGTTTGTACATTGGATAATAATTTTTCTTGTCCAATATATTGAACTTACAAACAACAAAAAAATTATTCATTCAAAGAGAGACATTTCAATCTTCAAAAAATAGCAAGACCTGATAGAGTGCTTCATTTGCTACATGTACCAACTGTTACTTTGTTTGCTTGTAATAATGTTTATATTGTAGGATTCGTATCACTTGTGAAAGAAATGTTTCAATCTTGTGTGAATCATTGTAAGAACTAGGTTAAGGGTAACTCAGTTTCTTACTCTAAAGTCTATATTAATCGGTTAGGATTACTATAGTGGGCAGTGTTGTATCTGCTCTGGCTCAGCTAAGTGATAGGAGGTATTGCTTAGTGTGGAGATTACCAAGCTAATCTCATTTTGTAAACTGGCTTTTACTTTTGCTTGGAGAAGATTAGTGGAAGCAGTTTGAAAAGTCTTGTTGAGAACAGGTCGTGATTTTACTCCCTTGAGCAAGGAGGTTTCCACGTAAAGTTGTGTGTGCAATCTTTACTTTCAGCACTTTATTTATTTTCTGTTATTGTAACTGTGATGAGGACCTGGTCCCATCTAGACTAGTGGACGCATACATTCCAACATGTTTGTATAAAGTGAGAGAGGTGAGGGAGAGAACTCAGAGTGGCAAGCGAGATGCAGGGGAGAGAAGCAAATGACAAGAAGTTTGTTGTGAATTAGAATTAAATGAAACTGTAGTTATAGCATTTATATTTGAATTGATAGTTTGCTATAATGGCAATTTTCCCAATTTGGTTAACACCAACAAAAGAAAATATCCAGAAGGAATGGTTGCTCCACCCAATATGGAGGAAGGTCAGTTGTCTGCTGGGCCACCATATTTTAATGGCCAGTACTATGGATGGTGGAAGAATCGAATGCATGACTACATCAATGCTGAGGACACTGAGCTGTGGGACATTATTCTTGATGGACCTTATATTCCTATAAAAGAAGTGAAGGATGGAGAGCTCACTACTACTATTGTCAAAACCAGAAAGGAGTATAACGAAGCAGATAGGAAGAAGATAGAAAAGAACTACAAAGCAAAAAAGATTTTGGTGTGTGGTATTGGAGCTGATGAATACAATAGAATCTCTGTATGTGAGACTGCCAAGGAAATTTGGGACTGTCTTCAAACTGCTCACGAAAGAACTAAGCGAGTGAAAGAATCTAAAGTTGTCATGCTCACCGCTCAGTATGAAAACTTCATTATGAAGGAGGGTGAAACCATGTTTTAGATGAACTCAAGATTCACCTCTATCACTAACGAGCTCAGGTGCCTGGGTGAGCCTAACCCTGTTAGCAAGCAGGTTCGCAAAATTCTTAAGGTGCTTCCTAAATCTTGGGAAAGCAATGTGGATGCCATAACAGAAGCTAAAGATCTAATAACTCTTCCCATGGATGAACTGATTGAGAATCTTCAAACTTACGAGCTAAACAAGAAACAGGGAACAACGGTGAAAGAAGGAAAGAAGGAGAAGTCCATTGCCTTGAGAACTTCTCAAACTGAGGTGACTGAAGATGATGATAAGATAGTGTATGTCACTAGAAGATTTCAGAAGATCATAAAGAAGCATGGAGGCTTCCAAAAGAAAACCCCTACTAGCAGAACTGTTTCTGCAAATGATCTTTGCCATAAATATGGAAAGCCTGGTCAGTTCATGAGGGACTGCCCCAGTCAAAAGCAGGAAACTCATGACACCAGACCTCGCAAGAGGGACCTTGTCCCAAACAATGCTCGGAGGAAGGTTCATGCTGATCAGTTGGTGAGAAAAGCCTTTACTGTATGGGGAGATGATTTAAGTGAGCCAGAAGAAGATGCAAAAAGCCATGAGGATGTTTCAATGATGGCCATTGAAGATGATGAAAGTGTTTTCAACTCCATTTTCTCCTTGATGGATAAATCTGATCATGAAGAAGATCCAGACGAGGTAACTCTTTTTTATCTTAAGGATGATCTAGATACTTTTCCTGTTGAAAAATTGAGGAAACCTTGTTGCCCTGCTTATTGATTCTGTTGATGAATGAACCACTGAAAGCTTAATGTTAAATGACAAATTAAGTTTGTGTGAGGATGAGAATTCAGCTCTCATGTCTCAAGTTTTTGAAATGAGTGTAAGGATAGGTACTCTAGAAACTAGCAACATAACTCTTGAGGAGGATCTTGGTACTTTAGAGGGTAGAAAGAGAAAGCTTAGCATCTTTGAGGAAGAATTGGAAAAAAAGCTTAAAATTTATGAGACTAAGCTAGTTGCTTCTCTTAAAACTAATTCCCAAATGAGAAAGGATCTGAGTAGGGTGAAGGAGGAGCTAGGCCACTCTCTAAAGTGGACTGATTCCTCTAAGATACTCTCTAACCTGTCTAATCAGAGTTTCAATGGAAAGAAAGGGTTGGGATGCAGACCAATAGAACCTCTATATAATCCTCATAGCAAATATGTGTCTGTATCTGACAGTCTGTTGTGCACTCATTGTGGGCGTAATGGTCATCTAAAAGAAAAGTGTGAGACTCTGAGAAAAGAAAAAGAAAAGCATGTGAAATTTGTCAGATCTGAAAGCAATGATAAACGGGAACACAAGGGACCTGGTCCCTGTTACCATTTTAGCAAGAACACTTTACCTCCATGGACATGAAGGTTTCTCATTAAACCTTTTGACAGTTTTTGGGAACTCCGTTTGAAGTGGGTTCCTAAGTCTAATAAGTGATTCTTGTGCAGAAGAGAGGGAGCAATCAATACCGGTACATGGATAATGGATGCTCAAAGCATATGACTGGAAATACTCTAAACTTTCTCTCTTTGGAAGCACACCAAGGTGGTGGTGTGTTATTTGGCGGTGGAAAGAAAGGCTTTATTCTTGGTATTGGCAAGATAGGAAGAATTGCAGATCATTCCATAGACAGTGTACACTATGTGAATGGTCTGAAGTTTATTCTCTTAAGTGTGTCTCAAATTTGTGACAAGGGAAATAAAGTCAAGTTCATCTCTGAAGGGTGTGTGGTTACAAACTGTGCAACTAAGAAAATTGTGATGTCTACAAAAAAGAGTCAAGAATAAGTATGTTGTTGATCTTGATTCTATTGAAGGAGACAACTTGTCATGTCTGAGTGCTCAAATTGATGATGCAAATCGTTGGGATAGACGACTGGGTCATGTAAGTACCTCTTTACTTAACAAGCTTGTTGTAGGGGACCTGGTCTGCGAACTACCAAAACTGAAGTTCTCCAATGACAAAGTCTGTGACGCCTGTGCAAAAGGCAAACAAACAAGATCTTCTTTCAAGGCAAAGAAGGGTGTGAGCACTACCAGACCTTTGGAACTTCTCCACATGGATTTGTGTGGACCTGTCATAATTCAAAGTAGATGAGGTAAAAAATATATTCTTGTGATTGTTGATAATTTCTCCAGGTACACCTGGAATATGTTTCTGCGGAAAAAGAATGAGACTGCTGGAATTCTGATTACTTTTGCCAAAGCAATTCAACTGAAGGTCAACTGCAAAATTGTTAGTATATGATCTGACCATGGGACAGAGTTTGACAACTCTCAAATTGAAAGTTTTTGTGCTGAAAATGGAATCAATCATAATTTTTCTACACCAAGAACTCTTCAACAAAACGGAGTGGTTGAGAGAAAGAACAGAACTCTGGTTGATATTGCAAGGACTATGTTGATTGACTTAGGGCTGGCTATGAACTTCTGGGCAGAAGCAGTCAACACAGCATGTTATGTTACTAATAGGTGCCTTATCAAGTCTATGATAAAGAAGACACCTTATGAATTGCTGAACAACAGAAAGTCTTCAATTGCCCACCTTAAGCCATTTGGGTGCAAATGCTTTGTGCTAAATAATGGAAAGGATGATCTGGGTAAGTTTGATGCCAAGGGTGATGAATGTGTGTTTGTGGGATACTCCTCCACTAGCAAAGCTTACAGAGTGTTTAACAAAAGAACTCTCTGTGTTGAAGAGAGCATTCATGTGACCTTTGATGAATCTGAGAAAAGTGATGATCACAATAGAGACAATGAGATTGAGGAGTTGATCAAGGAAAGGGAAGACAATGACAACCTAAACCCTGGAAACAAACATGTCATAAAGGAAATTGCTGCAGATCTCACCAAAGTACCTGGTCCCTCCGATACTACTCAGGAGGTTCCACTCCAAAATCATGAAGATGATGATGCTGAATCTGATACTGAAATTGAAGTGGAGTCAGTCAGAAAGTCACGATGGAAACATCAATCCTCACATCCATTGGACAATCTGATCTCTCCACTTGATCTGGAATTCAAACTAGATCCAGGATAAGAAATCTAGTTTCCTATTCAGCCTTTATGTAATCTATTGAACCAAAGAACATAAAGGAAGCTTTACAGGATGCAGATTGGGTACATCTATGTAGGAGGAATTCCATCAGTTTGAGAGGAGCAAAGTTTGGCACCGGGTCCCCAAACCTCCTAACATAACTGTGATTGGAACACGATGGGTCTTCAGAAACAAGCCTGACGAGCATGGAACCATTACTAGAAACAAGTCAATGCTTGTAGTGCAGGGGTACAACCAAAAGAAAGGGATTGACTATGATGAGACCTTTGCTCCTGTAGCCAGAATAGAAGCCATCAGAATCTTGATAGCATTTGTTGCTCATATGGAATTTAAGCTCTTTCAAATGGATGTCAAGAGTGCCTTCTTGAATGGGAATCTGAAGGAAGAAGTGTATGTCAAACAGCCCCCAAGCTTTAAAGATGCAGAACTGTCAAATCATGTGCTGAAGTTAGACAAGGCTCGGTATGGGTTAAAACAAGCTCCTAGAGGTTGGTATGAACGCCTGTCAAAATTCTTTCTTTCAAATGGGTTCAAAAGAGGTAAAATTGATAATACTCTGTTCTTGAAATCCAGAGGAAAGGAGTTGTTGATTGTGCAGGTTTATGTGGATGATATCATTTTTGGAGCCACTACAGATTTACTTTGCAAGAAAATTGCTGATCTGATGAGCAGTGAGTTTGAAATGAGCATGATGGGAGAACTCACTTTCTTCCTAGGCTTGCAAATCAAACAGTCCGTTCAGGGTACATCTATATGTCAAGAGAAATACATCAAGAAACTGCTTCGAAAGTTCAATCTGATTGAGGCAAAAGTTCTTGACACTCCCATGAGCACAAGTGTGAAGCTTGACTTGGATGAATATGGAGTTGAGGTAAATCAGACTATGTATAGGGGGATCATTGGGTCACTCTTGTATCTCACTGCAAGCAGACCAGACATAGTCTTCAATGTAGGGATGTGTGCAAGGTTTCAAGCTGCACCGAAAGAGTCACATCTAAAAACTGCTAAACGAATACTGAGATACCTGAAGGGAACTCAAGACCTTGTCCTCTTCTACCTAACAGGTGACTCACTTGATCTAATTGGTTTTGCAGATGCTGACTATGCAGGGTTTCTTGTAGATTAAAAGAGTACATCAGGCATGACACATTTTTTTGGATCTTCACTGATATCTTAGGGAACAAAAAAACAGAATTCAGTTCCATTGTCCACTGCTGAGGTGGAATATGTAGCTGCTACTTCATGTTGTGCTCAACTGTTGTGGATCAATCAACAATTGGAGGATTTTGGTGTTCTCACTGATACAATTCCTTTAATGTGTGACAACATCAGTGCAATGAATATGGCCAAAAATACCGTACAACACAAGAGAACAAAGCACATAGATGTGAGGCATCATTTTCTGAGGGACAATATTGAGAAGCAAAATATGGTGATGAAACTTTGCAAGACTGAAGATCAATTGGCTGATATCTTTACAAAACTCTTGAGTAAAGAATGTTTTATTAAAAACAGGGTGAGACTGGGGATGCACAAGATTACCTGATTCTTTGACAAGTTTGCACAAAAATCTTATATTTTGATTATGTTAAGAAGGGTAGGTATCTATACTTGTTTAATGTTTGTCACTTAAGAATTCGCTTCTGGTACCTTAATTCAGGTATACACTCATGGTGTGTTTAGCTGAAGGGAAGATCTAATCAGACATGCAGAGTTGCAGACTGAAAATGGGACATGGTCCTTACGAGGTTAGTATCACTTACACTACACTGTCTGCCTGTTAACATCAATGTTACGCGTCCCTCGCCCATTCATCGCGTCAGTTTCAAGTGTCTTTTCACTTTAAAACCAAAGGTCGCTACTGTTGGGGACCCGATACCCTTTTAACTCTATCTAAAACTAAGTATTTAGAGAATCAAATTCTTCAAATCTTTTTAGTTATTTCCTTCTGATTCTTTAATTATTTTTCAAGTATCTTCTTTCCTCTCCCAAAATGTCTAACTTCGTCTTTTCTTCCTAGACTCTTATCTCTCAAGAAGTTGAAAACCCTAGTTCCTTCAACTTCTTCATACCCCCTTCAGATGAAACTCCTTCGACTCCAGTTTGTGGAGTTGGTGAAACGAGTGCCATAGCAGCAAGCCGAGTTCAAATAGAAAGGGCCAGGAAAAAGAAGAGGAAATGTATTGAACCTGAAAGGCCTACCTCTACACATCTCCCTATCAGATCTAGTGATACTAAGTCATAGGATGTTTCTACTTATGTGACTAAGAAAAGAAAAGAAAGTGAGAAAGAAAGGGTTAAATCAAAAGGAAGTCAGAAGAGCGCAAAGAAATCCCCAGTGAAAAAGGAGAAAATTAGAAAATAAGTGGCTGAAAAATCAAAACCCGTAAAGGGACCAGGTCCCAGGGTGCAAAAACAAGGTGAAGAAAAGGAAATGACAATGGAGGAGCGGATAATGGCAATGGAGAACCGAAAGGTTTTGAATGGCAGAGTCTCTGACCCTGACATTCTAACCAAATTTGGCATGTCAAATCATTTTGATGCTATCTCCATTCAAGATTGGAACCATCTCTTTGAACCACCAGTTCCGTACTTGCACAAACCTGAGGTGTATGAATTTTTCTACAAAATGAAACTTCTGGAATGTGGTGGAATCGCGACTACTGTTAGGAATGTTGAAACATGTTTGGATGAAGAAATATTGGGGATCATTTTAGGGGTTCCTGTGGAAGGAATTCGAACGATTGAACGTTCTAAACCATCCAGTGACTTCACAAAACTTGCCACAAAATGTGGAGATGTCAAGATACAAGGTTATCGAAAAAGTTTCTCAAAGGGGAATATCAGTTGCTTTTTGAGTTCATAAACAAGGTGTTAGTGCCCAGAACTGAAAAGAGAACAGTGGCATCTGCTACTGATCTTTTTTCTCATGAAGAAGCTTGATTAACTTGAAGAGATCAACCTCCCTGCCATTATGCTGGAACACATGCACAGGGTAATGAAATGGAAAAAGGCAAAATATGGGATTGCATATGGTTACTTGTTGAATTTTTTATTTAACCACTTCGAAGTGCCTTTGGGAAAAGGGGTACCTGGTACCACCAAACAGATGTTCACTGCTGCTACCCTGCTAGAATGTGAGTGTGTTGAAGAAAAAGTTAGGGGCAGATCTCAAGTGGTAGATGTTCTAGAGCAGCATGTTGCTCTTAAACGGGAAATGACTGATCTCACTGGGATTCTAAATGACAAGGAGGTTGAAATCGCTAAACTGAAGTCTGAATTACAGTAGGTGGTTTCGAGGGGACCTGGTACCAGTGATAGAAATGAGCAGGTGTTGCAAAAGTTGAGGGATGCGAATACAATGTTGCTGAAGACAAATGTCTCACTCAGTGAGGAATTAAGGCTCTCAACAAGCAACTTATCAAGGATCATAAAGATGCAAATGAGCGCTTGTCTATGCTTACGTGCACCCTCAATCCCCTTCCCTCTCCGTCTTAAACGTGTCTTATTTCCCTAGTTTTTCTTTTCTCCTTAACCCATGATTCAAAAACTCTTGTGGATTTATGTTGTTTTAACTGACTACAGTGGTGAGTATTTGTGATCTAATGTTATTTATGTTTTTGCCTTGTTCATATATGGTTTAATATTCTCTTTATGCTTACATACATATGTTCTGTGTAGGCCCAAGGCCCTGAATTCTTTATTGTCTTGCATTTAACTTGAATATGTTTACTGCTTCACCTTTTCAATGATGTCAAAAGGGGGAAGTTTGTTGTAAAGGTCGGCTGTGGAATCAGGGGCATTGAACTAAGGGGGAACATTGTTGCATTGAACAAAGGTGGAATTTGTTGTGTATTTGAATGAATGTCTTCACACTCACGTGAGGAGTTATTGCAGGTTGTTTGTCATCATCAAAAAGGGGGAAATTGATAAGTGTTTATGTTCCTAGATGTTTTGATGATCTCCTCACAAGTGCAGGGACTGGTCCTCTGCAGAGTGTGAATACTCGTCCAGTGGTCAAAGTGCTTAACAACTGTAAAAGTTGTTCGCGTCAGAAATTTGGTGAAGTTGCAGAGTCTCCACCAATCAGAAGCGACGAGGGTGTTTGTACATTGGATAATAATTCTTCTTGTCTAATATATTGAACTCACAAACAACAAAAAGATTATTCATTCAAAGAGAGACATTTCAAGCTTAAAAAAACAGCAAGGACCTGATAGAGCGCTTCATTTGCTTCCTGTACCGGCTGTTACTTTGTTTGCTTGTAATCGTGCTTATATTGTATGATTCGTTTCACTTGTGAAAGAAACATTTCAATCTTGTGTGAATCATTGTAAGAACTAGGTTAAGGGTAACTTAGTTTCTTACTCTAAAGTCTATATTAATCGGTTAGGATTAGTATAGTGGACAGTGTTGTATCAACTTTGGCTCAGCTAAGTGATATGAGGTATTGCTTAGTGTGGAGATTAGTAGGCTAATCTCATTTTGTAAATTGGCTTTTACTTTTGTTTGGAGAAGATTAGTGAAAGCAGTTTGAAAAGTCTTGTTGAGAACAGGTCGTGGTTTTACTCCCTTGAGCAAGGAGGTTTCCACGTAAAGTTGTGCGTGCAATTTTTACTTTCAGCACTTTGTTTATTTTTTGTTATTGTAACTGTTCTGAGGACCTGGTCCCATCTAGACTAGTGGACGCATACATTCCAACATATTTGTATAAAGTGAGGGAGGTGCGGGAGAGAACTGAGAGTGGTGAGCGAGATTCAGGGGAGAGAGGCAAATGACAAGAAGTTTGTTGTGAATTAGAATTAAATAAAACTGTAGTTATAACATTTATATTTGAATTGATAGTTTGCTATAATGGCAATTTTCCTTTTTTATTTAACTAAAACTGTCAAGTTGCTTAAAGTTGAGTGAATTGTCCTTAATTTAACCGACTGTCAAACAACTATTTATCTGATGAATTTTTTAAAAGCATTTCGCTTGGCCTTGGGCGATTGATTCCCTAAAAAAAAATTGGGAAAGAACTTGATAAGTCTCAACCTCACTAGTCACCTGATTATTTTTTCTTTTATAGATCCCGATATAATTCATAACATCAAATTTTACATTAAAATAGTATTAACATCATTATTGTATAAACCAAGTCAAATATATTATACTAAATTTTACACTAAAAAGGAATATTCATTTTGTATTCTTTTTTCTCTACTATTATTATTATTTTTCATTTTATGTATATTTTCAAAAATAATACTATATAATAATAAAAAAAAAAATTGTGTAGCCTTTTGGTTCGTTACCTCCCGCCTTAGCTGCTATTTGCTTTTCTCTTTTGCTAATAAGAAAATTTCAATCGCCTCTCTTTGTTTTATCATAGGATATCATAGCAATAACAATAATAATAATGTAGAAGTAAACGACAAAAGAAAAAAAAAACTTCCAAGAATTTAAAAGTAAGAGAAGAAATAGCAGTTCAATCACTATATAATTGTGATATGAGAACCATCTAATCTGAAAATGTTGATGCCATTATTATTTGAATTTAAATTATAAGTTATGTTCAAAACAAAATTAAGAGCTAATCGCTCAAGAATGAGCGACACATTTGCCCAAAAAAATAAAAAATAAGGGAATCAATCATTGCCTAGAGGCTAGCAATATACTTTTGTCAGTTAGTCTAAAACAACTATCTCTACTCGATTTCGTTTAATACATACAAAATGCACTAGCACAAGCAGTTAGAACTATTATGTTCCCATAATTAAGATAAATTATATATAATCTTGTGCTACAATCCTACCGATTGCATGTTCAATTTACATCATAGATTGTGAACAAAAAAGTTTATACTTATAAGAACCGATGATTTAATCCTCTGTATATTAACCTAAACTCTATACACTGAATCATCTATGTATAAATAATCAGACACCATAACGAATATATGATTTATTAAAACTAAATATATGATTATTCTATAATAAATAATATATCTAAACATATGGTTAATAGTATATATCCCAATAATTAAAACAACCCATTACAGCGTTCCTTACATGGATGTTATAATATCTCTACTTTTCCAACATTAACTCTTATTAGAAATTGAATCAAATTCAATAGCCTTACGATCGTTGGAATAGGCTGTCATAAGTCATTCTGATGTTGTCATAGTGATCTATATATACTTGTCCAATTCTTTGGTGAGTAGAGAAGATACCAAGAGAAAAAAAAAATTATTCCTCCCACATTCTATCGATTTTATTTCGTAATAAATCTTTGTTGGTTTTTATATTTTTATTTTATACTAGAAGAACTTGTTAAATTTTGAAATATATATATATTGAAAGAATTATCCTTAAAAATAGTCATTGATATGCCTCAAGCTATGAAAATTTACTATTTTGCGAGATTTCCAACAATATCTCAATTCTTTTTGTCGAATAAGTTTTATTTAAAGAAGGTTTTCCATTGAAGTGATGGTTTTGAAAGTGTATTATTTCTTTAAGAAATTAAAGTAGTCACTTGAGAATTATATTTGGTGTTCTAAGTCATCTCATTGAATCTCTTATCAAAAGAAATTTGTGATCTGCAAAAATAAATATCCTTTAAATAATTTTTGTTGATCGAGAAAGATATAAGTCACCCATGAGTACCTTAATTTTAGCATAATCACATTAATCAACCTATCTTGACTTTAATATTTTGGATAAATTATGCTCGCATTAACTCTAACCTAAGCCTTGTTGATTTGCTTAGAAATGTGATATATTTTTGACAAAAATGCGTCAGTACCACAAATTAGGAGGGTGCACTATTTGAATTAAACAAAACCTAACCAAATTTTAATTTGGATTGATTTTTTATTTGATTTTGGATTAATAATTTATTTTGTTTAGTTTTTTTATTTGGTTTCGAATTTAGAAAAATAAAACCGATAAATTTTAGGTTTAGAATTTAGTTGGAGTTAGCCTCTTTTGTTCTTTTTGGTTATTGTCTTACATTATGATTAATTTATATTTGATTAATATATATATATTACAAATATAATTGTCATGTTATTAATGATTGACCTAACCGAATAATCAAATCGAAAAAGCCGAACTTAATAGAGAAAAACCAAATCAAACTAAATCAGACAAAATTTATTTTGGTTCGGATTGAGTTATACTTTTTTAAAATCAACCGAAAAATCCAAATCAAATAGTATAAAACCAAACCAAGAAATCTAACGCACACCCGTACCACAGGCAAAACCATTTATTTATAAGAGAGGACCAAGGACCGAACCACACGCATTGTCAAACACTCAAACTTGATTTATAAAATTTTGTTACACTTCTCTTTTTATTCCAGGGGAAAAACTCAAATATTGTCATCAAACTTTGAAAAAAATGCATTAATGAGTTATGTCATCCGTTAAAAGTTTGGCTCATTTATGCTTTTTTTATTTGAGAAAAGGCTCATTCATGTCATTATTTGTTGACTGAGTGACGCTATAGATGAGCCAAACTTTTCACGGATGGCATAGATAAGCAACTTTTCTCAAAGTTTGATGGCATATTTGAGCAATTTTCCCTTTAGAAAATATGATTTAATTAATGACGTGGCCGAATCATAATTGACCACGTATAAAAAATAATTTGATAAAATCGAAACTATTTTCAATTTACAAATTACTTATCATGCACTCCGCATCTTTTTCATGTTGCGGGTCGTACCAGCTACCAACAGTGATCGATTGTGCCATCTTTTGCATCTTGTGGATATCGGAGACGAGGGAGTCCTGGACCAGCATGTCTCTTTCTGTACATATGTTAGCTTGTCTTTCGCCTTTGAGACGGCTTGTTATTGTCCACTTTTAGGACTTGTATTTGTTCTTACTAGATAACTCTGTACTCGTGACTTCCAGGTTCTAGGAGGGTTTCTATTATATATAGCTTTTGGTTTGCTTTTTGTTTCTGTCTTTTTTTATTGTTAGTATTATTTCATGTTTAGTTCTGCTCTTATACATATTAATTACTCGTGTTTTGGGTACGGATTGACTTACTAACTGACGAAATATGGTAGGTGTCATCATGACTCAAGGGATCGGGAGAAATTTTTTTAAAGCGACAAAAATAAATTGCAATTATAAATAAAATATGAAGAAATATAGTTTTATTGATCAAGATTGTGAGTATAATTATGTCCTCCCTCGATTCTTTTCTCATAAGATATCCATGATCCAAGGGTCATTAGTGGCATACCGAACTAAGATGATTTGGATTTGATCTCTTTATGAATATTCCATGAATTTGCGGAATATTCAAGATTTTGATCTCTTTATGAATATTCCATGAATTTGTGGAATATTTGAGATGCCTTTTCAAGAGAATATAGTACCATTTATATGGGCATGAACTAAAGTTTAGGATTTAGTAGCTTATGAGAACTAATTTAAAAGGGCCAAAAATACCCCTGAACTATTCAAAAAGGTTTTAAAATACCCCTCATTCACCTATTGGATTAAAAATACCCCTCCATCCACCTTTTTGGTCCACAATTACCCTTAAAACTAACAATCTTTTATTTTTTAATTATTATTATTATTAATTATTATGTGACATCTTTCTATTGGATAAATTTAAATTACAACCCACCAAAAATTTTCCTACCCATTTGACCCATATTCACATTCTTTGACCCAAACCAAATTTAAAAAAATCATCAAAATTAAAAGATTTGATCTTCTCTCCCCTTCAAACCTAATAATTTATTTTCTTTCTCATCATCAGATACAACCTCAATCAATGATAACTAAAATAATGCATATATTCATATCAGTGATCAACCAAGAACTAGCGAATTTAATACCAATTAGAACTAAAAACCTCTTCTTGATTGTGTTTGAATTTGGTCAATGCCACCATTAAAATACAGTCAAATAGAGCTTTTTAGTGTAACTCCACTATGAAAAGTTGAATCGTTTGAAAAGGGTGTGAACCAAAAGGAAGAAATAAGAAGACCCAATTCAGGTTACCTCAATGTCACCATGAAAACACAATCAAGAACAACTCTTTTAGTGCAACTCCACCATGAAAAAATGAATCTTTTGAAAAGGGTGTGAACCAAAAGGAAGAAAGAAACAAGACCCAAGTCAGATTACCTCAATGTCACCATAAAAGCACGATTAAGAAGAGCTATCTAGTGCAACTTCCCCTTAAAAAATTGAATCTTTTCACATGGGTGTGAACCAAAAGGAAGAAACAAGAAAGACCAAATTCAAACACAATCAAGAAGAGCTTTTTAGTTCTATTGATATGACCAAATTCAAATACCAATATGTCAATTTCAAATTTAAATACTAATTGACTCAATCATTAATTTTATCTTGAAATTGTTGAATAAGAAAAGAGAAAAAAAGAAAATAGGTTATTAGGTTTAAGGGGAAGAGAAGAGATGATCAAATCTATTGTTTTTAATAAAAAATTTAATTGGGTTTGGATCGGATATGGGTCAAATGGGTAGAAATTTTTTTGGTGGGTTGAAATTTAAATTTATCCAATAGAAAGATGTCACATAATAATTAATAATAATAATAATTAAAATATAAAAGGTAGTTAGTTTTAAGGGTAATTGTAGACCAAAAAGGTGGATGGAGGGGTATTTTTAACCCAATAGGTGAATGAGGGGTATTTTAAACCTTTCGAATAGTTCAAGGGTATTTTTGGCCCTGTTCCGTTAATTAATATAATAATGTAATAAAAGATTACTTGTCTAGAATTCACAAAAATAAGAGTAAGCATCTTTAATACTAGATGAGTTTTAGGCACGTTAAAAATATTTGTTTCAATTAAGAATATGATTACACATACTTTTTTGAGACATTTAAAGAAACTCAAGGATGCGGTGACACACCTTGTCCAAGAATATAGTTAACTTTCATTAATTTAAAGTACGACTTATAGACAAAATTATTAGGTCCGACGTGAAGAAGGTAATTATGTCTCTAAATGTCAAGACTAAGAATGCACTTATGCATCTAGGTTGAGACAAAATAAAAAGTTCAACAATAAAAATGTGAACAAATCATTGCCTGAAATAATATATTCAAAAATAATCTAAGTATAAGTCTATAAAAGCAACCGTGCTAGAATCACAGGACTCAAGGGATGTCTAATACTTTCCCCTCAATCAACATAGTTCCTTACTTGAATTTTTAATATTTTTTTTGGTAAGTAAATTACTTTATTACCAAAGAGACGTTTCAAAACAATACACAAAAACTGACAAATAAAGCCACCTGTGGACAAATTCCCGAGGTTGGCATTCTACTATTCCTCACAAACATCTTTCCTACACTTACATCAACCAAGTCTACATTTTACGTTTCTTAAGAATAGAAGTTCAATTCAGCCATTTTTGTAGCCAAGCTAGTCGTCATAGAGCCTCGCACTTGCACGTTTTGAATGATCAACCTCGTAATTACCCCCTCAGTCCTTTCCTTTTGGTTGAAGATCCTCTCTTGCCAAATATAATACAAACTGCTTGCTAATGCCATTTTGTATACCACAACAGCTGCACTATTTCCTTTACAGTAAGCAATGGCCCATCTTTGTTCTTCCTCCCATCCTGCTGCATCCCTTAGAATCCCCTGCCAAGTCAATATTTTATTCCAGATCATAGCAGCAATCTGCCATGTAATTCTATGAATAAGATAAAAATCCATTGGGGGGCTCCAACATTATTACAGACAAGCTTCCTCTATCTCACTTTCTCATATTCACCCCTCATGAGCCTTGTATAGATCACTTTCTGGATAGAGAATTTTTCCATATGTACAATATCCTCCTCTTGGTATCCAACTGCTTCTAGATATTTTATCGCCTTCAAGCACGATGCTTGTGGAACTATAGAGACCCCCATAGTGTATTGGTCCTCCCATAGTATGTATGTATCCAATGCACCCAGAGTTTGCATACATTCCATAAAAGTTTGCATATTGCAGCCTTATTCCAAACTTGTACATCCAAAATGTTTAGCCCACCAGCTGCTCTTGGTTGACAAAGTTTTTCCCATGCAATAAGTGCTTTCCTGGATATCTCTTTCCCCCTTCCAGAGAAAACTTCGACACATAGCTTCAATAAATGCTATCAGCTTTCGAGGAAAAACAAATATTTGTGACCAAAAACTCTGGATTCCAAATAAGACACTCTTAATCAGTTGTAGTCTATCAGAGTAAGCCAAGAACTTTGTAGTCCAGGATGCAATTCTACCTAGCATTCTATCAAGTAAAGGCTGACATTGGAGAATAAATACTCCTGAATTTCTAGTTTGCAGACCAAATAAAAAGTCATTTTATTTTGATTAGAGATTAAAAAGAATAGATGACTTGAAACATTATAACTCAATTTCAAGTGGTGACTCCAACAAATAAATAAAAATAATCTCTATTCAATAAAGTCTTAGTCCATATTAAGAGAATTTTCAATTGAACCCAATTTAATCTTCAATTTCAACCCGTTTTAAGACTCCTTATTTGCAATGATGTAATGTATGTTCTATATTGAATGTATGAATTACTATCAATTTTATATCTTATCTATCCATTTGTAACTTCCTTTTTAAAATTTTCTTGAGTTAAATTCAAATTGTGATCATAAAAAACTTAAATAACATTATATTAAAATTATTGAGATTAAGCGGGTCAAATTGGGCGAGTCAAGACCTAACCCGTTTTAAGTTCATTTGAGCCCAAAGTAAACTTGAGTTGGTCAGGACTCAACTCAATTTCTATTTCAACCCATTTTAATATCTCTAATTTCAACTCACCACGCATATTTGACACCCTAGGTACAATAATGCCTAGTCTATCTCAAAATTTGTTTGTGGCCATGAGTTTTTCTTGTTGGGGGTGTAATGACATGAATATCAGTTAATTAGCTAGATCAAATTATGAAATCTAAGATTGTGATTAGGAATTGGTCGATAATGAGGCTAAGATAATTCTTAGCAAGCATTTAGGTTGAAATAAAATGAACGAGTCTATATATTGTAGTTGTCAAGCAACATTAGCTGAAATATAATATTTTAATGACAAAATAAAAAATATATGTATTTAAGACACAGTATTTAGTGCTACTATTACATAACTTTCAGTTTAGAATTATGAGAAAATTCATGGAGGTGTTTTCGAGAGTCGATTACATAAATAAAGTAACCAGTCACTTAAAATATGTCATTTTTCATTTATTTAGACATCAATTTCCACTACATAAAATGTTTATTCAACTTGTTGAAAATTGAAATTGATGAAAACCTACACACATGTGCTTGTTGATAAACAAGTCCTGGCTTACAAAAATACCCTTTTGATGGACTACAATGCCTATCTTCTGAACAAATACACATCCCTTCTAAGGCACATCCATCACCTTTAAAATCTTCTTGTTTCCCAAACAATATTTCATCAGACCATTCACTAGAAAACATATTTTTAGGATCCAATTGTACCATTGCAGCAACAAACTTGTTAAATTTTGGATACTTTTTTTGTACATCAACAAATGCTACATTCCTATTTTTAGCCCAATGTGGCTTAGCCCCATACTTTAAAAATGCCATTTGTTCAATTTCCTCCCAAATATCTTGATTAAATCGCGGGGTCAAGGCATCACTAGCGCGATAATAGTTAAAATCAACGACCACTGAATCTTCCCCTTGGCCTAAATATGCATCCGAGGCCTTGATAAAACGAAATAGAAATCCGTTATATATGTCAACCCCACACATGTTCTCTGGCTTGACTAAATCGCGTAATTTTTTAACATCACGTATGAAATTTCCGAATTTAGAAGATGGGAGTATGGCTGTGGATTCATAGAAGAAGAGTCCATTGATTGTTGGATCCCAAGCACATGTGCTAGTGATGTCTATAGAGGATGAGTATAAACAAGAACCTGAAGATTGCATTTTGCCTTGATGGCCTACTACTGGATAACCAGTGAAGATTAATTTGTTGTTTTTTAATCCATTTGCTATCAATTTTTTGTATGCCACGAAAAAACTTGCCATTGTGCATTTTCCACCAACGTTTCTTGTATTTTCAAACCCCTTTTCTGCAAATCAAAAATAATATTACTATGAGAATTAGTTTTAATTTTTCACTGCACAATCAAATTAAATTGAAACAACACTTGAACCTTTCATTAGGTTGAGGCTGTCAAATGGGCGGATTGGGTTGAAATTGAAGATATTAAAATGGATTGAATAGAACTTGGGTTGGGTCCTGACCAGCCCAAATTTACTTTGGGATAAAACGGGTATAAAACAGGTTGGGTCTTGACCCGCTTAATCTCAATAATTTTAATATATTCTTATTTAAGTTTTTAACCACAATTTGAATTTCAACTCATGAAAAAAAAATTAAAAAAAGTTACAAATTGATAGATAAATCCTAAAAGATATAAAATAGATAATAATTCATACATTCAAAACATACATTAAATCAATGCAAATAAAAAGTATTAAAACAGATTGAAATTGGAGATTAAATTGGGTTTAATTGAAGATTCTCTTGAAATAGGCTAATGCTTGAATGGGTTGAGATTGAACCCAATTTAAATTATCTTGGGCGGGTTACCTATAATTGGGCTCATTTTTGACACTTCTATGTTGAGGGATTTAAATGTTTGATTTTGAAAATAAGATGGGTTCGGCCTAGTGGCCAATGAAGTAGGGCTGAGAATCATGAGGGTGCGGAGAGCCAGAGACAAATATTCTAGGTGATTTTTTCCCATCTATCAACTTGTTTTTTTGGGGGGGTTGTCCCCACTGGTTTGCAAAAGCAATGGGAGACTTGCTCCATAGAACCCCCAGAGACTTTCGTCCCCAATATTCTCTATGGGAAAAGGCGCTCAGGTGCGCTTAAAGTCTTATTGCCTATATCTTATCTTAAGACGAAGTCGCCACACCCAGCAAATTGAGGTGAACAGACTGGACCGAACCTTCCTACGTCAAGAGTTTTTGGCTCTTCACAAGAGAGCATTAGGTCGTAACATCAGAAGACTGCACCGTTATTAGTTATTATTATAATGATATAATTTATTTGTATGGTTAGTCATCAGTGACATATATCTCGTGGAATTAGTCTAGGTATGCGTAAACTGACCCGAACACCACAATTATAAAAAATAATAATAATAAGATGGATGTATCTGAGTGAAATAATACCTGCGGCTCGAACAAATTTGGAGACCAAAATAGGATTAGATTGAAATCCAAGAAAATCATTGAGAGCATCACCAGGTGTGTTTAAGGGGACTCTATTATCATATCTATACACAGCAATTTGTCTAGAAGGGTACCATTGAATATCACCAAATTCATTTTTCCTTGCATGTTCCATAAATTCATCTTCAATACCACTATCATTTGTGAAATTTAATGTTATACTTCTCTTGAATGCTGGCTCCAATTGAAACGTCACCTACACATTTACAAAGTTAATACTATAATGTTTACTAGTATTAAAAATAAAAAGTTCAAAATTAGGTATTTATGTACACATTTTTTAAAAATTTATCTAATCGTACGTATTGACATCCATACTACAAAAACGAAATGATACACTTGATTGAAGTTAAAGTTAAGTTATTCACCTAGATAACAAAGAATCAATTCCCACTAAAAATAATGTTTTCCTTTAGTAGCCATAAATAATGACATGATCCCAATCATTACATACTATTTAGAGACAAGTCAAAAATCAATTGTGTCACTAGACAAATTTGTAATGGTGGGGATTTCAATTATTCTTAATTATTTGTAAAATAAGAAAGATGATCGGTACAACAATATTACAAAAAGCATCTCTTACTTTGTTTTTGTAAAAAAAAAAAACATTTCTTTTAAACTGTTTAGTTTAATGTAAATAACTATATTTTGACTAATTTTACTTTTTCTCATATCATAAATTCTTTTAGTTAACTAACTAATAAAAAAAGTGTAAATTAGTAAAATTATAATGATTTGCATTTAAAAAAATCAAAATAAAGAAGATTTTCGTAATATTATAAACCATGAGCAAGATTAAGGGTGTGTTTGGTATGAAGGAAAACATTTTCAAAAAAATCATAAAATTTAATGCTTATTTTCAAAAAAATGTTTTTAACTTCAATTTTTTTACCCCACCCTCACCCCTATCACCACATCACCCCCAAAAAAAAAATAGTAAAAGTTGTTTTTAAAAGATATTTCTAATTTCAATTTTTTATTTTTTTACCCCCACCCCCTTAAAAAAAATTAAGTTTGTTATTAAAAAATATTTTCAACTTCAAAATTTTATTTTTTTCACTTCGATCCTCGACCCCCCACCCCCCGGCCTCCCCCCTACCAGCTCCCACCCCCCTCCCTAAAAAAAAATTGAGTTTGTTTTTAAAAAATGTTTTCAACTTCAAAATTTTATTTTTTCACCCCTACCTACGACCCCCCACCCACCCCCAAACACAATTCAAGTTTATTAAAAAAAATATTTTCAACTTCAAAATTTTATTTTTTCACCCCTACCCTCAACCCCCCCCCCCACCCACCCCCTACCAGTCCCCCTACCCAAAAAAAAATTTAAGTTTGTTTTTAAAAAATATTTTCAATTTCAAATTTTTAGTTTTTCACCCCCTACCCTCGACCTAGCCCACCCATCCCCTACCAGCCCCCCACCCCCAAAAAATAAATTTAAGTTTGTTTTAAAAAATTATTTTCAACTTCAAAATTTCATTTTTTCACCGCTACCCTTGATCTCCCCCCCCCCCAACCCACCTCACCCACCCTACCAACCCCCCACCCCAAAAAAAAATTAAGTTTGTTTTTAAACAATATTTTCAATTTCAATTTTTTATTTTTTCACCCCTATCCTCGACCCCCCGCCCCGACCCACCCACCCACCCTACCAGCCCCCCACCCCCAAAAAAATTTAAGTATATTTTTAAAAAATATTTTCAACTTCAAATTTTTATTTTTTCACCCCTACCCTCCCCCTCCCCCGGCAGCCCCCCCACCCCCATAAAAAAATTAAGTTTGATTTTAAAAAATATTTTCAATTTCTATTTTCTACTCTAGTAAAAATAAAAGATATTTCTCAAAACATTTTTCACTCATAAATCAAACACTAAAAAAAATTTCCGCAAAATATTTTCTACTCACCAATCAAACATGAGAAAATAAATAAAAAATCTACTTGTTTTTCAAGAAAATATTTTTAGAAAAACATTTTCCTTCCTACCAAACACACCCTAATATGATAGAAAAATCATTTCTTACCTTAGAAATGATGCCAAGCAATCCAAGAGAAACTTTAGCAGCATTGAAAAGTGGATCTTGTGGTGTCAATTTAATTATTTTAGCATAACCTTCATTTTCATTAACCGGTACAATAAGATTAAGACCAATAACATGATCATGAATTGCTCCTCCTTTGCCCCACCACGAACTACCGTGAGCCCCCGTGCTAATTACTCCGGCAACCGTCACGCCTTCCCAATACGTAGACGCTACCAAACTCAATCCCGCTTTTTCTATCGTATCGATAAGTTTACGTAGTCCAACTCCACCATCAGTAGTGACCGTAAGTCTTTCCATGTTAATATCGATCGTAGAATCATATTTTTCGGTACTTATGAAGAGGGAATTTTTTGAATTACTAGGACATGCTAGTTTTGGAATTGTGTGTGAAAATTTCGTGACGATTTTGACCTTAAGGTTGTTTTTGTTTGCATTGGCTAATTCTTGACGAAGTTGTTCTTCGGTTGTTGGATAGACGATGTTTGGGGCGTGACATGTTTGTCTATCGCCCCAAACACCATAGGAGTTGGAGAGTTGACAATTTGAGTTAATGTCATTGCATTTAATCGGATTTGATGGTGGCATAGCAGAGGAGGTTGTAAAAAGTGTGGCTGTTGAAATCCATAGGACAAGGCAAAGCCACAAAAGATTGGTCATTTTTTAAATTTGAAATCTTGGGTTGTAATTAATGATGGATGGGTGTTTATAAAGATGAGTGATGCTTCAAAGGGAAGTAGAGAGTTGAGGTGGGTGGGTGGGATTTATTGTCATTTAGTATTTTTAGTTTGACGATTGTTCTTTTAATAGATGATCTTTATTTATTTTTCCTTAAAAGTTAATTTATGCTAATTAAGTATTTTTTTTCGTCCATTTTTAATTGTCATGATTTTCTTTTTTAGAGTCAAACTAAAAGAACTTTGACTAACATTTTATGATTATCTTTTCATCACGTTGATATAAAAAAAATTGCAATTTATAGTACTTTTCATATAGTTTTTGAATATCTAGAATTATTGTTTAAAATATCAAATTAATGTAATTTAATTTAACTTTGAAAATTAGTTAAGTTGACTTTTAAAAAACGCAATATTATAATTAAAAGTGGATGGAAGGAGTATAATTTATGAGATAATTGGTGAAAAAATATAAATTTATATCTCATAAAAAAGTTTTGAAAAATTAAAATTAAAAATCAAAGAAAAACACAAAATAATGGTAAAAGTGAAAAGGACCCCCATTGAGTAAGAGGGGATGTATTTGAACCTTTTACGTAAAGTCCAAATAAATACATATTTACGATGAATAAATAAGTCCTGCTGGCTTAATTTATATATACGGATCAATAGTGGGAAAAATGGAGTACATATATGATATCAGCCTTTTTTTCATATTAACTGTTGAGAAAATATTATTTATTATCTCAAAAGGAATTATTATATTTATAATTATAATTGTGAGATAACTAATTTTAATACTTGAATGACCATTCATATTCTAATATTTTAGTAATGAGTTGTTACTTTTCAATTCAAACTATTTAGAACTAGGTAATTTGTCCGCGCTTCGCACAGTCATAAATAATAACTACATTGAACTTGCACATAATCTTTTATTATCGCCAATTACAGTTTTTTAAAGCAATACAAAATCAATAACCTAGAACTCTCGCACTAAAGAAAATTTTGTAAGGAATTCAAATAGGAAAAAGTCATATTGAAAACAAAAAGTGTCCCCACTAAGATCTTCAAATTTAAGCTTGCATATAAGATAATTTTCTTGATTATGATCCAAACTACCATAAAAATAATAAATGTGCACAACCTTTGTTGCAATGCTAAGTTGTGGGGACTCTCCAAAAATCCGACACACATTCGATGAGATCTTTGAAGAGTCGTAGTAACTTAGTTTAACTGATTTAGGTTGTTATTTGTACTATCATGTAATGCAATGTTCATACATCAAAGGGAGAATAGCTTCATATTTCATAAGAAAGAGAAAAAACAAATATAAACACAAACAGATTAGAGAAAAAGTGGCTCAAATTGAAGTGCTTAACGGTAAATAATTGAAGAAATAGCAAAACACTGACATGCAGTAACTTCAAATTTGGAGCTTTCTCTGAGTCCCACTTTCTTCTCAAATTCCGCCATGAAAATTTCTTAAACAAATAGTAACAAAAAGCATCATTTTCTCCATTTTGACAATTCTTCACATGTCTGAAACTCAATTATTCTTGCTCTTTGTCTGAAGTTCATTTCTTCCGTTTTTATTCTCAAATTTTGCCATGAAAATTCTTGAACCCATTAAAAAAAGCCACTCTTTTAGCTAAATCTGAGAATTCTGCACTCACATTTGAATAACAGAAACTCTGTTTTTGCTTCTTTTTGTGACGTTCCCAAATCCCCTTACATTACAAAATTGAAATTAAAAAATGACATGCAAACAAGGGATAAAAACTTTTCAAATTAAAAAAAGTACCTTTAAGCTAAATTATCAACATAGAAAAAGACATGAAACTCTCTGTATCATTACCCACTCCAATTGTCCTTAAGATAGAGGACCCATAAAATTTTCAGAAATAAAAAACCTAACCAACAACTAAACAGAAGGAGAAGAGCCCTCCAAAAACACGCCAAAGAAGGAGCAAGAAAATTCATCCATTTTGCAGATAGGATTAAAAGTACTTTGACAAAAGAGAGATGCAGAAGGAAAGAGGAAAGCAGAAAGAAGCAATAATGCCTAGAAATTGGGACTAAAAAGTGAAAATGAAAAGCTTACACGTAGTTCTAGCAATTGTCAGTACAATTAATGTTTCTTTTAGTACAATACTACAATGCAATGCAAAGTTGGTCTTTTCTTGAATTGAAATGGACCCAATACAGGGTACAACTTGCATTAAATCAGGTACAATTAGTCACTGCAGTGTTGGTCCTATAAATAAGAGAATATTTATATGATTATAACAGATTTTGAATAACATCCTTAACTTTTTAAATTGCTACAATAGATTTCTTGAGAAAATGGCCAAATAACCCCTAATCTATAGTCGAATTCTCAACTACACACTTATACTTTACGAGGGTCATATTACCCCCTTAAACTATTTTAAAGCGAAATATAAACAATCCTAAAACCAGACAACCACATTCTTTCCATGTAGTGTGTACCACGCGTTGCCAGTTGTCAAATATCATATATATATATAAAAAAAATTAAGAAAAAACGTAAGTATATTTCTTTTCTTCATCATCTTCTTCCTCTTCACTTGTCCTAAGTCATGCTTCAAATTTTTTCACTGTAACTCCCCCAAAACCTTTGTCTCTCTCCACCCCATTCCTCTCTAATCACTCCCCACTCCCACCTTCTATAACCCACAAATTAAGTATCAATATTCATCAACAACACCACAACAACTACTTTATTAGCTATTTAAACTTCCATTTTTACCTCTCCCACTCAAATTCTTCAATTGTAATTCCAATTTCAAGCTCGAAGTTCTCGCTAATCATCTTAGAATTGAGGATGAATACACCCTTTTATTTATTTTTTAAATAGTGGAGAATTTACGCCTTTTACACTTTAAAAAATCACTGAAATATCGGGATTGGATAGAATCAATTGATTGTTGCTGCTCAACTTCGTGAAATTCTTATTATGTGTAAGTTAGATTTCTTCATCGGACGTTAATAAAGACAAAAAATAAGATCTGAAGGTTGATAAATTTTACCTCAGCAAAAAATTTAATGACTTTAATTTATTTTTTTACTACATAAATAATAGTTTTTATGATTATTTGGTGATTTTGATGGTTAATGGATGTGAGTAATAGTAAGATAAATTATGAAAAAGTATTAGAAGATGGGTGAGGAGATGAGGCTGCTATGGTGATAATGGTTCAACAATGGTGATGGAGATTTATAGGTAGGGTGGGTGTTGATGAGAGAGAGCGAGAGGGGGGAAAAAGGAAAAAGGAAAAAGGAATGAAAAAAGTAAAGAAAATAAAGTTAAAGGCAAAAGTTGAAAAATGATATTTAACAAAAAGTTAAAATATTTTTGAAATATTTTTTTTATCAGTTCTTTTGTCTCTCACATGCCTTTAAGAGAGTGAGCACACTCTCTATGTCATGTCAGCACTTAAGGGTGCATTTATTTTGCTTTAAAATAGTTTAAGGGGGTAATAGGACACTCGTAAAATATAAGTGTGTAGTTGAGAATTCGATTGTAGATTAGGGAGGCATTTGACCATTTTATCTAGATTTGAGAAAATGGCCAAATAACCCCCTAATCTATAGTCGAATTCTCAACTACACACTTATACTTTACGGGGGTCATATTAGCCCCTTAAACTATTTTAAAGTGAAATATAAACAACCCTAAAACTAGACAACCACATTCTTTCCATGTAGCGTGCACCACGTGTTGTCAGTTGTCAAATATCACACACACACACACACACACACACACACACACACACACACACACACACACATATATATATATATATATATATATATATATATATAATTAAAGAAAAAACGTAAGTATGTTTCTTTTCTTCATCATCTTCTTCCTCTTCACTTGTCCTAAGTCATGCTTCAAATTTTTTCACTGTAACTCCCCCAAAACCTTTGTCTCTCTCCACCCCATTCCTCTCTAATCATTCCTCACCGCCAACCCCACTCCCACCTTCTATACCCCACAAATTAAGTATCAATATTCATCAGCAACACCACAACAACTACTTTATTAGCTATTTAAACCTCCATTTTCACCTCTCCCACTCAAATTCTTCAATTGTAATTCCAATTTCAAGTTCTCGCTAATCGTCTTAGAATTGAGGATGAATACACCCTTTTATTTATTTTTTAAATAGTGGAGAATTTACGCCTTCTACACTTAAAAAATCACTGAAATATCGAGATTGAGTAGAATCAATGCTTGTTGTTGCTATTATGTGTAGGTTAGATTTATTCATCGGACGTTAATAAAGACTAAAAATAAGATTCGAAGGTTGATAAATTTTGCCTCAGCAAAAAAATTAATGACTTTTATTTAGTTTTTTACTACATAAATAATAGTTTTTATGATTATTTGGTGATTTTAATGGTTAATGGATATGAGTAATAATGAGATGAATTATGAAAAAGTATTAGAAGATGGGTGAGGAGATGAGACTGATATGGTGATAATGGTGATGGAGATTTATAGGTAGGGTGGGTGTTGATGAGAGAGAGGGGTGGGGGGGGGGGGGGAAGGATAAAGGAAAAAGAAATGAAAAAAGTAAAGAAAATAAAATTAAAGGCAAAAGTTGAAAAATGATATTTAACAAAAAGTTAAAATATTTTTGAAATATTTTTTTATCAGTTATTTAGTCTCTCACATGCCTTTAAGAGAGTGAGCACACTATATGTGTCATGTCAGCACTTAAGGGTGCATTTATTTCATTTTAAAATAGTTTAAGGAGGTAATAGGACACTCGTAAAATATAAGTGTGTAGATGAGAATTCGATTATAGATTAGGGAGGCATTTGACCATTTTCTCTAGATTTGAGAAAATGGCCAAATAATCCCCTAATCTATAGTCGAATTCTCAACTATACACTTATACTTTATGGGGGTCATATTAGCCCCTTAAACTATTTTAAAGCGAAATATAAACAACCCTAAAACTAGACAACCACATTCTTTCCATGTAGTGTGCACCACGCGTTGCCAGTTGTCAAATATCACATATATAAAAATAAAAATAAAGAGAAAACGTAATTATATTTCTTTTCTTCATCATCTTCTTCCTCTTCACTTGTCCTAAGTCATGCTTCAAAAAATTTCACTGTAACTCCCCCAAAACCTTTGTCTCTCTCCACTTCATTCCTCTCTAATCACTCCTCACCCCCAACCCCACTCCCACCTTCTATAACCCACAAATTAAGTATCAATATTCATCAACAATACTACAACTACTTTATTAGCTATTTATACCTCCATTTTCACCCCTCTCACTCAAATTCTTCAATTGTAATTCCAATTTCAAGCTCGAAGTTCTCGCTAATCATCTTAGAATTGAGGATGAATACACCCTTTTATTTATTTTTTAAATAGTGGAGAATTTACTCCTTCTACACTTTAAAAAATCACTGAAATATCGAGATTGAGTAGAATCAATTGATTGTTGCTGCTCAACTTCGTGAAATTCTTATTATGTTTAGGTTAGATTTCTTCATCGGACGTTAATAAAGACTAAAAATAAGATCTGAAGGTTGATAAATTTTACCTCAGCAAAAAAAATTAATGACTTTAATTTATTTTTTTACTACATAAATAATAGTTTTTATGATTATTTGGTGATTTTGATGGTTAATGGATGTGAGTAATAGTAAGATAAATTATGAAAAAGTATTAGAAGATGGGTGAGGAGATGAGGCTGCTATGGTGATAATGGTTCAACAATGGTGATGGAGATTTATAGGTAGGGTGGGTGTTGATGAGAGAGAGCGAGAGGGGGGGAAAAGGAAAAAGGAAAAAGAAATGAAAAAAGTAAAGAAAATAAAGTTAAAGGCAAAAGTTGAAAAATGATATTTAAAGTTAAAATATTATTGAAATATTTTTTTATCAGTTCTTTTGTCTCTCACATGTCTTTTTGTCATGTCAGCACTTAAGGGTGCATTTATTTCGATTTAATTAATCATGAGTTTTACACTAACTAAAGTCAAACTTATAAATAAAAAGGAAAAAAAAAAATTGGCCAGAAAATTTGGTCAGAATGATATTTTACCTATATTATTTTAATTTTTTGAACATTTTTACCATTTTAATTTTAATATCTTTTAACTAAAAAAATGGAAAAAATATCAGTTTATTTTAAAATTTAAAAAAATATTATAGATTTTTTAAAATCTGGTCAAATTTTATGACCATTTATCATTACCCAAATAAAAACATGCATTTGAGTATCAAGATGCTCAATTTTGACATTTTTTTGTTTAAGTATTTCTAGAGTTTTCATGTTTCTTTTTTGTGTATTTTTTGTGCAGGTAGTATACATTCTATATATACTAGATATGGGACCCCGTGCTAGCACGGGGCCCAATATATGTTACTGTTTCAGTTTCAGTTTCAATTTATGTGGTACATATGAAATTTGAAGTTAATCAATTTTTTAGTATGTTTTTATATATTTTAAGTTGCTAATTATTTTTATTTAGAGTATGTTTTACGTAAATATATTATAAATCACAATAATTAACAAGTTAATATAAAAAGAAACTTATAAAAAATTCATTGACTTTTGAAATTTCATTTGTGTCACATAAATCAGGACAAAGCGAGTAATATATATGAAAATTATATAAAACGTACTATAACTCACAATAATTAGCAACTTAAAATATCTATATATCTATATTTCTTCCAATTTATGTGGTATAGATGAAATTTTAAAAGTTAACAAAAACTTTTTATATGTTTTCAAATGTTTTAAGCTATATTATATTATGATTTATAATACTTTTTACATAAAAAAATTATTTATATAAAGTATAAAATAAAAAATTTTAAAAATGAAAACATAAATGTCAGCACGATTCCAATCTATGCTAATTTCTATGTTTTAATTATTGTAATACCGATTGAATTTGGAGAGCCAACTAAATTTTTTTAAAGGATTTTTTTTATAAATTTTATGTTGTTAATTATTATAATTTATAATATTTTATTTATTTTAAACCAATATATGTTTCTCTCTGTCTCAATTACATGACACATATGGAATTTGGAGAGTTAACTAAAATTTTAAAATATGTTAAGTTGTTAATTATTATACCTTATAGTACTATTACGTCATTTTCAAATAAAATATGTAATTTTTTAATTTCAATTTATGTGTCATTGATATAATTACATATATTAAGTAATAAAGAATTAATGTCTAAATTATGTGACACCTATGAATTTTGGAGTGTAAATCAAATTAGTTATATGATTTTAAAAAAATAAAGCGGTTAATTATTACAATTTATAATACTTTTGATATATTTTTTAAATGATATATATATATATATATATATATATATATCTTTATGATATTGATATTAGTATTATAATAAATTAAATTTTATTATTTTTAAATTTATGATCTCAATTGTCAGCCTATGCCACATTATAAAATGTTTCAAAGTAGATATCAGATTTACAAAAATGTCGATGCCAGCTAAAGTAATAAAATAACATCTAAGGGTATGAACCTATATATATATATATATATATATATATAAAGCTGAATATAGACAATATGATGTGGCACCTCTCTATGGCCAACATTTCTATTCATTTTTTTCTCCTTTTTTTGACATTTTATCTTTGTTTTGTATTTTTTTTATTTGTATTGTAAAAAAAAAACTGAAAGTATTTATGTCATACCTAATTAATTATGCCCTTTATAACATCCATTACACTAATATAGATTTAAGTAAATGGAATGGAAGATGAAAAGATAAAAACTATTCATTTTTCATAACTATTTATAATTATTTAGCCTATAAAATAAAATAAAAATAGTTGAGCATTTGTAACAATAAGAACAAATTTCTTCACTTTGGCTCTTCTTCTTCTGACGATGATGATGAATATATGGTATCAACTTATGTCTGTCACGACCCGGGAGCACCCCCTAGTCGTAACCGGCGTACTCGACCTCGAAGAGGTCTAATACAAGCCTCTTAGCATTCATTCATTGCATGGACACCAAAACCATAAGGAATTAAAAACTTTCTTCACACACGAAGATACTTTCAATAAATAGCAAGCGGAAGACTTTCTAGACTTTATACAATATGTCTCAAAACCATCTAATACCTGAATATAACATTGGGACTAAGCCCACTCAAAACTTAAGCAAATACTAGAGAGACATAAAAAAAGAACATGTTGGTTATTGCCCTCGAATCTATGAGGACTCACCAAGTCTTCATCTTCAACTCTTAAAAACCTAACAAGTAGCCATGACATATCACCATCTCCAAATCCCTACACTTTAGTCAAAAAGCGAAAGAAAGGGGTTAGCACAATTAAGTACTAAGTATGGAGACCATGCAAGAAAATATGCACAACGGACATTTACAAGAAATGTATGCTTTCATATCCTTTGATAAAACGTTTCCGTTACAAGTATAAGAGACATAATACAAGTCAACATTAACATATAAGACCATAGCTAACCATACATATACTTAACATAAATCCATATACAACCCATGCTTAACTTTAGAAGGACACATGTCATTTTATTACCATAGGACCTCTACCTAATATAACCTTAAGACACACTTGAGTGAGACAAGAAGTGACCGCCCACACAATCCTCTTCAAGCACACTTAAGTGTTCCCCAAGATTACCTTAGATAAGGACTTTCTAGGCAAAGTGCATAATCATACCCGATAGATAGCATATTAATGAGATGATATGTATAATGATGCTTACATAAAATAAATCATATTTAGTGGGGCGTAGTACATGTGTGGTGAGTGACCATCAATATAGTATTTCCAAGGCCTACCACCCCCTTGGAGAGGCGAAAGAGGTACAAACCCCTCAATGTGGTTACCCGGGCCTACCACCCCCCGAGCTAGGGACCAAGGTACAAACCCCTCGATATGGTTATACGGGCCTACTACCCCCCGTACTAGGCAACCAAGGTACCAACCCCTCGATATGGTTATACGGGCCTACTACCCCCCGTACTAGGCAACCAAGGTACCAACCCCTCGATACGGTTATACGGGCCTACTACCCCCCGTACTAGGCAACCAAGGTACCAACCCCTCGATACGGTTATACGGGCCTACTACCCCCCGTACTAGGCAACCAAGGTACCAACCCCTCGATACGGTTATACGGGCCTACTACCCCCCGTACTAGGCAACCAAGGTACCAACCCCTCGATACGGTTATACGGGCCTACTACCCCCCGTACTAGGCTTGGTCGACTCACAACACTATATTGAGAAAATCATATACATGTATCCCTTTCATCATCATTTCAATAATTATATAATCATCCGACTCATAGGATGTACATTGGACCTTCCATTTCCTATGAATTCTATAAATGGCATTTTATCAAACACATGGTGGGCTATTGTTCATGTAGATAAAATCATGTCTTTCAAGAGTACTAAGTCCAACCAATTTCGAAATACATATAAATCAGCCCACCAACAACATACATATATATATCAACCTTCATAATTTGATCATGGAAGCATGAAAACCATAAACATCACATAATAATTCCATTTCATGATAATATGCAAAAATAGACCCTAATAGAATGTGTAGTAGTAATTCCATAATTCAAGAGTTCATAAATGATCATAAGGACCCATATTTCGTATCCATAACAGTTAAATTAGAATTTTACATAAACATAAAAGTTGTAGGTATACGAGTTAGCTTTCCAAATCATATTTATTCACCGCAAACTAAGTTCTAGAGTAAGAGATATGCCTAAAATACCAAACACTATCCAGCTCAAAAATAGGTTTCGTCACTTACATCCGAAAGGAATGCCATATCCTATCGATTCATATTCAACAAAGCTTCTAATGTATCAAGAAGAGGCACCTAAGTCTACCAAGTCAAGACACACATCACATTATAAAGATCCTTCACATTCCATCATCGTCACATATGAACAATAATAGAGGACACACTTTCAATCACAATACAATAACACTTTAAACAAGATCACCTTGAGATCACATGAACACCTTTATATTCACAACATGATTGCCTTTACTTCATTTGATTCTCATTCAAGTCCTTCACATCCCATTCACATATATGATATCATGTCAACACTTCAATTCCTCATATAATGCCTCCAAGGCCATAAACACAATACATTCAATAAGTAAACACCTCCACCATAAGTGGATCACACATCAATCTATCACAATTCTATATCAATTCTACCTTAACAATGAAGTTAGGTCCACTTACCCTTTTTCCCAAGCCACAATCACCATTCCTCAACTCTCCAACAATTCACAATAGATAAGCATAGATAATAATAGAAATCAACTATTCAACTATACAAACTAAGCTAAGCATAAGCCCATAATCAACATGAAGACCAATTCACAATTTTGCCCATTCAAGGCTAACATCCACATCCTTCAATTCAATAACAATTCTTAACAAATCAACATAGATAAATACATACATGAACAGCCCACAACAATTTACACAATAATCGTCCATCAAATTACACAAAATCAATACACCCACTTTAGGCCAAATTTAGAGAATTTGTAAAGGCATGGGTTCATGAAGATTTCTTTCCTAAAACCATCAATAATCATTTATAACAACATAAAACATCATTGGAAATCATTTAATGCAAGGACCCATGCTTAGAATTCGAAATAGGATTTTGGTGTATTTGAAAGACCTTGAAAACCTTTTGATTGGGCTCCTTGAAAGAAAGAATGATCAAGGATAAAGGATCCCCATACCTTTATCTTCAAGAACCAAACGAAATTGGTGAAGAAATCAATAGCCACCATCCACCCTAGCTCCATCTTTCACCTTGAGCTTCCTTGGGGTTTTGAGAGAGTTTTTGAGAGAGGGAAATGATTTTAGGGATGGGAATTGGATTATGGTATCTAGGAAATAATATAAGTCCTTTGAAAAAAAAGGTCCAACACTTAGAAAAGAAAATGAGGCGGGTGAACAGTAACCCCGCATACTGGAAATTGCCATTTCCTACCGGACAGATTTTACGAAAATGGGCATAACTTCTTCGTTCGAACTCCGAATGAGGTGAAACGAAGTGCGTTAGGTAGCTAACTCAAAGGGCTTTCCATGCATATATTATTGGCCACCCAAATAATTTGTGTGCTAGGAGATATGACCCTCCAAAGTAGACCCTCGAAAAAGGCTTCACTTGGAAATTTCGGATTTTGATACGGTTGCTCTAAAATTTGGGTTAGACCCATTTCCCACTCAATTTGACCCCCTAAACAAGAATATGAAGTCGGATTTTCGAAAAACGAAATGGACCTTTTAATACACAGCTAAACAAGTTTCCGGTAACTTCCGAAGCACATTTTTAAGAACTTTTTGGGTCAAATTCAATTATAACCATTTCATTAAGTTCTCGACTCCAAACTCACATGTGAGGCTCTAGTTTCACTCTATCATTTTTCGGGTCGTTACAATGTCGTTAAGATGTCCATCAAATTTCTAGGTCATGTGACTTTTTTAACAAAAGAGAAAGAGAGAATATCTCATGATTCTTGTGAAGACATTAATGTAAAGAAAGAATCATGTAACAAAAGTTTCTCCTCAAAATAAAAGACTTTTTGAAAAAATATTTATTCCTCCTACAAGGAGAGAAAATTCATTGTGGTTGAGAAATTTATAAGAAGGTGGATTAGTGTTTCAAAGGGTAAGAAAAATTATTTGGAGAAAAATCATTCTATTTATAGAATTCTTATCAAATTAGGAGGAGAACAAGCAAAAAATTATTTTGTGATTTGAAAAGAGAGAAAATTAGATATTATTTCTTTCAACCTCATTATTCTTCTAATTTCTTTCTTCTTTTATTTTGCGTTGATTTTTTGTATCTTTAATTAAAGTTTTTTTTTGTTATTTATTTTTAACTAAAGTTAATATATATTTTCTTAAAAAAGAATTTAAAAAGATGATCATATTTAGTTCCTTTCCTCATCAATGCTATTAATCTCATAATTAGTGTTATTTATATTATTTTCTTAATTAATTTTTTTTCTTTATTTAATTATTTATTTGAAGAAATTAGTTATTATAACTTTATAAGAATTACACATGTATTTTTACATAATTGATTTGTCATTTTTAAATTTTTTGGATCATTCTTCATCTTAAAGTTTCTATCTATACGTAACAATAAAGCTAAAATAGAAAATGTGGGGTGACACCTTCTTAGCAATAAATATTTATTTATTCTTATCAATGTTTCTGACATTTTTTGTTATTTTTTCCTTCAAATAATTGTTGCCTCGATTTTTAGTTTTAGTTTTATTTTTTTTAGCATTTTATAATTTTAAAAGACTGAAAAATTCATATTGAAAATTTATAAAATATAAAAAATAATTTATTTAACTCCTATCATCATCAATATTATTATTAATTTCTTTTACTTCTTTCCTTTATCTTTATTTCATCATTAATGTAATTTATATCATTTTCTTAGATATATATATATATTATTTTATTTTTGTGACATTTCTTAGAAGCTAGGATTACTATTTATTTCATTTTTAAAAAATTGAATTCTTTTGTCATACTAAATACAACATGTTTTATTATAATTACATTCAATATATTAATCAATATGTTGTACGAATGAAAAGAAAATTATCATTTCACAAAAACAAAGGTTAAAATATAATTTATTATGATTAAGGAAAGATAAAAATATTATTCCAATATCCATAACCATATTTAATACATTAAAAATTAATTGAAAAGCTGTAAATGGAAAAGGAATCACCATTTAAGGAATCATTATTTTTAAATTTTTGGATCATTTCTTCTTCTAAAAGTTTCTATCTATATGTAACAATAAAGTTAAAATAGAAAATGTAGTGACACCATTCTTAGTAATAGATACTTATTTATTCTTATCAATTTTTTCTGACAATTTTGATTATATTTTTCTTTAAAATAATTATTGCCTCGATTTTTATTTTTACTTTTAGCATTTATTTTTAATTTTAAAAGATTGGAAATTTTATGTTAAAAATTTAAATAATAGAAAAAATGATTTATTTAACTTTTATCATCATCAATACTACTACTTTATTTGACGTTTTTTTCAAAATCTTCATCTCATCATTAATGTTATTTATATAATTTTGTTAAATCACTTATTTTTTCTTTTTTAACTCTTTTATATATTCTCTAATTAAATAAGAGGGAGTTTATGATGGGACATTGTGATGTCCAATCATAAACTCCCTATATAATATATAATATATAATATATAATATAATAAATCATTTTTTCTACTATATAATATATATTTATTTTTCTACTATAAGGGAGTTTATATAATATATAATAATATAATATAATAAATCATTTACAAATGACTTAAAATATTTCATATTTAAATTCTCTTATTATATAAGAGGGAGTTTATGATGGGACATTGTGATGTCCAATCATAAACTCCCTATATAATATATAATATATAATATAATAAATCATTTTTTCTACTATATAATATATATTTATTTTTCTACTATAAGGGAGTTTATATAACATATAATAATATAATATAATAAATCATTTACAAATGACTTAAAATATTTCATATTTAAAGGATATATAATAAAATAGGTTCACTCTCAAAATTCTATCCGGGTCATATATATTGGGACAGAAAAAATAACATATATCATTTTAAAATTACCAAAAAAGTATTATAAATAATAATAATTAACAACTTAAAATATCTTAAAGACATTTTAAAAGGGTTAATTTTGTAATTGTAATTTCTACTATATAATAAAAGGGTGTTTATATAATATATATTCTACTATTATATAATATCATAATAAATCATGATAATTTCTAATTTATTTGTCTTAATTTTTTTTTATATTTAAAAATTGCGTAAAAATACTATAAATCATGATAATTGACAACATAAAATATTTCAAAAATAAATACATATAAAAAAATTTGATTAATTCTTGAAATTAATCTATCGTTAAAAATTATGTATAAAATACAATAAATCGTGATTTTGACCACTTAAAATATTTATTGAAAAAGCAGAAAAGTATCAATGTCACATAAAATGAGACAAAAGTAGTAATATGTATTGTTTAATGTGAAATTATTGAAAACTACGTAAAATGTATTATAAATGTTAACAATTAACAACATTTGATTGAATCTTTAAATTTTATCAATGCTACATACATTGAGACAAGTGGAGTAATATATATTAAGTATTTAAAAATTACATACAACCATACTGCTTTCTGTAGGCTTCGAATTATCGTGGTCATTTTTTTAGGCTGATACAAGTTTTGTACTTTTTTTTTAATATTATAAATCGCAATAATTAATAATTTAAAATATTTTAAAAAATATATTAAAAATTTAGTTCGTTTCGGGAATTTTATTTATACTATATAAAATGGGACAAAGGAAGCAACATATATCATTTACAAATGACTTAAAAAGCATTAAAAATTAGAATAATTACCAATTTAAAATATTTAAAAGCTATATAATAAAATAGGTTCAGTCTCAGAATTTTTTCAGGCTCACATATATTAGGACAGAAAAAATAACACATATCATTTTAAAATTACCAAAAAAGTATTATAAATAATAATAATTAACAACTTAAAATATCTGAAAGACATTTTAAAAGAGTTAATTTTGTATTTTTATCCATATCACATAAATTAGGACAAAGTGACCAGTAATGTTGGTTATTTGAAAGTTACATCAAAATATTATAAATCACAATAATTAATAACTTAAAACATTTTTTTAAAAAAAATTAAAATTTGGATGACTCTCCAAATTTTATTTGTGTGACATAAATTGAGACAACAAAAATAACATATATTGGGTCCATTTTAATTTATTTGTCTTATTTTTTTTTGGGTTTTTTATATTTAAAAAATGTGTAAAAATATTATAAATCATGATAATTGACAACATAAAATATGTTTTGAAAAAAAAATACAAAAAATTCCACTCATTCTTTAAGTGAATCTATCGTAAAAATACTATAAATCATGATAATTGACAACATAAAATATTTCAAAAATGTTGTATGTGGATAGTCTTATTGTGCCTTGAATAGCGTCAAATAAAGTACAAGTTTGTGATAAAAAACTTATTCCTTTATCCACGCAAACAATCGCTTCAAAATCTCCGTTATTAGCCCCAAAACATACCATTTATATTATTGGGCCCGTGCCCGTGCATAGCACGGGCAACATTACCTAGTATATATATAAAAGTTGGATATGTAAATGATGATGTGACATTTCTTAGAAGCTAAGATTACTATTTATCTAATTTCTCAAATTTTTGAGTTCTTTTATCATGCTAAATACAATATGTTTTATTATAATTACATTCAATATAGTAAACAATATGTTCTAGGAATTAAAACAAAATTATCATTTCAGAAAAATAAATGTTAAATTATAATTTTATTATGATACAGGAAAGATAAAGATATTATTTCAATATCCCATAACCGCATTCAATACATTAGAAATTAATTGGATATAACTGTAAATGGAAAATGAATCACCATTTAAGGAAAATAAATATTTGCAATACCATAATAATTAAGGAGAGAGTAAGATATTATTTTAATATCCTAATTCGGAACTTTTAATCTACTACTACTCAATTAAAAAGAAAATGCATTTAATAACATTAAAAAGTTATTAGTTTAATATGTTTTCTCATTCTACTAATTCAATTCACTCAAACTTAATTTTAAAGATAAAATAACAGCTCCATTTTAATTGTTATCAATATATTTCAAAAATATTTAATTTTTAATGATCGCGCGAAGTGCGACCAAATTCTCTAGTTTAAAACAAAAAGGTAAAATTTAAATGGGTCTACAATAGAATTCCTAGAAATCCAACTTGAAAAATTATGTTAAAAATGGAAAATAAAAAGTGAAATAAATTTAATTGAGAGTTATCCTTCGTCTGTCCCATTTTATGTGACACTTTTTATTTCTCGAGAATCAAATAGTTTAAGTTTGATCGTAAATTTGCGTATGGTATCTTCAATTTTGTAAAAATGAAATTTATATATTTGTAAACTACGTAAAAATCAAAATATTATAATTCATAATAATTAATAATTCAAAATATTTTAAAGATGTATGAAAAATTTAAGATGAAAGATAAACTAAAGAGAGTAAAAGGGGAGAATGGAAAGTAGAAAAAAAGGAAAAAAATGAATATATAGAGAGAGAAACTGAGGAAAAAAAGTAAGAAAAGTAATTATTCATGTGGGTTGTTGTATATGTAGAAAGACACGTGTACAATTAATGAGTGACAATGAATTTTATAGTACAATTTGAAATGCTTTGTGTACAACTTTGTAGTGTCATGTTCGTCCTCTAAAGTCTCACTTCTAATAAAGAGTAATATAAATAAGAAGTATAAAATAAAGTTGAATAATTTTACAATATAATTTCTCAATGTTGGATGATCTTTTGAGATATTTACTCGAAAATTAAGAGAAATTTAACGATTTTGAAATTATAAGACTGTAAGGGGAAAATGGATCAATCCATTGATAATATAAAAAGCATCTATGTGTTATACATAGTACATGTGTCTTTGTGATATGAGTGGGGTAAGCTTAAGAAAATTACATATTTGTCCTTGTTGGTCCTTCCTAACTCCCTACATAGTACATGTGTCTTGATATGAGTGGGGAGTAGTACTTGTGTAATGAGGTGGGCCCCAATACAGTACAACTTGTATTACTTTTGGTACATCTATTTGATGTTGTGTTAGTCATTCTAACTCTCATTTCTAAATAAGAGTAAAGTAATATAATATATATATATATATATATATATATATATATAAAAGAGTTAAAAAAGAAAAAATAAGTGATTTAAGAAAATTATAGAAATAACATTAATGATGAGATGAAGATTAAGAAAAAAGGTCAAATAAATTAATAGTATTGATGATGATAAAAGTTAAATAAATCATTTTTTCTATTATTAAAATTTTTAACATAAAATTTCCAATCTTTTAAAATTAAAAATAAATGTAAAAAAAAAATCGAGGCAATAATTATTTTAAAGAATTTACACGCCAAGTTATAATTAATACTTATGTATCATCAATGCTAGTATAATACTTGTTGAATAAGGTGGGCCCTAACATAGTACAACTTAGATGCTAATAGTTGTTGAATAAAATGGGCCCCATAGTACAACTTAAATTACATTAAGAACAACTTGTTGGAGCTATGTTAGTCCTTCACAACTCCCTCTTCTAAATAAGAGTAATATCTCTAAAGTAGAAGAGATGAGATATCTTTGCACTTTACCATCTTCAGATTCTACTTTATAAGACTACACTAAATATATTTATTATTGTTGTTGTTCACTATCACAAACAGAGATCTTCGCTACCGTGAACCAATTAAAAAATTGTGTTAAGTCCCCACGCGTCTATAAACTTGGTCCAATCTGATTGGCTATTCAATATCTTTCACTTTTGTATAAATACCTATATTATAGTTCTTTCTCATCAAACCACGTCTACTATTTAGGCAAATTTTATTTTCTTGATTTGCCTACCACTGATTTCTTCCATTGCTTTCTAAATTTTTATTTAAATCTCTGAATGGTTATACATTTTTTCTTTTTAATGGTTTTCAAATTTTGTCATCTGATAGTGAAGAATTTATCGTTCAAATTTCTTTATTATTGAAATTTTGTTGTCTGTAATCACCATTTGTTTTTTAGGGTTGTTTTGAATTTAAAACAAAAGGGTAAAATCTAAATGGGTCTACAATACAATTCCTAGAAATCCAACTTGAAAAATTATGTTAAAAATGGAAAATAAAAACTGAAATAAATTTAATTGAGAGTTATCCTCCGTCTGTTCAATTTTATGTGACACTTTTTATTTTTCGAGAATCAAATAGTTTAAGTTTGACTGAAAATTTGCGCATGGTATCTTGAATTTTTTTAAAATGGAATTTATATATTTGTAAACTACGTAAATATCAAAGTATTATAAGTCACAATAATTAATAATTCAAAATATTTTAAAGATCTATAAAAAAATTTAATATCAAAGATTAACTAAAGAGAGAGTAATAGGGGAGAATGGAAAGTAGAAAAAAAGGAAAAAAAAACGAATATATAGAGAGAAACTGAGGAAAAAGTCAGAAAAGTAATTCTTCATGTGGGTTGTTGTATATGTAGAAAGACACGTGTACAATTAATGAGGCACAATTAATTTTATAGTACAATTTGAAATGCTTTGTGTACAATTTGGTAGTGCCGTGTTCGTTCTTTAAAGTGTCAACTCTAATAAGGAGTAAAATGAGTAATAATAATAATTCTAATAAGGAGTAATGAGTAATAATAGTAATTGCAATGTTAGTCCTTGTAAGTAATGAGTAATAATAATAATTGCAATGTTAGTCCTTGTAATTGTCATTTATAAAAGTTAATGTACAATTCTTTTTGTACGTTGTACAACTAATTTAATGCAGTCAAAAGTTAATGTACAAAATTCTATGCATGTTGTACAAGTAATTTAATGCAATGTTAGTCCTTCTAAGTCTCATATCTAAATAAGAGTAATTAACTTATATATTTGATAAAAAATATATTCTTCCTCATTTAATAGATGTAAAATTTGTGAAGCTTTATTTTTTTCACAATCTTCATATTATTAAAATAAATAATAATATTACGATTAAACAACAGAGTAAATATAAAATTAATCAAAAATATTTAATTTTAATGATCGTGCAAAGTGCGGCCAAGTTCTCTAATTTAAAACAAAAAAGTCAAATTTAAATGGGTCTACTATAGAATTCCTACAAATCCAACTTCAAAAATTATGTTAAAAATGGAAACTAAAAAGTGAAATAAATTTAATTGAGAGTTATCCTTCGTCTGTCCCATTTTATGTGACACTTTTTATTTTTCAAGAATCAAATAGTTTAAGTTTGACCATAAATTTGCGTATGATATCTTCAATTTTTTAAAAATGAAATTTATATATTTGTAAACTACGCAAAAATCAAAACATTATAATTCATAATAATTAATAATTCAAAATATTTTAAAGATGTAAGAAAAATTTAAGATGAAAGATAAACTAAAGAGAGTAAAAGGGGAGAATGGAAAGTAGAAAAAAAGAATAGTTCATCTTTTTGGTGGGCCTCAATGTACAATTTCTATAGCTTTTAGTCCAACTCTTTAGTGCAATGTTGGTCCTCCCAAACTCTCATTTCTAAATAGGAGTAAAATAAAAAAAAGAGAGAATTGGAATAGTGTAGACATTGAAAATTGTAGGGAATTATTTGTATCTAAAATATTGAAACACATGCAATCCACATGTTGATTCAACAATAAAGTAGGCCAAACATATATAGTACAATTCATAATCCCTTTTGTACAATTTAATAGTGCAGTGTTGGTACACCTCAACTCTCACTTCTAATAAGTAGTAATATATATTCTCTTATTATAGAAGCCAAGAAGGATGAGGACGAACGCAGCTACAAATAGTTGTACAGAAAGCAACATAAGCTGTACTTTTAAAGTAACAATAGTGTAAGGTATATTGTCAACGTGGGCATATGCTATTGGATTACTGGTTTCTTTGCTCTTCTATTACAGACACATGTATTCTATAATTCAAAGTGAACCCATTATTTTTACCTTTTTAGTACACGTGTAGGAACAGTGCATATCTTATAATTATAAATTTTTTTGTACCAAACGTTGAGAAAGTTATATGATAAATTTGGCGTTCTTTTATTGGTAAATGAACACGTGTATCATTTTTGTTACATGCAATAATAACATTATTACTTTAATTCTCTCAACAAATTTCATCTGTTTTTTTTTTTGGAGTTCTTTGTTCTTGCATTTCGATTGAATTTTTGTGGTCTTATAATTTTGTAATTTTGCAATTTGTCAAAATATATTTTGGATGTTTGTATTAGAAGGTAAAGTGTATTTAAACTTAGATACGAAGGATTAATAATACATAAGCCAACAAGGGTGGGACTATCACAGCAAAAATTGATTGTACAATAAGCTATATAAAGTGTACTACAAACTTGGGCTTATTTTATGTTCTTTTGCCATCAACAAGTGTCCACTATTTCTTTTTACCAGTAAATCACCACTACTTAGGTTTCTCCTACTCTTTCCACTTCTCTTTTCTCTTTCTTTCATTTCCCAATAAATTTCACTCAAGAGGGCGAGAAAGTATTTAGAAAGAAGCCACATCTATTTCGTCTTGAAGCAAAATTGGGTCTCGCTGCTTGAAACTTGAAAGTTTAAGAAGGTCTCTTTCTTATCCCTTGTTTTTTTTGGTGCAATTAATGATTTATATATATATGAAGATTATAGATGTAATTTTTTTTATTTCTATTTTCCTTTTTGTAAAGGGGATTTTGAGGAAATAGCTTCTAAATAAATACAAATTCTTAGCATAGAAAACTGTTAAAGAAGATAAAGACTATGTCTCTTGCTTAAACTTCAAAAACTTTTGTCATCTTAATCACATTAAGGTATTTGTTAAATTATTGGGTTATTTTGTATTACTTCCTGTTGAATTTTCTGCATGAACTTTTTCGATTTGCGTATGTTTAGAAATAGATACTCGATTTCTAGCTTCCCCTTAGAAGTGATTTTTTTAAAAAAAATTCTAGGATAGAAATGTAAATATTACTATAGTTTTCTAATTGAAGGATGTTATTAGGAGTGGGATATCAACAGATTTGTATTTATGAATTTCTCCACTTAATTTCTATTTGAAATGTGGGAATATTTTTTTTTAATTTAATCCATGAAATCATGTGGGTCTATTTCATTGGTTTTTTTGGGCCCATATATTGAATACATATATGTGTTTTTTCTCCAATAAAAAATCTGTGTGACACATTATACCCACGCGTAGAACACCAGTTGTTGTAAGCATCTACAAGGTGGAAGAAGAAATACAAAATCTTATTTCAATGTGCATTCTACCTTCAATTCCATCTCCATGCTACACTGAGCTATCTCTTGATTTTTCATGATACTGAACTCCTATTATGCAATTATTTTGCAGTAAATAGATGTTGACAATCAAATCTCACTATACTGAATTCTAATTTTTAATTTCTATTACAGGTGGAGTGTAAATTTCAAAATTCAGACTCAAAATATGACTATTGATACATCGTCTCAATTTAGATGACACTAAAATTCAAAGCATCTCAGGTGGCTTCCTACTTGCTACGCTCATTGATTTATCATGTGAACTCTTGACTATTGATTTTCTCCAGCAAACTTCAATTGTAAGTTCCTCTCGCCCTCTCGCTTATCTACTTCTTTTTTACTCTCTTTGGTTTATTCTCTATTAAATCTCTGCATTAGTAAAATATAACTCTTAGCAAATTTATTTTACATTAAGTTGGGTTTCTAAGAATTTAATCGCTCTAACATATTGCATATGGATCAGGCGATTGAAAGTTCTCCAAATGAACATAAAAATTTTGGAGCTCAAGGGGAAAAACATGAGAGGGCTGCAATGAAGCTCCTTTATAGTGTTGCGTGAGACACAAATTGCTAGGTAAGGAATAAATTTTTCATGAACGGTGCAAATAGTTATGATTAATTTTGCATTTCATAGATGGTTGTGATATCTAAATAAGGTCTCAATGTTGTTGATAATTCTCCTCTGTATCTAATATTATGAAATGACGTTGGATGAGTTTATCATTGCTTTTTTATTTATTTACGAGACATGTTTGACAAAATTCCCAGTGAGAGGTGTACTTCAAGTAGAGTTTCTTACTACTTATCCCAAAAAAAAATGTATCATTTAGAGAGATAGGCGTAATGACATTGCAGCTGCTGAAAAGCACGCATTCTAAATCTAATTAAGAAAAAGAAAGGTCTTCTATTTCTTGAACAAGTTCCGAAGATGTATTAATCTCCACTATGGATACACATAATTAATAGTTAGGATTAGTCGAATCTTATGTGTACACCTGATGAAAAAAAAGCTACATCTTAGAAAACCTCACTGTGTTATGTTGTCATGATCAGAAGAGTTTCTGCTTTGCTGAATAATTATGCATTTCACTGAAAAACTAGCCTAATATGAAAAGACAATTTGATATCCTATGACCTCCACCATTTTGGTATGCAGGAAAACCTTGGCATAGCAGATAGGTGAGTTTCAGATCTTTTTTTCTTGTAAGATATTAAGAGCCTTGGGAGTGCTCTTTCATATGGTTCTATATAAGACTTTGCTTGGTTATGTAATTATTATTTTTTGTAGTATCGATTTGTTCAAAGTAATCGAAAATGCAATTATGAATATTAACTTAGATATATATCATTTTTTGGAACTGTAAAAGATTTTATGGTTTATTTTTCGATGTAGATTGGTCAAGGGAAATATGGTTAACATTAACAAGGCTCACGGCCTTCAAATCAGGTCAATTGTTACAGTGAATAAAGTGAAATTTGTCAATGTGAATTTGGTCGGAGAGTGTTTGCTTTACTGCGAAGGAAATTATATTATTTTTGTAGACGGGAGCACACTACGTTATAAAATTTGAGGCTTTTGTCTTATCAAGTATTTCAGGTAACTTAAATATTGTGTGTGCATTCATGGAGTGTGGTCTTACTGGATTGGCAGCAACATCTAAGTTCATTGGACCGCAGGTACTTCTTCTGCTTATTATTTGACAATTCTCAGGGATGAGCTGACCTCAACCTAATGCTAAACATTTATTTTATTGCATATACAACTATTACAGAACTATCTCGATGGCAAGTCCAACTGATTTTTCTTGTTAAATCTTGAGAGCACTGTGATGCAAGTGAAAATGATGCTCGAATGGGTTGGAGAGTGAGTAACAATAGAAAAATAAGAAAGTTTAAATATTTACGATTTGGATATATTATTCTAATAAAAGTCTTTATATGTGGACATGCTAAAAGAAATACCTGATCAAATTCCACATTCAACTTTTCTAAGTGAATTAGGCTAAACTTTGACACTAAAAGTTAGATAAATCAATAATTATTTAATTTTCAATAGTTTTGCTTTACAGGAAAGTAGATAGCCATTTGTCTTTGATAAACATCTT
This sequence comes from Solanum verrucosum, assembly GCF_900185275.1. NCBI lineage: Eukaryota > Viridiplantae > Streptophyta > Magnoliopsida > Solanales > Solanaceae > Solanum > Solanum verrucosum. Next base: position 7,027,325 of record NW_026020378.1, read on the forward strand.
TACTTTGTAAGAGTAATAACAAATTAATGTCAAGAGCATAACTATTCTTCCAAACCATTTAATATGTCTAGAATAAGTTTTTGTTATAGCTTAATTTTCTGTTCTGTTTCTTATATTTTCTTATGTGCTGAAGAAAATGTTTGACAACAAAGGACATGTAAATCAAAGGAAAATGAATTTTATCCAAATAATATTTCACATGTACAACCCTCCAAATATATATATTTTGCAATTTTCCTTGATATTTTAGTAGCAATTTTCACTTCAGTTCTTTCTAACATTTGAACTGTTAATTTGAATATTTGCAGACAAGATCTCACTGGGTTCGAGCATCTTTTATTTAAGGTCACATGATATCTAATGTATGGCTATTACTCATTCTGGCTAATGACTTTTGCTAATTATCAAACATTGTAGAGGGAAGCCATAGGGCTCATGTGTGTAGACACTTTGAACCTTGATCTGACATTTTATTCAATATAATGGAGCTTAAAAACTCTGCTCTATTTTTCAAGAGCATACCAATTGCCTTTTGATTAATGGTCGTTAAAACAATGTTTCAGGTCGTCAGCTAGCTAACTTTTGTATGTTCTCAATGTGAAGTGAAAGTGAGATTATGTCTAATAACTACATGATCGAAATCGGTTTTATTATCTTATATTACATATTTGCAGGTTACCATTATTTAGGAGAAAAAGTTCAAGCTTTTCATGCTTAAAAGTGTACCTTTCACATGTATTTTAACGTTCAAGTCAAAGATCGTTTTAGATGGATGCAAATGGATTTACATTTACGGTGTACTTAGTTTTTCAAAATTCATGTTTGTGTAATTATAACCAAAGTGATATTATGAGAATATATTCCCTATAATTGATTACGTTTGCACCCTTTATTTGAACACCCTAGCGAACTTACTTACCCATGTACAAAAAGAGACTAGCTCCCGTTGGACATGTTGGGCCCGTGCATAGCACGGGCTTTTCTAGCTAGTCCAATAATAAGGGGCAAAAGTCGAATGAGATTAAGGGTTCATCAAATCATCTTTGATAAAAAATTAATTATATATTAAATTTTGAATTTCTCTAATATTTTCATGTGTGTTTATTTTTTTATATTATACTCCCTCTGTCCCTAATTACTTGTCCACTTTTAAATTGACACACCTATTAAGAAAATAATTATTGACATAGTGCGTTATCATTTTACCCCTATTAATTATGAAGTGGATGAATTAAAAACTTAAGATTTTCGAGAAGTTCTACATTTTTCAATGTAATTAATTGAGGATATAATAAATAAAAATATTTTGTCCTTTCTTGATTTGTCAAAATGGACAAGTAATTAGGGACAACTAAAACAGGAAAAATGGACAAGTAATTAGGGACAAAAGAAGTATTTTTTTACTATTACGATAGGTTTATGACAGGATTTGAATTTATTCAATATTCAATTATGTGGCTATTTAGGATATGCGTACCTTTTAATATGATACGCACTTCATTGACTCGGAAAGAAGCAATTTTTTTGTGTAAATAAATAAAAACATGCATTTGAGTATCAAGATGCTCATTTTTGACCTTTTATTTTGTTTTAATAATTCTAGATTTTTCATGTTTTTTTTTATGTGTTTCTTGTGCAGGTTGTATGCATCTAGTAATAAGGGCCAGGAGTCGAATGGAATTAAGGGGTTCATCAAATCTTCTTTGATGAAAAATTAATACTCCCTCTGTTCCTAATTATTTGTCCATTTTTTCTTTTATAGTTATCCCTAATTAATTGTCCATTTTGACAAATCAAGAAAGGACAATTTTTTTTACCTATTATACCCTCAATTAAATGATTAATTATTTTGAAAAAGATAGAACTTTTCATCCACCTCATAATTAATAGGGATAAAATGGTAAACTCACTATGTCATTAATTATTTTCTTAATATGTGTGTCAATTCAAAAGTGGACAAGTAATTAGGGACAGAGGGAGTATATATTAAATATTGAATTTCTCTTATAATTTTACGTGTGTTTATTTTTTTATATTTTAATTTTTTTAATAAAGAATTTGATTTTACTATTACGAAAGGTTTATAACAAGGTTTGAATTTATTCAACATTCAATTATGTGGCTATTTAGGATATATATGTGTATCTTTTAATATGATACGCATTTCATTGACTTAGAAAAAAGCAAAATCTTTGTGTAAATAAATAAAAACATGCAATTGACATTTGAGTATCAAGATGCTCAATTTTGACTCTTTTTTGTTTAAATATTTCTAGAATGTTCATGTTTCTTTTTTGTGTATTTCTTGTGCAGGTTGTTTGCATTTGATAATCAGGGACAAGAGTCCAATAAGATTAAGGGGTTCATCAAATTTTCTTTGATGAAAAATTATTATATATTAAATATTAAATTTCTCTAATATTTTCATGTCGGTTAAAATTATAGTTTTTTTAATAAAAAAATTGATTTTACCATCACGATAGGTTTATGACAAAGTTTGGATTCATTCAATATTCAATTATTTTAATATGATATGCACTTCATTGACTCAGAAAGAAGCAAAATCTTTGTGTAAATAAATGTTACCATCGCCCTAACTCCTACCCAAACTGTTGTATCCTTGTACGTACTGCTTACCTCTCAATGATTTTAAAAAATACGATAAGATATTAATAGTATAAATTTTAGGAATACAATCTATCCCTATTTAGTTTGTAATTATATTAATATCTGAAAAAGTAAACAAATCGGATACATAATATGTAGCTCGGATACATTAAAAACTAGCTCGGATACATTATAAAATAAATCGGATACATAATATGTAGCTCGGTGTAACGACCTGTTCCCGTCGTTATAGAAAAGCCAACGGGGGAAAATTTGGGGCAGGAAAACTTTTTCGTAGTATTTGGATTTTCCCAACCTAGTCCAGATTTGAACGAAATCGGAGTCTTTGAGGTGTAGGGAAATCTGGTAACAATCGGGTGAATCATTTATGATTTTGATTGCATGAGTGGTTAGATAACTCGTTAAGGAATCCGTACGACTTTACGAAATTGAATTCGGGTGAGTAGAACTCCCGGAATCGATCTTAGCATAAGAGGTATTTTCTTAGCGTCGTTGTTTAGAGGTGTGTTGTGAAATGGGGATTTTGGAATTCTTTAAATAGCTCTCTGTTTCGTTCCAGCCGCTTTAGCGCTGGATTGTGCCGCTCTTGGGGGCCGCTACAGCGGGATGATGGTCGTTGTGGCGGGCTCAACGCGACTTAAGGTCGTTAATAAACTCCTAAACAACCTTATTATGCACTTTTCGACTTTTAGAGCTAAGGAACGAACCTCAGGAGACTCCTACTCGTTTTTCACCATTCTTGAGGCTAAAGGTAAGTTTTTCACTCTCCGAATCCATTTTTTGATTCGTAGAACGTAATAGAATGGGTGAATAATGATGGGGGAAGGTTTTGTTATAGATTCTATGGTGGAAACAACCCTAATTTGGATAATTGGGATCATGGGTTTGATCTAGGGTTCATATATAGAATTGTTAGTAATTCGGGTAATTAGTGATTGTTTATTGATCATGTATTATATTGATTATTTGTAGACCAAGAACAAGTGGAACGAATCCGGAAAGGGAAGGATCAAGTTTCTTAGGGTTTCAAGCTTGTTTCGAGGTAGGTGATGGTTGTGATTCTACGATTGTGTGATGTATGTTTGTTCTTGCTTGCTTCATTATGATACTTGTATATGTATGAATGTTGCAACGTTGATCACACTTGTTGCAAATGAGATAGATGAATGATGATTGTCATGAAATCATGACCTAAATGTATGATTTTGATGATGTACTTGTGATTGTGATTGTGGTGTGTTGAATGGATCGATTGCCACATTTCGACATAACTAACTTGGATCAGTTGCCACGTTTCGGCATAACTATGGGATCGGTTGCCATGTTTCGGCATAACTATGGGATCGGTTGCCATGTTTCGGCATAACTATGGGATCGGTTGCCACGTTTCAGCATAATTATGGGATCGGATACCATGTTTCAGTATGCTAATTGTTTGGGTTTGAGTTCCATGAGAGGACCAATGATTTGATATAAAATGTGAAGTTGTTTGTTGTTCGTAAATGTTGTTAATATTGTATATGTTGATATATATGCATGTGATTATAAAGTTGTCTTGACTTGCTTATGTTACACTTAGTGGGATGGCCGCGTGATCCTACCAGTACACTGTGGTTATGTACTGATACTGCACTTGCTCTTATTTTTGTTGAGTACAGGGCATCTTCAAGCGGCTACTGACAGACCTCGCTTAGGAGATTAGTGATCGTTCGAATTCAAGGTGAGCCAATTCTTTCGGGATGCCATGGGTTCTCTTTCGTCTATGTCCACCATTTCTGGACTTAGACTATGTTCTAGTTAGTTGATTAGTTCATTAGATTGGAGTTGCATCCCTTCTTGTTTAGACTTGTTGAACTTTAGATGTTTTGGTACATTGACTTTCAGGTTCTAGGTGTTACTTCCGCATTTGTTTAGTTGATAGACTTTTGTTTGGAGTTTATGGGAACTCCCTAGCTATTTATTTCCTTAGTATTTTACTTGCTTTTGTAACTTAATTGCCTTAGTTTTTAGATTAGTTGTTTGGTTGTAGTAGTGGTTCTCCCACAGGAGTGTTAGTGTAGGTGCCAATCACGATGGTCTGGGTCGTGACACTCGGATACATTAAAAACTAGCTCGGATACATTATAAAATAATTTAGAATTAGAAGAGAAATAAGAGATTTTAGAGACTTTTAGAAATAGAAAGGAATATTAGAAATAAGGGAAACATAAGAGTGTATTTCAGTAATTTTTTCATATTAATATCCTTTTGAATTGACCGAAGGTTTGACAAAATTGTTTTGCTAAATTATTTTAAATATATTTTTAATATAGTATGATAAAATATTAATAACCTTTTGAATTTAGGCTTGAGTGAAGTTTTTTTTATAAGAAAAACTATACACTATATTAAGAATATTCACATGTTTTATATATAGCTTCACAATATTTTTAATTATTAATATGAAATTTTACTCACACACCTCAATAATCTCTCTCAAACAAAGTTCCACACGACCTAACAACAAATGGGTCATTGGCATGAATGCTCATATTTTAAGATGATTTTTATTTTTTGTCCATTAAATTTATTTTTTCTCTCTTCAACACATTAAGTAACAAAACAGTGTCCAAAAATGCCTTTAACATTGAAAAATCTCAAGGTAAAATTCACAATGCACAAGTTATGTCTTACAAGAAATTATTTTTAAGGCATATATGTCTTATAACAAATCATAAATTCAACTTCAAAACTCACAAAGTTATATCTCTTAATTTTCTAATTTTTTGTTGGACAAGACACTAGTTAAGAATACTTTAGTTTACATTTTTTAAAAATTAAATGACCATTTGGGGGGGAAATTCAATGATTACTACTATTAATTAAAGAAACAAAATTAAAAATCATCCTAAAATAGAAATAGTTTGTGCAAAACTTATCAATAATTGGCCATCAAGAAGCTCCCGCAATAAGTAGCTCGTGCATAAAAGTCCCTTGATGGATCATCTTATTCATGAACTTTATCATTCACTATCCTCAACCTAAGTGTGTGTTCTTGTCCCTTTGGGAAATATTCGATAAAAGTGAAATCATATAGTGAAGATTAGCATGAATCTTGTATAACAATGACACACATAAATCAAAAATATAATTTTCATGCTTTTTCAAGCTATGTACCTTGTTTGGTGAAGATAAATTGAGCTCCACAATCGTCCAGTAAATTATCAATTTTATTATTTTTGAATTAATTAATTTAAAAGTATTTTAAATATGACATAATATTAATTACTTCGTATCAAATTCATATGATCTTCCCCAAAATATTCAATATTAAGAGTTAGTATTACTAACATTCATTTCTCTCTCTCACCATCCTTTCTCTCTCTACAACATCACAGTCTTCCTTTTCTTTGATAAAATTAAATCTAGACAACATCATGAAAACAATTCTACGTCCTTTAATTTCCTTTATTTGTTTTTATGAACTTATCATCCGTTTGTTGACTTTGTTTTGTTTTGGACTTGGGTCACTTTTGGGCCTAAACTTTTCATGTTGGCAACTTTCTATTTAATAAGTGGGCTTTACTCGTATTTAAATGAGAAATTTTTACGTATAGCAAGTTAAAAATTGCTAATTGTATGCTATAGCAAACTTTACAAAATTGCAGTCCGTCGTAAAATTTTAGTTTGTTACAGATGTGTCTTTCTGTATATTCGCTAGTCATTCTTTTTTTTTATATACATTTTGATTGTTTTAGAAAATAAATAAAAAGGCGTGTTAATTTAATTTGTGTATGTAATTGTTTATATATAAATGTATATGCAGAATGTGTATATAAACGTTTATATGAGTATATAATGGGAATATGTATATATGTGAATAACTGAAGTTGCTAGAATTTGTATAAATATATGTTTTGTTTGTTGTTGAAATTCTTAATCGTATAAATGTATATGTATATATAACTTTTTTTTTATACAAAAATTTTGAAAATGGCTTCATTAGCTATTTTGGTTATGCATTCCGGTAGATGGGACAATGACAATTGTTACATTGATTATACAATTGAGGGGTGATTTTTAAAGAAAGTTCATCGTATAAGGAGTTGTATAATGTTATTGCAATGCAACTCGGTGTTGATACAAATGTGATTAAGCTGAAAATTGAGTATAAGGTTAAAGAAAGCAAAACGCCAATGTTGATTCACATAGTAAAATATATTAAAATAGACACAAGTGTATAAGTGTGAGCAAATATGTATGTTTAAAGGAACATTATACAATAACTACTAATATTATACATTTATACAACCACAATTGTATAAGCAAACAATAGAAGACATGAATCAACACAAAAAAAATAAAAAATAATGATTATACAGTCCAATGACCCACATAACTATACAGTCCAATGACCCACAAACAACAACTTCAGTTTTATCATTGTGATCAGTATAAACGTCAGTTTTATCTTTCCTTTTTTTACTTGACCCAGAAATAAGTGTTTAAGTGTGAGCAAATGTGTATGTTTAAAGGAACATTATACAATAACTACTAATATTATACATTTATACAACCACAATTATATAAGCAAACAGTATAAGACATGAATCAACACAAAAAATGTAAAAAATAATTATTATACAGTAAATGACTGGAAAAAAAAAGGTTATATATACATATACATTTAAATTGAAAAAATTAACAAAAATTAATAGAATGAGATGAGTTTTGGCGGTACCTGAAATTTTTAAAGTAATGTTTCTCTTTTGAAAACGAGACGAGGACGTGTTGGAGAAATTTGTAATTTGAAATTGAATTTGGGGAGAAGATTTGGGAGAATTTGAAGGAAATAGGAGAAGAGATTGTATAAAAGAAAGGGAAAAGGAAAAACGTCTGTTTTATTTTTTTAATAAATTATACAAATCGGTGGGGCCCTATTATAGCAAAGTGACCAAGATTTTGCTTATTAAAGGAAATAACTGAAACGGTAGTCAGTGCATTTAATTAACATTATTAGTTTGCCATTCTGTACAATTATCCCTATTTAAATCCTTTTTTTTTTTTTTAAATTCTACTTTTGCATTTGCTATAATTAAACAAAAGTAATTATTTTATTTCAAGAAAACCAATTTATTTTTCTTTCTAACGAGAAATATGAACGTTGCAGTAAGACTTAATATTAAGCTCAATTGAGTGTATGAAGCGAATTTTTAAAATATTTATTATAATTGATGTACAAATTTTTACACTAAATTAATATAATTTAATAAAATAAAAATATATAATATTTAATCATGATTAAACGATAAATTTGTATATTTCAACATATGTCAAACAATATTGAATTGATATAAACACTCTGATGTGAATAAGTTTTTACTCAAGGTATATACTACTTCACAATAGTAATGAAAAGGCTAATTAATAACTTATAACAAACATGGAATTGGCTAAGCACACCGAGTAGGTTCACTAGATATATACATCACTGATCACAAAAAGCTAAAAAGTCTACCAATTAAAGAAGGATTATCGAGATCTCAAGGATTATCATACCTAACTTTCTCTAATTTACCTTGCATCCAAGAGCAAAGTTACAATATTAATTCACTAAAACAATATAATACGATACAATACAATACAGTCTTGTTAAAATATATAGTTTATGTTTTATTCAAAATGTAATTAGTTTTATAATTAGTTTTTAGCTGAGCAAAGTCAGTTAGTTATAAGTTAGTTAACCTTTCATGCTTTTGTTAGTTAGATTGATTATTCCTTGAATATTGTGCAGGTTGATTAGTTAGCTTCTAGAATCTTCTTAATATTGTTTTGTATAAATACAGTACATCGATCATTGAATGAAGTCAAGTTTTCATTCCCAAATTGCAGAGCTTTTCTTCTTTTCTGTTCTATCTTAAAGCTTAGCTCAACATTCATCAATGGAGAATTGACATTCTTCATAAGTTCTGCTTAAATTCAATATGGTATCAGAGCCATAACGATTCAATTTTTATCATTAACGATTCAATTCCTGCTGATTTTTCGTGTTCGCAAATTTATCACCATTTTTTGCTTTTCTCTTTCTTTTTCACTCACAAACAGATCTGTTTGCACATTATGGAACAAAATAGCTCTCAGGAAGGGACTTCGACTGGGAATCAAGCTCCAATTCATGTTTCTACAGATCTGACCAGTGTATTTTATGTTCATCCATTTGAAAATACCAAATCCACAATTTTTCTAGTTCTATTTGATGGATCTAGATATCGCTCATGGAGACGAGTTGTTCTTCGTGGATTATCTGTAAAAAATAAGACATGTTTCATCAATGGCAAGATACAGAAACCATCTCCAGATTCAAATACCTTTCCTCAGTGAGAAAGGTGTGACGACATGGTGACATCTTGGCTATTGAATTCCCTATCCAAGGATCTCAGAAACAGCCTGCAATACGTAGACAATGCGAAAGAACTTTGGGATGAACTGGTGGACAGGTACGATCAAACTAATGGAGCTAAATTGTTTCAACTGCATTGTGAAATCAACGAACTCAGTCAGGAGAACCTAGATATCACTGGTTTCTATACCAGAATCAGGAAACTATGGGAAGAGCTTAGTGCCTTGGACACTAATTCACAATGCACATGTTTGTGCACTTATGATGGTAAATAAAAAATGCACAAAGATGAGCAAGATAGGAGACTCATTCAGTTCCTAATGGGATTGAATGAAGTTTACACTATTGTGCGATGTAACGTCTTGATGATGAATCCATTGCCCACCATGGCTCAAGCCTTCTCCATTCTTGTTCAAGAGGAGAAACAGATGGAGGTCAGACCTCACAACAAGTTCAATTTGGATTCAGCTTCTTTTCATGTGAATGTTGTTGGTACCAGCACCAACTTCAGGACTAACTACACCCCTTATAAGAACACTGGGGGAACCAGTAGACCTCCAAATAAGTCCACTCTTTTTTGTGAGTATTGTAAGAAGACTGGCTACATCAAAGACAAATGTTATAAACTCCATGGTTTCCCTCATGACTTTAAGTTCACTAAGGGTAAGAATGTCGAAACAACAACCATTGCTCATGGATTCTCTGAAGAACTGATGGGTGATACTCCTGCCAAGACTAATGAAATGAGCAAGGGGAAGGGAAAATTGCATGAACAATCAAGCTAAACACTAACTCAACAACAATTCAATCAGTTGGTGAGCTTGTTGGAACACATCCAGGTTCAATGAAGCAATAGTACTACAAGGGAAACTGCGAGCAATCCCAATGTTGGAGCTGTCAACTTTGTAGGTATTCTATCTTGCTACTCCTCATTTTCTGATATTGGGAATTTATCATGTAAATGCCTAAAACTTCCTGTTGATTCTTAGATCATAGACTTAGGGGCAACACACTACATGACCTTCTCAAAGTCACTTCTCATTAACCTTAGACTTTTGCCCCCATCATTTTCTAATTACACTCTCAAATGGTTACAAAGTAAAAGTGACAAAAATTGGTGATGCATGTCTGAATTCTTCACTCACTTTGCACAAAGTAATGTTTGTACCTAGTTTCAAATTCAACTTAATTTCAGTACACTGCTTGGTTTTGAACTTAAAAGGGACTGTCAGTTTCAATAATTATTCTTGTCTGATACAGGGCCCTTCACTGAAGAGCCCTCTGGAGATTGGTAGAGCATACAATTGACTTTATTTCTATGCTCAAAATGCCACACTTCCCCTCCTGCTGCATCAACTTTTGTTTCTTGTATTGCAGCTAGTGCACCTAGTTCTTTACCTACTTGTTTTCCTTTTTTACCAATTACTAATGTCTCTCCTAAGAACTCATGTAGTACTTCACATGATACTTCTAGTATGACTGGTTGTATTGCCTCACCTGTAAGATCCACATGTTTGAAGAATAATATTGTTTTTCCTGTTTGTACTTCTAATGTTGTTGTTCATATCTTAAATAATCATGTTATGTCATGCATGTCTCATGGTAACAATGTTGATCACTTGTGGTATAATAGGCTAGGCCATGCCCCCTTTGTCAAAATGAAAAGCATTCCCACCATTCCCATAAAATTTTCACCCAAACAGCCCTTCACAAGTACTATATGTCCCATGGCCAGGCAGGCCAGACTCCCCTTTCCAACTAAAACCATTGTTTCCAGCACCAACCCTTTTGATCTCTTTCATATGGACTTATGGGGACCCTATCATGTTCCAACACATAATAATTACAAATACTTTTTTACCATAGTTGATGATTTCACTAGATCAACATGAACTCACCTCCTCAGTTGCAAAAGCAACACCCTTCAGGCTGTTAAATCCTTCAGATTGAAAATCAGTTTAGCACCACTGTCAAGTCAATAAGAACTGATAATGAGACAAAGTTCACTAATAATGAAACCAACATGTACTTCCAAACCAAGGGAATAATACATTAAAAGGCTTGTCTTTATACACCACAACAAAATGGTGTTGTGGAAATGAAACACAAGCACCTTTTAGAGGTTGCCAGAGCACTATTGTATCAGTCCAAACTCTCCACGACATATTGGGGAGAATGTATTTTGACAGCCACCTACTTAGTAAACAGACTTCCCAATTCAGTAATTCATAACAAAACACCTTTTGAGATGCTTTACCACCAAAATCCTACTTACTCCCACTTTAGGTCTTTTGGGTGTCTATGATTCCCTACCCTAAAAAGCCACAAAACTAAATTTGATCCAAGAAGCACAACTCACATATTTGTTGGATACCCTTTCAATACAAAGGGTTATAAGGTTCTGGACCTAAGCACCAAGAAGATACATGTTTCTAGAGATGTGACATTCCATGAAAACATTTTTTCTCTTATTTTTTCTGAGTTTGAGTCTGATCATAGTTTACAACATCATTGAAAAATTTAATATTGATCAAAGCATGTTAAATTTCATTTATGGTGTCTTTAGCAAAACCTCTGTGTTGGATGATGACATCACTTTTGATGTTACTGATACTAGTTTACCCGTACCTTCACAAACACCACCACCTCCAAGTTTTGTTCATTCACTGAATATTAATCCTGCACCACTAAATGACCAAACCTCTATTGATCACTCCTTGCCCAACACTACTACTTAACATCTAGACCAAATACCAAACCTGAGAAGGTCTAGTAGACCTCACATTACACCAACCTACCTGAAAGAATATAGCCACTACCTACCCTCCTTACAATACCAATCCTCAACACCTTCAGCACCTTCTTCTCACTTTGTTTTTTCTGAAAATTATTTGCCCCTCACATGTCTTGGACAAAATAGCCAACAAGCAGTTAAAGGTCTTTTACATGACAATGAACCACATTCTTATGAGGAAGCATCACTTGATCCTGCTTGGCATGCAACAATGACATCAGAATTTGAAGCTCTTTATGCCAATGACACTTGGGACCTTGTTAAACTGCCCATAGGGAAGAAGGCCATTGGATGCAAGTGGGTTTACAAAGTTAAACATAAAGCTGATGGCATAATAGAAAGGTTGAAAGATAGACTTGTTGTGAAAAGATACACTTAATTAGCTGGCATTGATTACAATGAGACTTTCTCCCCAGTTGTTAAGATGATTACAATTAGGACTTTAATAAGTATAGCTATTACAAGGGGTTGGGATATGTTTCAACTGGATGTTGAACAATGCATTCCTACATGGAGACTGTCGCACCCCTATTTTGAACCAGCCGAAATAGTTCACAACATAATATAGCTGTCACTCTGATTTTTGAAAAAAATATTTTGTGTTAGAGTCGCCACCTAAATTTTAAGGGAAATATTAGGAAAACTATTTTTTTATATGTAAGTGTAAACTCTGTTTTGATTTGCGAAACCAGTGAGATTCTGAGTAAGGGTTTTTGTTACTCGAGGGGAAGGTATTAAGCATCCCTTAGAGCGTATCCGGAGATAGGCCTTAAACTCAATTTAGGAAAATATAATTAGGAAAACTTGTTATTTATTTATTTTTTCTTTAAAAATCAATGGTAAGTAAATTTTATTATTTTTAGAAAAAGAGTAAAATACAAGGTACGACGTATATATGTCTAAAAAATTAATAGTAATATGTTTATCATACGGTAGAAAATAAATAAATGTACTAAAATGTATGATAATTTTATATGTTGGAAAATATAGATGTGTTTTATATAAATGTATCCAAAATAAATGTTGAGTTCAAAGGATATAATTTTTTTTTGTTTAATTTATATATAGAATTAAGACGTGAAAGAAAATAAAATAAAATGATATAGTAGTCGAGTTGCAAACATGTAGTAAAATAATGTGTATGTTAAAGTGTATGGATTTATAAATTATATAAAAAAAAGTAACATTTGTAAAAGTGATAGTAGGTATGAAAATAATAATAATATGAAATGTAACAAAATAATAAGTTACATGTAGAGAAAACAAAAAAAAACATATATAGGATTTGTACCTTTTTGCATATGACATATATATGTATGTACCTTGTATTTTGAACCTGTTGGCATATCTAAAATCTTGAAATAACATGTTAAAAATGTTTTAGTAATATTTGATTTTTTAAAAAAAAGTGACAATAGCAAATATACTTTCATAAAGGGGTGATGTCAAGAATATAAAATGGGCCTAACTATTGGGACTTGTTCTATAGTTACATTTATTTTTGTTAATAAAATATAGAGGAAATTTTAGGTATAGCAAAGATAAAAATTCTATTTGTATGCTATAGCTATAGTTTGCATAATTGTGTTCCATAGGAAATTTTATGTTTGCTATGGAGCTATCAATCTGTATATTTCAGGATTCATTTGAAGTTATATACAATTTTATTTTTTAAATAAATTTAATAAAAGGCGGTAAATTATGTTACGAAAAAGGATGACAATTGCTAAACTCACGCAAAAAGATCTCTTTCCTTCTACGACTTCTTCATCAGTAGTGACTCCATTGTAACTGGGTAAATCACATCGATCAAGTTTTGGTGATTCTCTTCAAGCAATCGAGATCAAATCAATTTTAGAGATAACAAGAGGAAGTAAAATGTATTTCATGCCGAAAAATGCTTTGATTTTACTTTTTTCATATCGAAATTGGTGTTTTTCGTGTCTTGAAACTCATTTTTGCTTTTAAACATTCATCAATTGAATGAACAATCTGAATTGTATTTTTTTAAATGTAATAGATTCTGACTCATATAGTCGCAATCATTGTTCGTATTCGAGTAAGATCATCCGTTGAATTATGCAAAAAAATTGTGCTTGTATAATGTTATGAAAGATATTGTTGTTTATCCTTCATTTTTTAAAGTATTGTTCGAATTCGAGTAAGATCATCCGTTTATTTCTGCAAAAAAATGTGATTCTATAATGTTGTGGAAGATATTGTTGTTTATCCTTCATTTTTGAAAGTAGATTTGTTTTTTGAAAGTCATTAATTGACAGGATTGTATATTATGAGAGTAATCTATGTTGTTTGTTCTGATTTGTATATTTGTTGTCGTTAATTTTAATTTATGAATGAACAATGAAATTATATATATATATATACAGTGTCGATTCGTCTTTAGTTCTGATAGTTTAGTTTGTATATCTGATAGTTTAGTTTGTATATTGTGTACAATTTGTATATGTATAAGTCTTTTATGTTATGCTTGTCAATTATATATTTATTTGTAGTTGTAGTTTATATATACACATACTCTATGTATATGTATATACGTAGAATATGTATATGATTTAGTCCGTTCTGTATAATCTTATATTTTGTGGTTCAATTTTTGTGAACTTGCATATTAATTCAGTGCAGGTTCGCATTTTGTTGTGGTAATTTAGTTTGTATATTATATACAATATGTATAAGTATGTGCCTATTATGTTAGGCTTGTTAATTGAATATTTGTATATGGCTGTAATTTGTATATGTAGATATACTTTGTATAAGTATATATTTGAAAACTGTATATTAAATTGACTTGGCTATAATTTGTATAAATATATGTTTTTTTTGTTGTGATTTTCTAATCTGTATATTTTGATAATCTTGTCAATTTATATACAATTTGATTTTTAAAAATAAATAAAGAAAAATGCGCTAATTTCTGTCACAAAAAAAAAGAAGAAAATCGCTAAACTCACGCACATTATATTTTAATAGGATTTCTTTCCTTCTACGACTTCTTCATTAGTTGGTACTCTATTGTATCTATATAAACAAACTAAAACATAGTAATTGTTTATAAATAAAATTACTACATATATATACTTAAAGAGATTATACAGACATGTATTGTTATGTATAACTATGGAAAATATACAAACAAAAAATTACATACAAACAAATGCTAATATCTACTGTTATTTGTATATACAATGTATTTTGTGCAAAAATTATAGAATCTGTATAAACAAACAAAAACTAAAACATAGTAATTGTATATAAAAAAATTACCACATATATACTTAAAGAAATTACACAGACAGATCTTGTTATGTATAACTATGACACATATACAAACAACAAATTATATACAAACAATTATTATATATAAACAATTAATTTTTATACAACATATAATTGTATAAAGGAAATTCATATGCATGATAATGGTGTATACAACAAATAATCAAAAAATTATACAAATCTGTAAAAACAAACAAATAAACATAATAAATCTGAGAAAGTATTACTACATATATACAAAAGGGCTTATTATACAAGCATAAAATAAAACTCAATATTTATTGTTTATACATATACATTAACTTCTTCAGATCCATCCGATCCACTAAGCCAGGGACATTGTCTTCGGTTGATTTTGATTAATCACTGGTAGAATCAATTGCTTTTGCTTTCCTCTTCTCTGTTGAACTAGATTCGCCTTTTGTATTTGACTTTGTGATAATTTCATCCATTCTAATTGGGTCATTTTCAAACTTGGATCTGAAAAATTGAATTATTTTTTTTGATATAGACAGGTTTTGGCGGTACTTGAAATTTTTGAAGTCGCGATTGAGAGCGTAGTGGTGAAGATTTGAAATTCAAACTAATTTTGTGGAGAGAATTTAGGAGACATTGAAGGATATGGGAGAGAGGAAGGAGATGAAGTGAATTGTATAAAAGGAATAACTTCCATTTCTTTTTATTTACCTATACAAATCATGGGACCCGTCAGTAGTAGCAAGATATGTGAAACTGTAGCTACTCAAATGAAATAAATGAAACAGTAGCTATATTATTTATTTTAAATTAATAGTTTGCCATTATGCACAATTTTCCCTAAAATATATAGACCTACTTCCTTATTTATTTACTTATTAAAAAAAACAAAAAAATTCTAAAACGGTAACAATTTTAGCCTTACGCTAGTTTCAAAATCATTTGAGATTTTTAAAGGATAAGTTTTTCCTTAACATAAAGTCCTAAGTGAGAGTTTATAGATAAAGCTAATGAATATTTTGGTCCTTCCCGGAACGAATAACTTAAGCCGTGTGTTTTCAAGACTAAAAAGGTAACGATTCTAGCGAGCTTTATAACATCCATTTTCGACTTTTAAAATGACGTTTCTTCTTCCTTTCGAAAGTAGTGTTTAAAGCACCTTTGGACCCCAAACTATTGTACTTTTAAAATCTCGAAGAATAACGGTTAGTTCAAAAAATCTATACTTTACGTTATACAAAATAATTTTTTAAACTTAAAAAAAAAAACTGCTTTGTAAAACTTGTTAAAGGTGCAGTTTTTTAAGCTAAAAATCTGCATTTTTTGTGCTCAAATCATGCACATTTTGAGCTCAAATTCGGCACTCTTTTGAGCTCAAAACGCTGTACTTTTTGGGCTCAAAACACTGCACTTTTTGAGCTCAAAACGCTGCATTTTTGGGACTCAATATACCACTCTTAAACTCTCAAGAAAGGTGATATATTTAACCTTGAAATCTGCACTTTGAACCACCAAAATCTGCACTTTTGAGACCCAAAATATCGAACTTTAAGTTGCTAAAACTTGTACTTTAAATACTTGTTTATAAAGAGAAAAATCTGAAAATAAATTCACAATAGTTAAAAATATTATTCCTGTGTGAACTTCTTTAAAATATATGTTTTCATAACCACCAAAATGTGTCAAGTAACAAATAAATTTAGTTGAAAAATGTCATTCTAAACTAAATAACTATAATAAACCCAATACCTAAAGGGATGTGGGGGTGAACGACTATACTTTACCATCGTTCTTAGTTGTTCCAAACCAAACAAAATAAAAGCAAGCATAAATATAAATACGAAAAACATTAATATGGAAAATGTTAGTCGAAAATAGCAACACATATATTTAGATAAAGCACATGAAACTTTGAAGTGAGAAAGAGGCGTTGGACACTATTGACGCGAAAAAAGGCTGCTAGACACAAGCGATAATGCAGGTGTCATTCGCTTCTCTAATTTGGAGAGAGATGGAGTTATAACACAACTCCAAATGCGCTCCCATGTGTACATGTACAAAAATTAAAAAAATAGGAAAGTTAGCACGTAATTTTTACTATGAATTAATACAACAAGCCGTCAATATTATAAATATGAAAAGAGTTTATCAAAAAAAATAACATTGTAATTCAGCCTGTATGCAGACTCTTGGATAAGCAATCTTAAGCAGATGTGCTTAGATTTTAATAAGTTAAGGCATCTTCTAGATGCAAGAGAGCTGCTACTTCACATATATATTTTTCTTCATATATATAAGAAAATATTTTAGGTTGATGTCAGTTCATTATAGTTTATTATCAAGCCTAAACTTCTTGATCCAAAATACAGGCAAGTAAAAGGGTTGTCTAAGATGTGTTTACAGATCAACCAAAATGAGTCGTAAGAAAGACAAGAACACTTTCCTACTATCTGCGATTCAACACACAAAGGAAAAGTGTTGGTAAGTCCTAAACATGAATGTCACTTAACAGCAGAGAGCAACACAAATCATCTCACGAAATCGCTGTAAAACTCGAAGGCAGAAATATAAACATGTCTTGCGCTTTTTAAGCCTATTCTAACTCGAGTTTATATTAACAACATAAGCAGCCGCGAGTTTCCATATTTTACAGACAACTAGCTAATGTGCAAAAAAAATAAATAATAATAATAAAAAAACTTAGGACAAGCTAGCAGACCAAAAATTAATCTCATGTATTTCACAATAAGATGAGACAACAACAATGTGCAATTTGAAATCTGCCAATTTTCAGCAAATAAGTAGTGCACTTTAGTAAATAGAAAAAGACATTTGTATTCATAGATTTGTTCATGTTCTATCGTACGTCCAGATATCTAAACCGTCCATATGCCCATTTTAATATCTAAGAGAAGCGTCGTGAAAACATCATTGGACAGCCAACAAAAGCCATTACTAACTAAAATACACCAAGTAGACATAGTAAAGAAATGCTACTGTTGTGAGTTATTTCACATGTTCTGAGCAAAATAAAAATTTCTTTTCTTCATTACTAACTTTAAGTCCAAAAGTCTAAAACAAATAGGGGGCAAAAAGTCGAGCGGCTGCTTAGTCAATTGAGTGCTAATTCATATTAAGACTAATTTAGAGCAGAACGATAACAAAGTATCATGCCACCATTTTAAAACTGAAAACATGGGAAATAATTACCATCCCAAAACTTGATTGATACAGGGAGAAACATTTTAACGTGCAAATATTCATCAATCCATGTAAAAAATGTTTAACATGCAGATATTTGGGCAGCGAACACATTCCAAACTTTTTAACTTAAATATTTTTAGCTAAAAGGTGAACCAATCAACTAAAGCTAAACAAAATTTGGTGTAACAAGACAGATTAGGATGACTCTAATGGTCTTAACTATATGTGTTTGGACGAATATAACTTAAACGAGGCATGTTCATGTCATAATACTATCTGACAGCAAACGACAAACAGTACCAACAATTCCTGGAAAAAAACACAACCAAACTAAACCTGGACAACCTCTAATAACAAAAGGGAAAACCAAATGAATAGAAATGAAAGAATCATTCATTCTGCAAGACGATCATAACAAATTAAACTCTACTAATCCAGGCAACAACTATTGATTTATACTCGAAAATAAGCGCAAGAATAATAGGACAAAGATTTGTCTAACATAATGAAGTTCTATAACAATGAACATTCAAACTATTTTGAATAAAAATGAAACAGTGATTCAGCTAGTTTTCAGAATAAGATAAGTCATGGCGAAAATAAGACACTAATTCAAATTAACAGTTCACTATTTCACATACAACAGCTCAGATCAGTTTGATTCGTAACAAACAAGATAAAAGCGAAAGAGTAACAAAAATGTACCTCTTTTGGAGCAGCAAACAAGAGCTTTGACGTCAAAAGATTTCGACTCCTAACTTCCTCAAAACTCGAATTCAGAACAGAACTTTCGAACTCTAAAAGCTTTGTGTTACCCTTTTGTTTATTTCTGAAACTCTATGATTTTGTAGATGTTTTCAGTTTGTTGATGGATTTTTCCCGTCGATTCTTGGATGTTTTTTAACTGATTTCCGGATCCTTTTTTTTTCTCGTTCTTAGAAGGAACCAAATGGCTCCTTTTTTAGCCAAAATCGCAACCTCTATTGGCTTCAAGAATTCAAACTTTGAATTCTTGAAAAGCCAAAACGGGAGGACTAATGATGAAGGGTGAGAAAAATCCCCCAAGAATCGCCTTTTCAGGCGGATTTGAAAGCATTAAGTGACTGATAAGGCGTTTTTCCGACGACCAGAGCCATTCTGACGAGGGGGATGGGGGAGCACGGGGGAGGTGATGGAGAGGAGCCTGGAGCGTCCGATTTTCTGGAAAAAAGGAAGATGTTGAGGTGATCTTTGGGTAAGATGAAAGTGTGAACGTGATTTTGGAAGAAGAACATAGTATAGGGCGGTGGTGGTAGAGTAGGGGTCTTTTAGTCTTTTGGTTTGATCTCGATCGATTGATCGGACGGTTAATAAAAATCAAGGGTTAAAAAAAAGAGATTAATAATATATATATATATATATATATTACTATATATAATAAGTGGTAATATCTACTACTTACCACATGACAAGTGTTCATTTGGACCCATTTATTATTTATATGTTTTCAATTTTTAATATATGTTGTCTATCTTATTTTTTTTTTCAACCTTTTATTTTAAACTTCTTGAAATTTAATTACCTATTTATTACTCTCTATATACACTTTTAATTGTTATGATTTTCTTTTTAGAGTCAAACTATAAGAATTTTAACTAATATTTTACAATGTGTTTTTTCATCATATTCATATGCAAAAAATTACAATTTATAGTACTTTTTGTATAGATTTTGCATATTTAAATTTTTTGTTTAAAATATCAAATTAATACAATCTAATTTAACTTTGAAAATTATTATAATACTACTATTAATAAGAGTGAATGTGAGGAGTTTCCCGTTTATGGGAATTGACAAAAAAATCCTCAGATGTTACTTTTGTAATTTCACATGAAAAATGTAATTCAATTGGTTAGTTAAAGGGGTAGTGCAGCTACATTTCATTTTTTGTATCTATTGGACTAATTTGTCCCCTTAAAACTACAAATGATTCGCACAACTTTTTGAAAACATGGGCCCCACTTATTACTACTTAGTTGTATTGCTTTGGTGACTGATATCAACTATTCTCTCTCCAATAATATTTCTCCAGTATTGACTTCATACATTTTTTAAGAAATTATAAATAAAAGAGTAATATTACTATATCATTGAAAAATGACTATAATTAATGATAAGGGATAAACTATCCATTGATTTCATAAAGTAGACAAGTATTGTAGGACATTCCAAAATAGTATAATAGACAATAATTATTGGACGGATGGAGTAGGATTAAGTCTTTCTTTCAGTACTTTTCTCACATTAATTAATTTCTCTCAGCATTCAATTAGTGAATCTTTAGTAGAATTAATTAGAATACTTTTTACTTAATAATACGCACAATAAGCAATAAGAGGAAGCTTTCGTTGGTATGTTCTTTTAAGGGTATGTTGCTAAACCATCAACACTGAAAGGTAGCTCTACTGATAATTGTGAAGAAAACATATTAATGGATTAAAAATCAAAAAGAGGTAATTAAACCCTAAAATATTATAAAGACATCTATAAAATTTGGTTGAAGCTCAAAATCTATTAGTGCCATATAAATTAGGATAGAGAAAATAACATATATTATTTGAAATAACATGAAACGTACTACAAATCACACAATAATTAGCAACTTCAAAATTTAAAGGACATACAAAAAATTTGATCAACTCTCAAAATTCTACTAATGTCACATAGTTTGGGATAGAAAAAGTAACATATACGTAAAATGTACTATAACTCATAATAATTAAATAACTTCAAAATCTAAAAGACATATACAAAATTTGCTTGACTTTCGAAATTCTATCAATGACACATAAATTGGGACAAAGAGAATATTGAAAATTACATATAAAGTATTATTAACCACAATAATCAACAACTTAAAATTTAAAGAACATACAAAAAATTGTTTGACCGTTAAAATTTTATTAATATCACATAAATTAAAATAAAAAATAAAAATATATGTTGGGCCCGTGCTAGCACGGGCTACTGTAACTAGTATATATATATGGTAATAATTATATATATTAAAAGGATGAATTAATTAAAGACGTTGGATTAAAATAGAGGGTTGAGATTAAAAGTTAAGAAGCACAATCCATGTGCTCGCCTACGTGGCACACACGGATTGGCCGATTTAAGGGGACTTGGATTGCCAAAATTGCTCAAATTAAATTCATTTAAATTTTAACCTCTTCTTTATTAAATAGACATAATTTATTAAATTAAAAATAATAATTTTGCAAGACTAGCTTATTTGTTAAAATTAGTGATTCTAAAAATAAAATTAATATAAATTAGCAACTCATTAATTAATTAAGTTTTCCTAATTTTGAAAAAATATCGAAAAATATTTATCGCTATAATAGAAATTATATTAATTAATTAAGTTTTCCTAATTTTGAAAAAATATGGAAAAATATTTATCGCTATAATAGAAATTATATTTAATTTAGAAAAATCGATTTAACCCTTAAAAAAAACAATATTTATTTGACGTGAATTTTGAAAAATGAGAAAGTAAGTAGTAATATAATATTTAATTTTTTATATAAAAAATAGTATTTATGAAATAAATTTATCAAATAAAATAATTAATTAAAAATCTTTTTTTTTTATTCCTACAACGATTCATAGCATATATATTATTATTATAACTTTAGTTAAACAAATGTGGAGAGCCAAAATTGGGTGTCAACAGAGAGTTACATGAAGAATTGTATATGGATGTACCTCTAGGCCTCGTGGTGAAAGATGCATGGTTAGTTTGTAGACTCAAGAAGTCCTTGTATGGATTGAAGTAGGCAAGTAGACAGTGGTATGATAAGTTGACACAAGTTTTGTGCTCAAGAGGCTACTCTCATTCAAACAGTGACTACTTTTGTTCTATAGGAAGATTGGTCCCTCTTTGGTTTTTGTTGTTGTTTATGTTGATGATGTTATCCTAACAGGCACTGATATTGCAGAAATCAACTCTTTAAAGAGTTATCTACATAATGAGTTCAAGATTAAAGACTTGGAAAGACTACAATACTTCCTAGGCTTGGAAAATTTATACAAGGAATCTGGGATTCTAATCTCTCAAAGGAAGTTTACTACAGATTTGCTACAGAGTTTGACTGTTCAGATTGCATACCTGTTCAATCACCTCTTGAATCCACTGTTAAACTTAAAGCAGATGAGGGTTTATTGTTGAAAGATCCTACACACTACAGGAAGTTAGTAGGTAAGCTTAACTTTTTGACCAACACAAGAATGGACATAGCCTTCAGTGTACAACACCTCTGTCAGTTTCTTCAAAATCCTAGAGAACCACATCTCAATGATGCTTACCATGTTCTTAGATATCTCAAGAGTGATCCTTGCATGGGTATACATTTGTCCAATAATTCAGATTGCTCAATTACTGCTTATTGTGACTCAGACTAGGCTGCCTGCCCTGATACAAGAAAATCAGTAAGTGTCTATGTTGTGTTGTTGGGGGACAGCCCTATTAGTTGGAAATCTAAGAAACGAACAGCCATATTCTTATCTTCAGCTGAAGCAGAGTACAGAGCTGTTAGAAAAGTGGTGGGTGAGTTAGTATGGTTGGAGAGGCTGCTGACTGAATTGGATTTGCCATGTAACTTGCCTATATCTGTGTTTTGTGACAGCCAAGCAGTTGTTCACATAGCAAAGAACCCTATGTTTCATGAAAGGACAAAACACATAGAGGTGGATTGTCATTTTGTTAGAGCTAAACTGCAAGAAGGCCTCATTACACTCCATCACATTTCGACTAATGATCAACTAGTTGATGTTCTGACAAAAGCTTTGCCAAGTGCCAAACATTCTACACAAGTTGGTTGTGAGCTACTCACCTCCAACTTGAGGGAGGGTGTTGAGATATATAGTTTATGTTTTACTCAAAATGTAATTAGTTTTATAATTAGTTTTTAGTTGAGCAGAGTCAGTTAGTTAACCTTTCATTCTTTTGTTAGTTAGATTGGTTATTCCTTGAATACTGTGCAGGTTGATTAGTTAGCTTCTAGAATCTTCTTAATATTGTTTTGTATAAATACAGTACATCGATCATTGAATGAAGTCAAGTTTTCATTCCCAAATTGGAGAGCTTTTCTTCTTTTATGTTCTATGTCAAAGCTTAGCTCAACATTCATCAATGGAGAATTGACATTCTCCATAAGTTCTACTTAAATTCAATAAGTACAATACAATACAATACAATACAATACGATACATTATGAAACAATACGTAACAACCGTCCAGACAAAGCGTAAAGGGGGTTTTGCAGGCTCAATGATGAGCGGATAGCTCTAAAGTGGATTCATCGTTAGAAACATACAAACTAAAAGAAATTGAATTACAACCTGATTCTTCAAAACCAAAAGTCTTGGTTACGTTATTGCTAAATATGATAAAAATAAGATTATGAAATTTGCTAAATATTATTCAAATAAGATTATGAAATTTGCTAAATATTATTCAAATAAGATTATAAAATTTGCTAAATAAGATAACCAAGCTGCCTACTAATTCGTACTTACACAAAATAAACTTGTTGCCTATAAACACATGCTCTATATGCAATATGAATATGGGTATGAAAGAAACCATAGTTTATATATCTTTTTCCACTATACTAATGCTACCTATATTATTGGAAATTTATTAATCTCCAACTCTATTAATTTAAGGGAAAATTACACAGTTAGGCAAATATATACTAGTTAATTAGCTAACATAGTTAATTAGTTATAGTTTGCATTAATTACAATTTGGAACTTACTTCTGGCTATAATTACACTCCTGTGTCTCGCCTCTCTCCTCTCCTCCTCTTGCTCTCTCTCCTCTCTGGAATCTCGCTCGCCTCTCTCCTCTCCCTGTCCAATCTCTCTCTCAATTCTCTGTTGCGAATCTCTCTCTCACTTTATACAAACACAAATGTATAATTTGTGTTTGTGTTTGTATAAAGCGAGAGACTGCATATACAAATACATATCTCTTCTTCCTATACACTTATAATTATACAAATACAAAATTTCCCCTGCCCAGTTCTCTTTTGCCTTTCTCTCTCGCTTTATACAAACACAAATTATACATTGTATTTGTATAATTTGTGTTTGCATAAAGCGAGAGAGATTGGATATACAAATACAAATGTTTTAACTCGATTCAATTGCATGCAGATATACAAATACAATCATTGATACATATACATAGTAGTTACATATATACAATTATATAACCGATATACATATACAATTCACCTCTTTCCATTCTTTGCCCTCTCTCGATCGCCTCTCTCCACTCTTTTCCCTCTCTCGCTTGCCTCTGTCCTCCATCTCCCAATCTCGCTCGCCACTCTCCTCCCTATAACATGTAGCTACAAATTGTAATTAGCAAACTATAATTATGAAGCATAATATTAAGCTATTTTTGAATGATTTTATGCAAAAATTCCCCTTAATTTAATAACTCAGGCTACATCCGATTCTTTTGATTTTCTTCAGACTTCTCAACATTGGTGTTCGTAATTGCCCTCACAATCACCCACAAAAATCTTTTAATACCCCTACACATTGTGGCATTATGGAAAGTTCTAAACAAATATATTTTTAACAAAAAAATTACTAACACTAACACTATTCTTCTAATGGTTATGAAGCATCATTATCTTCCTTTTGTAATCTTAATTTTTGTGAAAGCTTATCAAAAGCTGGTAGTAGTAATAGTAGAATCTATAGTACTAACCATAGGCTAGATAGTACTGAAGATATCTTGTATAACATTGACAAATCATTTGACCTCCATGTACCAATTACCTAAATTAATATAATTCTCTCTTTTCTATATATATAAAAAAAATCTACAAAGACCCAAGTGGCTTTATAAAAGTGATTAAAAAAAGTCATACCATGATGCCAAATTGCCAATTATAAAATGCCAAGTGACTTTATAGTTGAAATTCTCATAATACCCTCTCTCATCCCTTGCTTATGTTGAATCGAGATCTTATTGGTCTTCTTTGATCCACAAGTGCAAATAAACTATCTCTGACTTGATGACTACTTTACTTTTCGCCTTTTCCTGGGGCATAGAAGGAGTTGATCATGGTCCTATGAAGAGTAAATAATTTATATATAGTAGTAAATAAATTAATTTAGAGCAGGTTTAGTCATGTGAGATAAAATCATGATTTGAAATTATGATATGAAATAATATGAGATGAAGTTAAAGTTTTGTTTGACATGAAATTTGAATTTTTAATTTGTATTTTTTGCTCATAAACATAAAAATTCATAAGTTGTAAAAACTAGCAAAATTGCTTCAATTCTTTATACAATCATACCAAATAAGCAAAAGTTCATAATAGAAGTATAACACACTATCACAATTTTTATTTTTATTTTTAAATGCAACACTTATTGACCGAACATTAGCTCAATAAAAAAGTAAAAAGTTGTATTGTACGACTCTTTAATTTATTCCTCTCACATGTACTGTATGGACAATCTCCTAACATTGAACATGCATTTATAATGTTGGTAAAAGTAACAATGAGAGTAATGGCTATATTCGACATAAATGGTTTAAAGGTTGGTAAGAGTAATAATATCAACTATAAATTTGATTTACATATATATGAAATAAATGGTTGGCATATATAAAATTGATGTTTTTTTTTTTACAAAATGTAAACTTGTAGGTAAAATTTTATATTTGAAAAATGTGAAATCATGATATGAAATTTCCAAATCAAGTTTTTTGGAGAATTTGAGATTTCATCTAATGATTTCAAATCATGAGATGAAATAGCATGTCCAAACGCTAATTTCCATCTTATGATTTCAAATCACGAGATGAAATCGTATGTCCAAATGTCTACTTAGTTATTCCATATTCTATCTTGTATAAGATAATACACAAATTTTCTCATAACTTATATATATATTATTAGTATATGTGTTTCTAATTACCAATCAAACGTCGTAATATATTAATTTTATATATGTAACTTGCTTCTTAACTAGCCACCAAAGATTGTATAAGTTATGCATAAATTAATACAAAAATGAGTTGTGTCTTTACTAGCTACCAAACGATCCCTTAAAATTAGTAAGAATTGAGCAAAGTGGATTATGATATGAATTTTAGCTCATTTCAGCTCAAGTAATTTCTGAATCGATAACTCGTCCATCTATTAACTTAACTCATTTTAACATGTCCAAATTCAACCCAACCAAGCCATTGACACCCCTAGGATCTCAGATATTCAATGTACTAGAACTTTCTCATGACAATGTTAAAACAAATTCTGAAGTATTAGATCACTGCCAAATTAAATTAAGCATGATTGCTTATAGTTCACTAGTCTATGTGAATAGTTTTACCCCCAACAAAAATCCATAAGGTAGGGAAATTAATTGAATAACATGGTGAATGTATATAACAACAGAAAAGATTACATTTTGAATCTGCATCGTAATTATTATCATTTATTAGTTAATCATTATTGTACTGACTGCTAGCTCTCTTTTTTCCCCTTTTGATAGGTGGACACATTTTCTCTTGTATGGTGCTTTATGGTATTTTTTTTAATTAGTACAGCAGGAATATTATTTTTGTAACAAAGAGGGAAAATAGTACAATATATTAGGCTCATTTTGCCACATTATTTGATTGCTTATAGAGTTTAATATATTAATTTAACTTATACCCCTATTCTATAAGCACTAATAGAAGAAAATTAATGTAATCGTATTCATGACTTGTCGTGTTTTTTTAAAAGAATAGTACTAGGTAAGGTGTGTCTAGGACTAGTTTTTATTAATAAAGAAAAAAAAGGATCTCAAAGAGAAAAGTACAAGCAAGGGTCTATGCCTTATTTTACTAATTCTAATGAGGTAGCAAATATCTACTAATTAACAAGCATGAAGAAAATAAAAACTAGAGAAAAAACTAAATATTCTATGATCTTTATAGAGTTTTTTTTTTGAGAAGGTATCTTCATAGATTTTATAATATACTCTATGATAATACTACAAATAAGAATGCTTAAGTAATGCAAAAATATAAAATCTAAGAATAAAGTTGAGTTATCAACCAAACTTCATTTTATATATACCTTGTCTTACTAAAATATTATATCAAACTTAAATTTTTTTTTGTCAGATAGTTATTTTTTTAAAACAATAATAACGGTCATGTAATGATTCAAAATTTGTGGAATGTGTCAATACTTTCGTCTGTTTTAATTTATATGTCTTTTTTTTTAATAGTGAATCTTCAAAAAATATATTTTAATTTTGCTAAAATACTTTATAAATATCTATAATTCATTTCATACCACATATTTTATGTAAATTATTTTATTATTTTGAAACTCTGTATCAAATCAAACTAGATTGATCACGCGATTTTATAAAGATAAAAGTTTAGCAGTGTGACCCAAAAAAAAACGAAACAAACATGTATATAAAGTGAGTAGTAATTAAAAAAAAAGATAGTGTGCCCTTTTTTTCTTGTTCTTTTTACTGTGGCAATTGTAGTGGCTGTTTTGCTCAAGATTCAAAACATTGAACACTTTGAGCTCATTCAATATGTTTGATTAGTTGCCCCAAAAAGTAAGGTTATTGAAGTTTCTATTTTCAGCTCTGTCTTGGCTAAATTGTCTCAAAAAGAGGATTTTTTTTCTTTTGCATAACCTCGGGTAACTGTGTGATTGCTTCTTCTTGTTGTTTGTCTTTCTATTGAGTTGAATACCAAAAGATCGATGACCCTTTTCTTATTGCAAGAAAATGGGGTAACCCTTTTCATTTGAGTCCAAGATTTGCTCATCTGAAGTTCAAATCTGGCGTTTTCTTCAGGTCAGAATTGACTTTTTTTAAAAATGGGTATTGGCTTTTTGTTGACTTCATTCAAGATTTGGTTGGTGGTGGTGTTGTGCTCTTCTGTAAGAAAGCTTTGATTTTTTTTAATTTTTTCTTATATATGTATGGTGTTTCATTGTTTGATTATAGATCAATACTTAGAGAAGCTTTGAATGTTGAAGAATGGGCAATGTATTGTGATTGACTCTTGTGCTGCCAAAAGAGTCGGGTGGTTAGTTGAGCTTGTGCTGAATTTGCTATTTTTGAGGATATTTTCACTGTACTTGATGTACTAAGATGGAGTTACTAACTGTTCTGGTTCTTATAAGCTTTCCCCCATTTTTAGCTGTCTATAGTTTCAGAAATTTTCACCATATTGATTTAGTTGGATAAGGCCTGTAAGGTAGAATTACTTTAGTGTGCCAAATTTAGTGAACTTTGTATTGGTTACTTTTAGCTAGAGTCTCTTTGAAACAATTTAGTGTTGCCTGGTTACTATTATGGCTTCGATTAGAAGAACGTTGTCCCCAGTGCCTCGTCCTGGAAGCACTATGAATGGAGAAGTATGTCCTGCAGCCTCTCCACTGTCCAAGTCTTCATCATGTACCAATAGTAATACACCAACTGGTGCATTGCTTCCTTCTTTTGGTTCATTCGATTATGCCATCTACAAGGTTCAGACATTTGTAGTTGGTCTTTTGTCACGACGATCTTCTAGGCCCTTAGAAAGGTCAAAGTTGAAGGGGCTCATTTGGAGGAGAGCTATTCTGCAATTGTTTTTCTGCTTCATTCTTGGAGTATTTATTGGCCTTACTCCATTACTAAATTTGTCAACAAATTTTATCTCTAAACATCAAGCTTTATCCTTTGAGGTCCTCCAGCCAGAAGAAAATGCTCGATCATATGATGTATCTAGAAATGTGACTTCAACCACAGAGGATTTGCCTATCATAGATAATTCGACATCAGAGCCTAACTTAGTACATGTTGAACTGAAAGAAGACATTGCCTACAATGCCTCCTTTAATCAATCACTTGACCAAGATACGACAGTGTCCCGTAAACTTTTGATTATTGTGACTCCTACAGAAACCCGTCCATTTCAAGCATACTATCTAAATCGTCTGGCCTATGCATTAGAGTTGGTGCCTTCTCCTTTATTGTGGATAGTTGTTGAGATGAACTCCCAATCTGTTGAAACTGCTGATATATTGAGAAGAACCGGAGTCATGTACAGACATCTTGTGTGCAGCAAGAACTCAACTGATGTGAAAGAGAAAAATGTGCATCTAAGGAATGTGGCACTCTCTCACATTGAAACACACCACCTTGATGGCATTGTCTATTTTGCTGATGAGTACAACATATACTCTGCTGATGTCTTCGAGCAGATGAGACAGATCAGGTACTCTATTTGTTAAATTTTCTTACTTTTGGGGTGTTAGCAACCTTGTTTTACTTTTGTGATATAAAGCAAAGTGGAAGCAAGTTTCAGTAGTCTGTATCCTTATAGAACATTACCTATGTTCAAATTAGTTGATATTTACATGTTCTCGTTTCCTTTATTTCTTGCTTAAGCTGTTATTATTTTTCTTATAGTCCATCTTTAAATCCTTATCAAGTAACTTTCGTACTCCTATGGCTTCTTGATCACTCTGATCTTGGGTGTCTCTCACTGTGTGTGTGTATATATATATATATATATATATATTTTGGTATAACCATTTGGTCTATGACTCCAAATGCCAATCATGCCTCTAGGTAGTGTGCTGAGTCTATGATTCCATGTATCAACGTTCTTGATAGAAAATTGTTGTATGCAGCCGGATCGGGACATGGATTGTGGCAAGACTAGCTGAAAATAATAGGAAAGTTATCTTGCAGGGTCCAATCTGTAACGGCTCTCAGGTTATAGGTTGGCACACTGAAGGTATGACAAAAAGAATTCAGAGATTCTATGCAGAAATATCGGGATTTGCATTCAATAGTACGATACTTTGGGATACAAAGAGGTGGCACCGACCAACACTAGAACCTATAAGGCAGTCTGATACAGCCAAAGCTAGTTCTCAAGTGAGTTCTGCCTCTGTCCTGGATCTCTGATGATTGGTACTTAAAATAAGATATTCTGTTAGTGGATAGTTCCACATTCACCACAGCTAATGTGATGGTGTACCTTCAAGAACATGACTAGTGAAACTGAACTTGAAGTTGGAGCACCAGTCCCAACCACCCTTGAGAGAAAGGGGAAGGGCTATTACAGCTATTATCTGTATTACCGTATGCAAAAATGTCAGTCCTAATGATTTTATTTACAGGTGAGCACATTTATCGAACAAATGGTGGAAGATGAAAGCCAAATGGAAGGCTTACCAATGAACTGTTCAAGAATCATGGTTTGGCAATTCAACACGGAGATATTGTACCCATATCCTCATGAATGGATGGTGAAGAATTACTTAAGAACCAGTACTTCAGTTGGATGACAATTTTGACATGCCGATAGATTCTTGAGCATTGATAAGGTGAGTGAATAATGCCTATGTTTTCTCGTGTAGTTCCTTACTTGTTCTTTTACTGTCATCTTTCTGTTTCCAGCTTTTATTAAAAATAATATGGACATTTTTCCAGTTGTTATTCATCTGTGTTGTATATTTTCTTTTATGAGGTGTGTGCTTGTCATGCTAGGATAAATAATTCCTTTCTCCCACTTCCCCCTCTCCCACGGTCTGTTCAAGTTGCTGCTATTTCTTTTTGATCATTAAAAGATTATGTTATTGAGAATCCAGCAACATGAAGATGCTGTCGAATATTTACAGAGGAAACATCCTGCTGAATTTGTAAAGAGTTCAAAAAGTCTATCATGGCCTCTGTATCATGTGCAATAGATATGTTACCCCCCATCTCCTCCAAAAAAAAAAAAAAGTAACGAGATAATCTGTATTTAATTCTAACTACAGATTCAGTTTGCTTTAAAAATTTCTTGTGTTCCTTTCCTTCTTATTGGTCCACCAAACAGCTGAACATATTGAGTTCCAAATTTTCAATTTTTCCTTTTCCATCCCTTTAATGTACCAATGTTGCAGGCTTGCAGCAGCTCCTTCGTTGTCCTAGGCATAGTCCAATTGTTTCCCACAATGTTCAGGATGAGGTCCCAGGTTTACTTGGTGAATGAGAAGTGGATGCAGAGGTGATATATGACCTCATTTTGTCTTCCATACAATGTGCATCTGCGTATATTGACACCTCGTTTTGAAGATTCTAATGAGTTACCTATTCTCTCAAACACACTATCCAAGTAAAGCATTCCACCTTCAAAAGTGCCTTATTTTTCCAAATACACTTCCAAGGTCAGTGGAGAATGGTGGAAGAAGTTCCCTTAGGTGTTCGTAGCAATCTTTAATTGAAAATTTACCTTTTGCTTCTCCAAATACCCTTCAGTTTGCTGTTTTTCCTGTGATTTTTATATATTAGTGACAACGTCATAATCATCGTCATTCTTACGTAGTTTATGAAATCACATCCTGAAAAATCTCTAAGTTAAGTCACAATTGCCACTTATCCTTGGTATTAGGAAAATTATAGGTATTAACTTTTTCTATACCAGTCTACTGATATTCAGTCCTCATTCTCCTTGATTCTGAGTGTTTCTTTTCTTTCCTGCCATATGATATGCATAGCAAGAAATTGATCTGCTTAGAACAGCACCTGCT
The DNA here is from genome assembly GCF_900185275.1 of Solanum verrucosum. NCBI lineage: Eukaryota > Viridiplantae > Streptophyta > Magnoliopsida > Solanales > Solanaceae > Solanum > Solanum verrucosum. The sequence continues at coordinate 7,059,204 of NW_026020378.1, forward strand.
TTTTTGCTACCTAAATTATCCTCTGAAGCCTTAGATCCAAAAGGCTGCTTCTTTGCTACCTAAATTTCCCTATGAACTTCACTCACCAAGAGTAGGGATGGTAATGAGCGAGGGTGTCAAGGCAGGGTGAAGCAAGACCTAGCCCACTTTGGAGGATGTGGGGCATGGATGGAGGAATGTCAAGTGGCACTGCATGGGGTGGGGGTGGGGGGGAGTAGATTGATTTTTCGGTGTCATGGGTGGTGCTCTGCTGCATACTCGTTTGGTTCTATTAATGCCCTTCCAATTTGGTTTACTGTATTCCTTTTTGTTGCACATATAAGTTTGTGGTCTTACATTTTTTATTTCTTTTTCTTTTGCCCGAGTTCTGAAATGACTGATTAATTTTTATGTAATTCACATGTTTTTTGTGTTTAAATATATTACACACAATATAATTAGTATTGTATCCATTTCATTTTCTATGGCGGCATTTGACTAGATGTAGAGTTTAAGGAAGAAAGAAATACTTTTCTCACATAAGCTAAATATAAATATAATATACCAAAAGTAGTAGCGATTTCTAATTGGCTTCTTTGTATTATTACAATTCATATAAGAGCATTCAATTAAGGGTGCATTTGTTATGGAGGAAAAAAAATGTTTTCTAATTTTCCATGTTTGGTTGGCCAATTTTTTTGGAAAGCAGTTCTTTGGGAAACAAGTTTCTTAAAAATTAGGAAAATGACTTCCCTAGTGGTAAGTGACATTCCAAGCACGTTGTCTCTTCCCCAATCGCCGTCACCCTTTGAACACCCCACACCCCCGACCCCCCACGCCTCACCCCATCCCACCACAAATGTTTTTCTAGATCACTTGTGAAATAGTCTTGAGACTATTTTTTGCTTACTTACCAAACACCAAATAATAAATAAGAAAATCACTTTTGTTTCAAAAATAACATTTTCCACGTAAACATTTTCCTTCCTACCAATCTCACCCTAAGAGTAATTCATAAATGTTAAAATTAAAGAAATGTATCGATATTATTATTTTATTTTATTGATAACTATCGTGTCCGGGCCAACTTGTGCGCACCTCGACTAATTCCATGGGATACCTCCCACCAACAGCAGGTACCATGTAACAGTGAATTGCCTCTCTTATCTCCTTTCCAGACTACAGAATCTGGTTTATCTGGCTGAGATGTATGCATTCTGATACGAGTAGTCTTTACTTCCCATTCAAAAAACAATTCCTCCTTAGCCCTAAATTTCATCCTTCACTACTCCAGAATGCAATAGTTGCCTCTTAGTTAAGAACTGTGCCAAAAACTTTAGGGAAGGCCTGCCTCATGATCTAACCACTGGTCAATCCATGTTCAGTTTTTTTTTTCCATCACCTACTACAATCTCTATTAATATTTGAAATTCTTCTGGTGTCTATTAATGTTCTTCCCTAGAGATACACCATATGGCCCAGCTGTTTGTTTATTGCACCATGGCCCATCCAACGTTGTGATGATAACTTTTTTACACAAAGCCGGTTCTTCCACATTGAATTCCCATAGCAATTTGAAGAGTAAGTTTTTGTTAGGCTTCCTCAGGTCTCTTATTCTCAGCCCTCCCCACTTTTAAGAGTGTGTAGCATTTCACCATCTCACTAAGTGTAATCTATGGCTTTTGGAATCACTTTCCTTGAAGTCCCTTCTTAATATTATATCCAGTTGCTTCCCTGCCTTTTGAGGTAATGAATGCCATGACATATAATAAGTTGCAGTCCCATCGAATGCACTATTTATGAGGGTGAGTCTATCCCCAAAATAAAGATATTGCGTTTCCCATGAAGCCATCCTTTTTTTCTCATTTGCGATCACATTCTGTCATACACCAGTCTGTCTGTGATTATGTTCAGCTCCAAGGAGAAGACCCTCAAGTACATAGGAGGAATATTTTCCACTTTTTTGTCCCAGTTTACTTTCTAATGACTCCATGTTACTCACGTTGTTAACACAGAAGAACTGCTCTGTGCTAAATTGACATGTAACTCAGAAACAGCTTCGAAATTTAACATAATTACTTTCAAGTACCTAAGTTGTGATCCTCTGCACCAGAGAATACCACGGTATCATCTGCATATAGCATGTGCGATACCTCAATCATGTTCTGTCTTTCAGTACCAATTAAAGGTCATTGATCAATTTCCTTTTTTACCTGACTACCAATCATTCTACCAAGAAAAGAGGAATGAAGGTAAAGGGTGCCCTTGCCTTAATCCTCTTTGTAGCCAGAAGTAGTCTATAGGAGCCCCATTGATTAGGATTGAGAACCTGACTCTAGTGCTATCAATCATTGGAACCAGTCATCTCCAAATTTCAGAGCTGTCATGAAATTTAGCAAAAAGGTCCAATAAACACTGTCATATGCTTTCTCTAGGTCTAGTTCGCAAATGACTCCTGTTTCCCTGTGCTTTTGCCTAGTAACCAAACATTCATTGGCACCTAGTGCTGCTTCCATAATCTGCCTCCCGTGCAAAATGCATTTTGATATTCAGTGATTCGTTTCCTGGTCACCACTTTCATCCTTCATTGAATATACTGCAATAGTTTTGTATATGCTGCTCAAAGGACTGATAGATCAAAAGTATTCTGACTAAATATCTCCATTCTTTTTAGGGAAGAGTGTTATGAAGGTAACATTTAGGTTATTCATAAATGTTCCTTCTATTTAGAAATATTCAAAGGTGTCCATTATGTCTCTTTTTTGAAGGACCAACATCTCTGGTAAAAAGCTATGGTATATTTGTCAGGTCCCAGGGACCTTATCCTCAGCATTAACTTTTATGACACTGAATACTTTCTCATCTGTAAAACGTTCCGGTAGCCGTTTGATACTATAGAGTTGTAGAGGAAACTAATGCTTCTCAATTTGCTCATGCTTCAGTTTGGAGAAAATGATAAATAATCGAATCAGCTGCATATATTTCATTTTTAATTGATGTAATCATTTATGTCAACTATTGTGAAGAGGTAACCATTTACGTCAACTGCAATGATTTAACCATTTATGTCAACTCTTATGAACAATTATTTAATTGATGAAACTAAATTGAGTCAGAGTACAGAAGAGGTTGAATGTAGGAAAGGGAAGGAGACTAGAGAGAGTCTTCCTAACAGCTAAAGGAAAGATGTGAGGAAAGAAAAAAGATAAATTGAACATAGGTTGGGAGATCCAGACAAATAGGTAAATTAATATAGAAAGGAAGTTGAATCAATTGGGTTAGTGTGTATAGGGAGGGGTTTCACCTGTGTGGCATGTGAGGTGAGGGTGTGACAAGGAGAGATCATCTCTTGAAAGGTAAAATCAAACTCTGCCATTCCCTATTGCCGTCCGTAGCAAAGTCTGTCTTATGCTGTGCACCATACTGTGTTATGTGATAATGAAGGAAGAATATAACGGCATTGAAAAGAACATGTAATTGAACATTGGAGCATGGCTAAATGTTTTTGGGGCTCACACTGAAATTGCTATTCTTAGAACAAAGATATTGTGTGGATTCTTTAAGGGAGCAAATGATGTCATACAAAAAGAAATGTGCTTGCTAAGATCTGAATTGAGCTCTGTGAAATTTGATTCAACGATCTTTGGTAACATCAGGCAGAAAGTATTGAGAGAGTGGCCTCATTTCTATTAGCGCTCAGGAGAAAATATAGCATCTAAATTCATTACTGCATTCTTGTTTGACTCCAAAATTCAGAGTAACAAGACTTCTCTTAATTCTGTAAGACATTTATAAGAAACTTGGACAACTAAATAGTAAGTACCAACTGAAAACAGAATGACTTTTTCATGATGTTGTTCTTCCCTTTGTCACAAGTTTTGGTATTAGCTGTTTGACAAATTATGCAATCTTTTCTAGTGCAGGGGAAATTTAGTGAACAGTTATGAGCGTCAGCTGCAAATATTTATCGGACCAACCACTTGAATGCTGTCAGTTTCGAGCTTGTAATGTTTAACTACATGCTGTAGTATCTAAAGAGACCAAGGAGGCCAGTTATCTCTGCCCTTTTCTCCCTCTCCCCACACTCCTCTTCCGTTTTCCTGTTCTGCTGCTATATCAGTAGATATTTATCTGTACAGTTGCTTAGCTAGTCACGGTATAGTCTTCTGGCTACCAAGTCAGAAGCAGCAAAATTGTGGCCATATGGAAAAAAATATTTACAACAGATAAGTGAGTTTCAAGTTCCTAGCCAATTCTTTCTAAAACCAAGTTGATGTCTGAAATGGAGTATTGTTCTTCAACTGGCAGCTTTACTTATTGACTTGTGCATATGTTAAGGTGCTACTCCATTATTTGATTTTTCTTGTTTGACACCATTTCATAGCTTTCAAGGTTTAGAATTAACTAAGATTATTCAAATTTTTTAGAACTTTTATATGATTTCTCCATCAACTAAATTTTGAACCATTTTGATATTTTCTTCTACAGTACAAACTAACATAATATAGAGATGACTTACATCTTAAACTCTATGTCCAATCAAATATTTTTACGTTAGACGGAATGGCCAGGGTCGATGGTTTTGCAAGTCTTCTTTTGTTTAGTATAAAACATTTTCCAAGTGGGCTGTCTTTCAGCCACTGCTGCATCCTAATTATTGAGGCAAAATTAACCAGCTGCAGCTCAGGACTAGATGTGGGGTTATATTCAACTTTACCTTGTTAAAAACTTGGAACACTAAAATGAATTTATAACGGCCTTTCACTTCGTTTCGTTCTTCTTCTTTATTGTTGCTTGAATGAAGGCACCACTAGAAAACACCAGGTAAGAAGAAATGAAAAGTAAACATATTGTTTCAATAATTTAAGTTAAAAAGTAATCTTTTTATAAGTTGTTTTGTTCAAAAATAATAATTAGATCTTTAAGTGAAGACATTAGACTGGAATTTGAGAAATAGTATCCTCCCCCCCTTCACACTCCTAATGGAAAATTTTAAAAGGAAATTTGCACCAATATACAGTCCAACATAACATACCTTAGTTGCTGCTAAATTCTTTTTATTGTTTTTGAATTTGCACATTTTCCTATATTGATTCTTCATTTTTTTTCCTTTTTCTGATTTTGTCCTTAGAAAATATCCTTAATAATTTCGTCTTGTTTGAAGGCTCATTTGGAAGTGTAGCTGGACAAAAAAAGAATTTGTAAGTAGTTGCTGTAAGAACTTTTATTCTATCACAATATTTCATGAAACATAAATAGGTTTCAAATATGATTTTATTTTCACGGATCAGTTCTGATATTTTTTTACTAGTGAAAATTTGTCGGGTAGTTAAAGAGGGACTATTGCTTGACATATTTGAAAATAGGTTAAAATCGATATTGATTGAAAAAAGTCATGTACGTTGAAAATAAGTACGAATTAAAAAATAGTTTTTTAGATGAACTCATAAATCTTGTAAGACTAATGAGACTCTTGATAGTTACCAACATGGGTTGTGGTGCACTAGTGGGAGTGTGTCACCCTTAACTAGAGGTCTCGGGTTCGAGCCCTGGGTATGGAGAAAATCTTGTTGGGAGCGCCATCCCCGGATGGGCCTTGCATTGCTCGATCCGGATTTAGTCGGAGCTTCAATGTAGGCTCCAGACACCGAATGGGAAACCAAAAAAAGAGACTCTTGATAGTTGATACCATTGTTTTTTTTTTTATTATTTAAAAAAGGATAGCGCATCAAAAAAGTTTGAAAGTATTGATTGAAAATTGTCTCTCAATATTTTTATCTAGCATAAAAGAGAGCTATAAATAATCAATTTGAACACATAATGTGCAGAAAATCTGCAATTCAAAAAGGCTAAAATATCTCATCAACCTAATAAAATATTAAACTCTCTAAACAATTTATTGTGCTAAAAAAATAACTTCAATAACTAAAAGTAATTTTCAACGGTACTTTTTTGCCCCCTGTTTTCCGTTAAAAGTAAAAGAATGATGTAAAACTAGGGGTGGCAAAATCAAACTCAACCCGTTCAATTTGTTTAAGTTTGGGCGGATCAATATATAACCAGAATTGACTCATGAAAAATTTCATGAAAAAATTTGTTATTTTTTTTTTAAAATTTGTTTTTTTCAATTTGATATGTTGTATATAGCCATAATAAAGGAAAAAATAATTTTATTAGGTACTAATTAAAATAGTTTTAAAAGAACAAATAAAACAATTAAGCTTAGTAAAAATTGAGTCGGGTTGGATCTTGACCCGTAATGTTACCCACTACCTAACCCATTTTGACCAAAACAAATTTGGATTGGGTTGAGTCTTGACCCAATTGTTGTCTTAACCCACTATGACCTGTCCAATTGCTATTTATATGATACTCATTGTTGAGCACATAAAATATAAATAAGTTTACGATGGAAGATTACACAAGCAGCGTCAATATGTCCGAGTGGTTAAGGAGACAGACTCGAAATCTGTTGGGCTTTGCCTGCGCAGGTTCGAATCCTGCTGTTGACGCTTTTTGTTTTGTTTTTTCAATTCTTATGTTTTATTCGTTTCCTTCTAATCTATCATCGTTTTATGAGTTTTATACCTAATTTTTTGAGTGCTCATAAAATTTCCTAAACTCTGATAAACTCATATTGAATTACCCACAAGAGGAATATGACATGTTACGCGAATATAATCACGCTTCAAAGCTCCTCCAAAGAGTTTCAAAGTGACATTATACCTGGAATTCTTTTGAGTGAATAAGTTAGAATCCTTCCCTATATTATCACTATTACGTGAGTTTCATACCTATAGTATAAAGGTGGTGAGATAGGTGAACTTATTTTAAAGATTTTTTTGATCTTCCACGAGTTTCTCAGCAAGTTAATTTCTTTCCAATATTTTTCCATATATTTAACGGTTGTTTTAAAATAATATAAAGGGAGTCAGGAGTTATTTTATTTTGTATTGAAAAATCTTCTAGGATTATCATGCCTATCTTGAATATCAATGCTAATGAGTAAAGACCAACAAGTATCAACTAACAACATATAGTAATTATAAAGTAATTGATCTTTTAGGATCAATTATAATAAAAACTCTTCGCTTCTCAAACATCTTAGTTTTATCATAATTTTTAGTGTTTGTGATTATCGTAGTGTTTCCTTTCCACTTATATCCACCCTTATTCCTTTTAAAAAATTAACCAATAATCCGCCGTTAAATAAAATTAACAATGAATTTTACAGTTTAACTACATAAATTGTCCGTCGTTAATTTTTGAGTAGTGATTTTTTTTTTCTTTTTAAAATTTTTGACTGCTAAATAATATCACTATCAGACAATATATGAATATATTTTAGTTGACATTCTATGTTAATCTTTCAAATGAAGAATATATGTCTATGCAAAGAAAAGAAGGGCTCTTCTTGATCCTTAAGAGGAACATATTCGAACCATTATGTAGATAAGAGAAGAACAAAATTATTTCATGAAAGGAACAATATAATTTAGCTATAGGGTCAAACATTTGAATTTTAGCAAGAATAATATTTTCATAACTATAAATACTGAACCAAGAAGCATATTATATGTCCATAAAATAATTAAGCATAGAAAAAAATATGGCCAAGTAAATTAGGAGGAGAGGCCTTACATGAATTAGAAGAGTCTATTTGTTTAGTAGCCAAGGATGACTTGCCTTTCATCAATGCCTTGTAAAAAGGAAATTAATTAAAATCCTTTTTATGGTATTGCGAAAATGAGTGGCAAGTATCCTTGGCGACTTGACAAGCTCTTCTTTGTCATGTTAGTCCATCTTCTTCCTCTTCCGCTACGAGAAAATATGAAATTAGCTATGGAATTTATCGGTAATCTCTAGCTGATTCGTCGGTAAAAAGCCTCTAGCCAGTTGAATGCTTTTTGTAATTCGTCACTAATTCGTAGCTAAATGAGATTAGCATGAAATTTTTATTGTTTAGCTACTAAAGTTTATCCGACTCTAATAATTCCATGTTTTCTAGTGGTGTGATCTCCCATGTATATATGTTGCTCAACATGATATATATTGTCAAGTGTTATCTATATTTTAGTAAATGATATAGGTTGTTAATCTCTCCTTAAATATATATACTTATGATTTTGGACTATTTTTACCTCATAAGCTAAAATCTGTCGTATTTAAATTAAGTCAAAGGTTCATTTTTTAAACATGATATTAGAGAAACTCATTTCTATTATAGGTGTTGCATGCTCTAGATATATAGTTGGAGTACTACATAATAATGGGAGTGTAAAGTTTTCCACATTGATTGTATCATGATTTTGGACAATTTTCACCTTAGGAACAAATTTTAAATTTCTATCTCTCCTTCCATATTCTCATGTTAATTAGAGGGTGTTTATAAGTTGGTCGACCTAATTAATAGTCACTTTTTTTCTCTTTATATTTACGTGTTTCGTAACAATAAAAATATTTATAAGCGCTAAAAGTCACTAGTTGATCAGCCATACTTACAACTTTAACACATATATTTGAATTTATATTTTTTGTAAATAGCTTTAAGGATATTTTATATTTACTTATAAAATCAGTTTCTAACACTTGATATTTTTCAATTATTTTTAAAAAGCTATCAAAAAATGACTGCAATTAAGATGCACATGACTAAAGTGCTACCAATTTTGTGCATGCACTGTGGCCTGTGCGCTTGAAGTCCGCACAAAAATAGGTGCACTTCAATCATATGTTATTACTATTTTTCAGCTTCAAATTAAATTTTGTGACTTCAGTGTCATGTGTTTGAAGTTGTGTCGCAGTCGATAAATTTGTAAAAATATTGAATTTAGGATACAACTTCAACAAATAATCCCAAAATTGGAAGGTCACTAAAACTTTCTTCACCCGTAAACAATTTGAACTAATTGTGTCTATATCATAATAAAATAAAGACTAGCCTTATTACAAACATATTGACTGCATTTATTTCATTGGTTTGAATTTTCTTTTGTGTGATATGGAGATTACATGAGTTTAGTTTTAAGTTTGGGCACAAGGAGGGAACATTGGCCTCCATAGGTTTCTTTCATGTACCCATGCATGTTTTGTTTGTTTTGTAATTATTTTTCTTGGATGTCTTGATTTTGTGTCTCTTCCTTTTGTTTTGTAATTATTTTTTATGCTATATATATAATTAGATAAGGATCTCTATGCCAAATTCCCTATTATCGCGTATACGGGTGGATCTATGTTGAGTTTTCCAGGTGTTCGAGCATCCATTAATTTCATATCGAATTAACTATATTTATATAGAAATCTCAAGTAATGTGATAAAATTAAAGAGTGAACACTCATATAAGGTTAGTGCGTGTTTTTGTTTTGTCCCCCGGTTCGATCCCCTTTGGAGGCATTTTTAGAATTTTAAAGACTAGTTCTTTTCTTCTTACTTTCTTAGCCTATTGCGCTTAAATATAATTGTCTTTTTTACGAGTCATACATTTATATTCTATTTTGTGAATGGAAGTTAAGGGAGCACCCACGACCTTAAAATTTTGGATTTGCCACTGATCACGTAGGTGAAAGCTTGTGCGAATGGTTTAGTTAAATATATGTTTATTTTTTTCTTCTTAAAAAGTACTCTCGCTATTTTAAAAAGTATGTCTTTTTCTCTTTTGACAACTATTTAATTTCAACTTTCCATATTATATGTTTATATCACAAGATTAAAAAGTAATTTGGTACATCCTATATATCTTTAATTTAATACCACATAATTTAAAAGTCTTTATTACTTTCTTAAAGTTTGTGTCAAGTCATGAAAAGCAAACCAACAATTGAAATTAGTAGGTTATGTTAGAAACCGACAAAAACCAAAGAGATGAAAATCCGACTTAACTGGTCTAGTTTGGTTCCAACATTTGAAAAATTGACTTACTTGGTTTGGTTTTCTTCTAGGGAAAATCGAACCATGAACACCCTTAATATCAATATATATCTCGAGAAAAATCTAAGATTTAATGTTTGTGGCACTGCAAAAAAAAAATGCTCAATTTATGGAGGTTATGTTGTCAATTTATGACGGTTTAGGGATTCCACAGATTAAATTGCGGTGATTTTTAAAAATGCTATAATTATCCTTCCCACGAGCATATTTGTAGCGATTTTAGTAAACCTTCACGACGCACCCCGCAAAATGACTTTTGAATTTGTGGAGATTTTTTAGGATCAGTTTGTGACATTTTAAATCTTCACAATATGATCTCAATATTCTAAAAAATTAAATGTGTGTGACTTTAAAATTGTCGAGATTAATATTTACATATATAATTTGATTTGTAGAGTCTTACAAAATTATTACTATTATTTTAATAATAAATGTGAAATTTGATTTACATCAACCCTTCAAAATAGTAAGTAATTTTACTAAATAACATAGTTAAAGCAAATTAAATTTCACTAAAGAAATTTATATTAATAAGCTTCACAAATTTAAATTCATATCAAATAAAAGTAATACAAACTTGTGTATAATAATTTCAACATTATAATTTAAAATATTTAAAATTCACATCGAATAAATATGAAAAATATTCTATAGCATTTGCTTGGTGATATAAGTTGTTATCGTCCAATTTTTTTTATCCAAAGTGAAATACAAAATAAAGTCATGCATGAGACAAAGGGATTAAATCCTTGACCAAGAGGGTAGGAAAAATTAAAAAGTACTTTTTTCGATACTAGGCTAAACAACACACTTTGTTAGTAGATTTTCAAAGTCTTTTTTCTTTTATATTTACTGAATTTTTCAATACAAATATATAATTTGTGCATGAGGTTACTAGTTCTCGAAAACCCCATCCAATGACCTAAAGTCTCCCAGGTCCTATGTTTACCTCATTTTAGTTGTCCAATAAACTAAACATCTATCAATAAACACAGGGGCGGAGCTATGACTTGGCGAGGGTGGTCAGATGAAAATTTTAGCGAGTATATATACTAAATATCAATATTTTTGAATATATACTAACTGTTGAACACCCTTAACACAATAAAGGTAGACAGCCCAGTGGTTAAGGCTGTGCAAATCCGCCTTAGTGTTCTGGGTTTGAGCCCAAGTGTAGGTGTTTTGTTTCTTTTTTTTTTTTTGTTATTTTGTTTTTTCTCTTGAAAAAGGCAAAATTCAAGCTTTTGTGGCCTGGGTTCGAGCCCAGGCTTGAGCATTTCATTTATTTTATTTTTGTTCCATTTTTCTCTTTAAAAAAAGAGTACAAAAGGGACCTTTTTTAAGTTAAGAAAAATAAAAGGTCTTCTTTTGACTTTTCTTAATTTAAAAAAAGAATAGATTCATAGTTATTTGTCTTTTCCTTTTAGTTTTTTGTCTTCTCCTTCTCCCAAAAACCCTTTACAACTTTACTCTTTACCTTTCTCTCTTCTCAATTTTCATACATATTTGCAAGTTTTAAGAAATTGGAAGTTTTAATCCTTGTATATTTCTTCCTCAACCGTCATTGAAGTGTGAAAATGTATTTCTTAATTCTTTTTTTCCTTTAGTTTAATTTTTTCTAATCATGTGTTGAAAGACTTGTATATCTTCTTTTTTTTAATGTTGAAAGCTACTTTATTTATTCGAGTATTGATCAAGTATTTGGTGTAATGTGGATTGATTTTAATAAGCTAAGTGTGGTACACTTGACTGCTATTTCAGTTTGAAGTTCAATGAATTTGGAGAAATATTTTTTTAGAGTACCCAAAACAAGTTTGGTGCCTCAAAATCAAAATCAACTGCGCCGAGATGAAAATGTCAACCAAATAGAAATACCATCTCACTCTTCCCAAAGACAAGAATTTCATGTAAATGATTTGCTGATCCGGCTGAAAGAACTCCAATTTTGAATTATCATCCAAACCTTCGTGATGAGATAAGGAGGGAATACATCATTAAAGGTCCTTGTCAACCTCGAACTTATTAGTTTCCTCAAACTAATTTTCTAGGAACACCACATCGTTTTGTTTATACGTGGTTTGATGAATATCGTGATTGGTTGGAATACATTATTAGTGCGGATGCTGCTTATTGTTTACCTTGTTATTTAATTTTTAAATTTGGGTGTGTACCCACTCATCAGTAAAAACAAATATTTTGTGCACCCACTCCGCTAAAAAAAAAATTATCGACTCTTTTAAAATTTGAACACCCTTAACGGAATTTCTCGCTCCGCCATTGAATAAACATACATATCAACTAAATAATTTCGTCATTATATAATCTTTGTATTATAATATCCACATTATAATTCTATAATAACTTATACACAAACCAAACGCCCCTCACACAAAGTAGAGGTCCAAATCGAAAACACTAATTCCCTTAGATATTCCAATAATTACTCAATCCACAATTAATATTTTCCCGTTATACACAAATAGATATTTTTTTGCTCATGGAATTCAAGAAGCGTCTAATGCATTTTGCACATATCTATTTTTTTAATCTTATATATATATATATATATATATATATATATATATATATATATATATATATATATATATATATGATTCTCTCTATGAATTTTTATTCGATGCCAGAACCTCTTATACTTGAGAAAGGTATGAATGAGCAAATTAAACATATAAAAGAATGTATTATATTCTTGCACAGAAAGAATATCATTGTGTATATTGTTGGGTAAATGTGTTTTTCTATTACAGTCTCTATACTTGGCTAATCCTTTTCTTGTAGGAAAATGTCTAGGATTCTATAAATAGAGACTCGTTCCTTCTAACATAGTAGTATTCACAATGTAGTCCTAGGGGCTTTGAGAGTTTGTGTAGGGAGAGAAACGGTGAGACACAAGTGATACGCGTTATCACTTGTGTGAACCTCTTTTTATTCCCAGTGAATTGTGTGAGGTTACCTTCTCTCGATATTTTGTACTCTCATATTTAAATAGTGAATTGCTCATCTCTTTTGTGACGACGTAGATCTATTGATCGAACCACGTTAAATCTTTGTGCCTTTTGATATATTTATCTTCTTACTCATGATATTTCGAGGTTTACTTTGCTAGGTTCCGTATGAAACCTAATTATTTCAAACCTAGCTAACATATATTGGGAGAGACAAGTGAATCTAAGGGATGAGGCAACTAGCTAGGCCAAAGGGTCAAACTCTTTCAATCAATTGGCTATAAATATTGGAATAAGAAAGCAAAATAATCCACAACCAAGAAAAGATATGTTTGGAAGATAGGCCTTGCATGAAGGGAGGAGCCTTTGTTTATTAGCCAAGGATGACTTGCCTACATAATACTACCAATTTCAAGCTGAAATGCTACTTGTTTGGTTGACATGTTAGGCAGTCATCTATGGCTTTGTTGACAGACTCTTCTCCATCATGTTAGTCTTTATCTTCCCATTTTAATTTTGTGCCAAACATCAAGCACTAAGTTGTGATCCTATATGTTGTCTTTCTTTCTTTTTGTTGAGGTTGATGTGTATAATCAATGGAGGTCATATACTTTAGAGAACACGCCCAAAAGCTTGGTTTTCCAAAATTTGAGTCTGGAGTGTCTAATAAGAACATTTTATCATGAGTTCAAATGTTCAATCGGAACATTCTGTAATTCAATTATCTCTATGAAATTTAATTTGATGTATTCCGCCTTTTTTTAAAATTTAGAATGGCGACAACCTAGGGTCCATTTTGTGTGAAAAAAAACATTTTGTTAAGGATGTAATTGATACATTCGAAACCACGAGGATCGACATTGAGTTTGAAGGAAAATACTAAGGACAAAATATGCAATTACTTAGGTGTTGGATAATATGGAAAAATCCTTTTGGCCAGAAAATTTGGTCAGAATTTAGCCAAAATGATATTTTACTTATGTTATTTTATTTTTTAAAACATTTTTACCCTTTTAACTTTAATATCTTTTAATTAAAAATGGAAAAAAGATCAGTTTATTTTAAAATTAAAAAATATTATAAATTTTTTAAATTTCTGACCAAATTCTGGCTAAATTTTCAGGTCATTTAGCATTACCCGAATAATATATATGTGTGGTACTTTTTGTAGGAATGCTATGTGTCTGGTGCAAATGATTCTCTTGTTCAAATTTCTGTTCTCAAAGTTGACGCAGATGCTTGGGAAAAGGAAAGGATGGATGTTGTCACAAAAATATCACATTATTAACCACAAAATTGTTATCAACATTTTAGAGAAAATGAGATATCTTGCCCACTTACAATTTAAATAGAAGAAAATATCTTTTCAGATCTTTTACGTGTAAAAATAAAAATCTTAAATTGTGTAAAAAAACGATCTCCGGGAAAAAAAAAAACATAAACTAAAACAAGTTGATGAAGGGTTTAGATCATTTCTCCCTATTTCTAAAAGGTGAAAATTGGACTAATTCGGATGGGCAACACTCAAAAAATGCCTCGGACAAGAAGTGAGAGTCAATCGTCGGGTGAAATTTCCAAATAGCCACTTTTCAGCACGTAAAGTTTTTAATTACATAGATAAGGTATCAAAATATTGTCATAAATTTTTATGGTGAAATTTGAAATTTTATAATAATGATTATTTTTTGAAAACATGACGAAAAATATTTTGGGTTTTAAAGGTGTGAATAGGAAGTGGGGGATTGTGACTCTCGTGAAGGGTTTGTCATTTTTACGAAGGTTTGTGACCTTTACGAAAAGTTGTGTTTTTTCTAAAGGGTTGTGACCATTGAAAGGTTGTGCATTTTCCAAAGGGTTGTGACCTTTTTGAAATGTTGTCTTTTTTACAAGGAGTTGTGATCTTTCACATAAAGGAACAATTAACATTTTTTCATACTACCATTTGTTGACTATAAATATAGATTATATTAGACTTTGTCTCATTTTTCTGAATCAGATTCTTCCCTTCTTCTGATTACATTTCTTACGAACAACATCGATCAATTGTGTCTGTGTGTGATCTCGTTGCTGTCTTTTTGAGTTCGTTGAAATTATCGAAATTTGAGTTACCGCTACTTCTTTAATGACTAATCTATTTTATATTGAGAGGAATTAATCTACAACCTCGAGTACTTGAAGGGATTAAATTTATTAAGGACACACAATGGATCCGTGGACTCTGATAGTTCTTTTTTTTCATCTTTTATTATTTCTGATCTGCTAATCTGAATACATGTGATAACAAAATATCCAATAAATCTATTTTTAGGTCATAATTGTCCCATCTCATAAGTCATACTCTCTTCATTCCATATTAGTTGATCATCTTACTAAAAAGAGTTATCACATATTAGTTGATCACCTTACTAAATCAGGAAAACATTAATTGAATTTTTCCTATATTATCTTTACAATTAATTCTTTTTATAAGTGTTCACCTTTGTTTATAAAAATTTTAAGAAGTTTTTGAAGGGATGAATTAATAAAATTATCTTCTTATTTATGATTTTTTTAGTATGCGTGTAAAAAGAAAAATAATCAACTAATATAGGACGGAGGGAATTAAGGCTTACATCTCAAGTATTCAAACGTCCACCTAGAATGTTTCCCATGCCCAATTCACGCGGCTCATCCAATTCAACAGTATATGTGCAATTGTGTAAAATTAATTTGTTTTATAGAGAACAACATTAACTAATACTTTCAAGGTAACTAATAACAACATTACTCGTCAATATGGGTTAGGCATGTTGGGCAGGCCTGTCCTACTTCATGATTTGATCAGGTTGAGTTAAGATTTTTGGAGCTCATTTAAGAAAAAAGTTTTTTAGCCCGATCTGAATAAACTTGCTGATTTGTAGGGCTTGAGAAGTATGAATCCAAACTCAAAATCTATTTAAAGTTTTAACTATTAAAATTTAAATACAAATTATGCTTATAAAATATGTACGACATAAAATAAAAATTTCCTAAAATTTCTAGGGAATCACTACGTAGGTCGACGGTCGTAGCCTATGGAATATTATCATATTTGTTGTGTTTTATTATGATCATTGGAAAATAATTAGATTAATATTTATATTTAGCTATTTATACTTTTACTTGAAATCAAGCTTAATAAATATTATAAAGATAATTTTATTTGTGAATTTGATCAACAAGTAGTAACACTAACACCATGTAATATTGCTTTGTCGATATTTATAATAATATTTTTAAATTATATTTTAAAAATTATAAAACAATATATACTTTTAAAAAAAGTGGGCTGATCCAGCATAGCTCGTAGCCCACGTACTTGTGGGTTGGGCGGACCATTTTCTGGCCAAATAAAGGGTTAGTCCGACCTGATCCATCAAATTTCAAAGTTTATATGAATTAGCCTGGATGAGGTAGGTCAGCCCATATTGACAACTCTAAATATCAACATTATATTGCTAATATATCATATTCAATATTATTCTTGTACACCAAACGACTTCTAAAAGTCTTAAAGACAAAGAAAAGAATCAATAACACTTTTTTCAAACAATCAAGACTTGGAGAAATAGATAAACCACAGTGAAGATAGCTAATTAAACTTATCACCACTCAAATAATTATATCTCTTATCCAGGAAGTTTTTCAAAAATTCAATCAAAGATTGACCATGACTTTTCAGAAAGATTCAAATGCTAAAGAATTTGAACTTTATGCTTTAAGACTTGTATTTGGGCTATAGCTGGTTTCTTATAAGCATTTTGTAATAATTCGGTTGACAATATTTGATCTAAATATGTGGCTACAATAGAATTAAAAGAGTAGATAGACAACATAAATGAAGAGATAAGTATTCTTGAATTCAAAAGAGGATATATTCTGGTCATTTGCACTTTTGCCCTATTTTAAAAGACATAACAAATAACTTTTTGATAGAACATGGATTATATTTTCGTATCATAATATTACACAAGTTATACATGATCATGACTTCAATTTCTAAAAAAAATTATGATTGACTAAGTATAGTTCAATTGCTAAAGCCGATTTGAAAGACAAACATTAAAAACCAATAAATTTAAAAGACAAAACTTAACGACCAACTCATTTAAAAAGCAAAATGTGTAATTCTTGTATGAAGGAAAAAGTAATAAAATTCAAAGCCTAGTTGAAGCGGTTTATGGATAAGGCAATAATTTTATTTGGCTAAGGGTCAAACTCATTATTTTATTAGTTTTTTGTATTGTGAAAATCTTGAGAGCTTTTAGTTTCTGGCTATAAATAGAGAGCCAACAGCAAGAGCAGTGCATATACAAACACCATATCTTTGATATTAATTCACTATTAATTAGGAAGAGAGACCTTACATGAAGAGTAAAGTATTTGTTTATTAGCCAAGGATGACTTGCCTATGTTCAAAACCAATTTTGAAATTGGTAATTATATTATATAGGCAGTCATCTTGGGCTATATTAACATACTTTTCTCTTCATGCTAGTTCTCTACTTCCATTATATGTTAGGAACTTCAGATGGTAATGGGTGGGTTTGTTTAATTTTGGTGAAGTGAACCTTAAATAAGAGGTCACGTGAAAAAAAAAGGGTATTGCAAAAGTATTTATATTTTTCATTTAAAAATAATGTTATAAATGGGTACTTGGGTGAATCCAATTTTTAACTGATGGAATAAATAATTATTTTTTTCTAAGTTTGATGGCAAAAATGATAGATGAATGATTTCGTAAAGTTCGATGACATAATTTAGCAACATGCCTTTTTAGTTAACAAGATGAAGAATATTATTTTATGAATTATAAGAATGACTTTTTATAAACGGAAGAGATAGTTGTGAACAATTGAACCATATAAGAATTTTTTGCACATACATTCTAATCAATTTAGCACAATAGATCATAGAATGAACGATATTAAGTTTTTCTCTTCCATCATAATTTGCGTGTGGACAATTAAAAAAACACGCAACTTGATAAGAGGGAGTTGTTCAGATGATATATATCACTCATTTTCAACAAGATTGTGAGTTCGAGTTATCAAGAAAACAAAAATGTGGAAGCTCTCGAGGACGAGTAAAGAAAAAACACTCACAACTTTTGATTTGAGGCAGGACTTATGGGTGATTGGACACTTTTTCAAAATTGTTCAAGTACAAATTGTTACTTTAGTATTAGCTACTCAAATATAAACGACTAGCTAATACATCTGACTAGCTGCGGGTTTTCCTTGTCATTAAGAAAAATATAAACGACTACTCACCAAAATTACTTTTTCAAAAGATACATTTGACAAAAATTATTTTTCAAAATAAACAGGTCGACCAAACAAACAGGAAAAGAAAAAACGCAAATTTGAACAAAAGTCTCCTCAAGCCAACAACTAGCTAGAGAAGGAATTGTGCATGTGATTCTTCTATATCCAGCAGCATCTATATATATTGACTGCTTTTGAAGGTCAAGTAGCTATCTATTTATTTGATTCCAAGCCAATATTGCCTCACCATGATCTGCCATGCATACAATAGAATGTCAAACTTCAATATAGCATCATTAACATTCCAATCTAGTTGACCATCACCAATAGAGCCCGAATTTTCAATAAGTGGGTACAAAATATTAAAAGCAAACACATGAAGACGTAGGAATTTAATATCTATTATATATATACATGAAAAACAATTTAACCATATATAAACAATGTAATTTTCTGCCGAAGAGATTTTAGATAAATCCCTTGACCCTACTTGGCACCCGGTTGACAATTGTACATCAAGAAGAAGAAAACTTATGTTTAATCAGTTTTTTTCCAGCCTAAATGAGCATATTCCTCCAAGAGAACAAAATAAATATTATAGTGGTGATTGGGATTGGGACAAGGGCAAAAAAATTTATGGATGAGGCAAATTGTGTAAATGAAATGCATTGAGTGTCATAGCTATAAATATAGAAGCCATTATATGGTCAAATGCATATTATATTCATGAAAAAACATAGTATATATAAATCTAGGAAGAGAGGTCTTACATGAAAAGAAAAAGCTTTGTTAATTAGCCAAGGATGACTTGCCTAATGTACCTACTATTTTCTCCAATATTTTATGGAGTACTTAATAGTATACTAGGCAGTCGTCTTTAGCTATATTGACAGATTTTTCTTTATCTTGCTAGTCCTCTTCTTCCAATATTAATCTCTACTTAACCAAAGATCTCAGATTTGAATCTGAGTACAGTGAAAATTCTCAAAGCACTTCTCCTTAAATGAGATTTTTGCCTGAGGTAGATTCAGGTTTGAAATTTTATGGGTTCAATCTTTTAAAATTTTAGCATTGAACTCATTATATTTTTAAAGTTATGATTTCATATCTTCTATCTGTTGCAATTTTAATAATTTTTACTACATAAATTGTGTTACTCATCGAACATCCTAGTATATGTGGTTGGATGATCCGTCTATGAACTTTGTAGCAAATTTGAATTAGTCAGATCAATATAATTGGTTTTGGATTCCGATTATAGATGAAAAAAGAGATCTTGAAACAATATATTATGGTAAAGTTCAAAACACGCAAGAGAACTTTTTATCAAAATCAGAATAAAAAGCTTTAAACAAATACTGTATAATATTATTGTAAAAGAAACTTATCGACCTGTTTCTATGTTACGATACCTTTCTTTCTTTTATACTCTATTGAGACTATTTGTAATTATATGCCATGATAAGGATAATTTTAAAAGAATGAGTGTAACACACTTCATTCCCTTTTCTCCGAATCAAACATTCTCCCAAATATAACAAGAGAAAATGAAAATATATATAGTACTACTTACCACAATGTCCTTTTAATTAAATTATTTTGTCATTCTATTAATTGCATTCCTCGTGACAAATGGTACCAAATATTGACTTAATTTTCCTTTCACTTGTTTATGGTTCAATCATCTCATGCATTCTCCTTCTTGCTGTCTTCATCGTCTTGATTTTCCTTTTGCTCGCAATTGCTATCGTTCTCTTCTCCGTTGTCTTGATCGATTCATATGATGTTGTTGCCTTTGTATCGTGGTACTTTGAAATTTTGAATGCTAATATTCAACTAGCTTTTGTTTTATTTCTATGTACTTCGATACAAATTGGTCTCAAATATTATACATCAGTTTCCAAGCCTTCGATGGAAAGTATGTTGACCAAGATAAAGGCGAAGATGAAGAACGTGTGATCGATCTTAATTAACTAGATATATGTTTTATTTTATGTGTAATTAGCGGTGTGTTTTTCCACATTTATAAGATTAAATGCAAATTAACTTTGAGATAGTTTCGGGTTTGAGTTATGTAATTGATTTTTCTCTCATTTTTCGATCTTTTTAGGTTTTAATTTGTAAATTGATTGCAGCGTATCGATTGTGTTATAAGTAATAATTAGTGCAGCTGTTGGATCTTGTTATGTAATTTGTTCGTTGATTCTTTTCTTAATGTGTCCCGAATAAATGTATACTGGAAAAAATATGAACTATGATATCAACTTTCACATATAGTTATAGTTTGCATAATTGCGCTCCATAGGGAGCACAAATTTTATGTTTGCTATGGAGCTTTTGATTTGTATAATTCGCTAGATATATCCAATTTTATACAAATTGTTCAGTTTTGTATAAATTAATTTATACATTGTAATTTGTATAATAAGATTTGTATTTGTATAATTATAAGTGTATAGGACGAAAATATATGTATTTGTATTTGTATGTTCATTTTTCTCTCGCTTTATACAAACACAAACACATTTTATACATTTGTATATCGAATGGGTAATTGTATACCGAAAATGGCTAATTGTATACCGAACCAGATGGCAAAAAAATGGGATGTTTGCTGCAAATTACAAATAAAATAAACTATGGCTATAACATTTAATTTGAATTAATCATTTGTTATTTCATACAATTTTCCCCTTTTCTTAATGTGTCCCGAATAAATGTATACTGGAAAAAAAATATGAAATATGATATTTTATAGAGCCGTCAAAATGGGCTTAGCCCATGGGGACGGTCCAACATAATTCGTTATTGGGGTAGGGTTGTGATATGATTTTTCAAGCCAATTTTAAACTAGAGTTTATAAGCCCGATTCATATAAGCCCTGACCCTTGAGATTTGATCAGGGTTGGGTTGGGGTCGACCCAAAGGGTAACTTTCAGAAATTTTACTAGTGTATGAACTAATTACTTATATGCACGCTATGTTGCAATATTATGAATCTTACCAGATTTTGGTGCGTCCAGATACATATATCTCAGAATACATGGACTCGAAATTAGGTGTAACTTGTTCTAGATACACTCTATCCAAGTGTATTCGCATGTATCTAGGATACATGGACAAATCCCACGCTCTCGCCTCCCTCTCATCTTGCTCGTCACTCTCTTATCTCGCTCGCGTATATGGAATGCATCACACCAAAGACATGTATCTTGTGTATCTAGTATCCTAGATACATGCTAATCACACTAGATTTTTACTAGTGTTATTGAAACAACACCATTGTTGTCATATTTGATTTGAAAATCTTCTTAATTTTCTTGAAGTTATATATAGAATTTAAAGTTTGAAAAGAAAAAAAAGGCTAGCCCACCCCAGTCCGCGACCCTTCTAAAATTGGATTGGATTGAACATTTTCAAGCTCTTCTAAATGAAGGATCGATCCACCCTAACCGATAAAATTCCTTAATCCGCGAGGTTTAAACCGGATGGGATTAAGGTGGCTCTTTTTAACAACTCTAATATTTTATGACAGCTAATAAAAATTGACGAATTAGTTGATAAATTTTCTGACATCAATAATCTAATAAGTAACAAAAAGATGTTACCCAATCCATTAATATAACAATATCTAGTGGCTCATCCATATATATTGGCTAAATACATATATAATCCTTTACGATTTAGATGATTTCTGCCTATTATTTCATAATGTATAATATTATATAATATTATTTTAATAAATATAATGTTTAGATGTATGGTATCATTTTTTGTCGTTGCATGATATCACACATCAACAATTCAAATGATAAATCTAAAAAAAAAAAAGAGTAGAGAATATGATAAAACTATTATAAAAATGTAGAAATAAAATAAAATTATTAATTAATAAATAAAAACAAATGAGTAGAAAAGAAAAGAAAAAGGTGACCAATGCGATTACACCAAATCGATCATAATACGGGATGCGATTTTTCATCATTAGTGATACAATACAATAAAATTAAATTTAAGTAATAATTAAATATTATATTTAAACTAACAACACAATACACTACCATAGATAACAATCATCTAAAACAAAACTAGTTGACAAAACCAGCAGCATAAGTTGTGAAACAATATACTTCCTCCATTAATGGAGGTTGAGCTTTCACCAACAATCAGAGAAGAAAGAGAGAAAAGATATTATTGAGAATGTGAAAAATTAAACTGTAATCAATACAATGTATGTGCATATTTACAGACTGATATAATCTTCACACTTCTAACAAACTCAACTAACTATCCATACTGAAATGGTAAACATGTGATTCCTAACTAACTAACCAACTAACTCTGTGAATGAACAGTGACTAACTAACTAACTAATTCTATGAATGAACAATATACACTAACTGATCTAATCTTATCACCCCCCCTAAAGTTGGAGGTGAGTTACTTACAGACAACTTGCTCAATAAATTAGTATGTTTGACTCCAATTAAGGCTTTAGTAAAGACATCAACCAATTGTGTGTTTGTGGGGATGTGTTGGAGTGTAATCAATCCTTGCTGCAGCTTGATTCTGACAAAATGACAATCCACCTCTATATGCTTAGTTCTCTCATGAAAAACTGGATTCTTAGCAATGTGCATTGCTGCTTGACTATCACAGAAAACATGTATAGGTAAGGAACACTTCACTGATAATTCATCAAGTAATCTCTCTAGCCATACTAATTCACCCATAACCTGTCTTACAGCTCTGTATTAAGCTTCTGTTAAAGATAGTGACAATGTGGCTTGCTTCTTAGATTTCCAACTAACAGGGCTATCACTCATGAGTACTAAATAACCACTCACAGACTTCCTTGAATCAGGACAAGAGGCCTAATCTGAATCACAGTGCTTACTGATGGTGAGGTCAGATTTGTTAGAGATAAAAACTCCTAATGTAGGATCTTGTTGCAAATATCTAAGCATATGATAACCTGCCTTTAAGTGGGGTTCTTTAGGAGATTGCATAAACTGACTGAGGTGCTGGACACTATATGTTATGTCCATCTTTGTGTTAGTAAGAAAATTAAGCTTGCCTACTAGCTTTCTGTAATGAGTAGGATCTGACAATAGTGTGCCTTCTGTGAGCTTTAGTTTCTCAGTGGAATCCAATGGTAAAGTGGTGGATTTATAAATCATGGGTCAAATTCCTTCAAGAGTTCAAGAGTAAACTTTCTCTGTGAGATGAGGACACCATCCTGTCTGTATAATATCTCCAAATCAAGGAGGTAATGCAGCCTTCCTAAATCTTTTATCCTGAATTGCTCATGTAGGAAAGCTTTCAAAGAGCCAATCTCCTTCACGTCAGTACCAGTTAAGATAATATCATCAACATATACAACCACAAACACTAGAGAGCTTTCATTCTTCTTATAAAATAGTGAATAGTCACTGTTTGAATAAATGTATCCTTTTGAGCAAAGACTGTTGGCCAGCTTGTCATACCATTGCCTGCTAGCATGCTTTAAACCATACAAGGACTTCTTCAATCTGCAAACTATGTCGCCCACTGCCAGGCTAGTTGGTAATGCTATGTATACTTCCTCATTTAAATCACCATGGAGGAAAGCATTATTGACATCTAATTGGTACAAATTCCAACCTTACTAGACTGCTAAAGAAATCAGAGTCCTGACTGTGGTCATCTTTACCACAGGTGAGAAGGTTATATTATAATCTATTCCAGCTTGTTGAGTGTACCCCTTCACCACTAGTCTAGCCTTGAACCTTTCTATACTGCCATTTGCTTTGTGTTTAATTTTGTACACCCATTTACACCTAATAACATTCTTTCCTTTAGGCAAGTTAACTAGTTCCCAAGTATCATTTGCATACAAAGCATCAAATTCTTGTGTCATTGCCACTTGCCAAACAGGATTCAAAATTGCCTCTTCATAAAAAGAAGGTTCAATATCATGTGAAACATTATGGATCAACTGTTGGCTATCAGAACAAAGTGTAGCAAAACAGACATGATCATGGTGAGATATGGTGAGTGAGTGTTGTGGATCAGGAACATCAGTTATGGGTGGAGAAGGATGTAGATTGGGTAATGAGTATGTGTAATCTTTCAAGTAACTAGGGGTGTGAAGGGAACTAGTTGTTCTTCTAGGTGCAAAAGGAGCATCACCAAGGGCAGAAACAGTAGGGTCAACATGAGGTATAAGGACTGCAGGTTCAATGGTAGGTGCATTATCAGTTGTGGGAGTGTAATCATTAGTGACTTCAACCAATGTGTGAGAATTCAACATTTCATCATCAACAAAGTTGTTTGTTTTACTAGGCATGCAAGGTGACAGTTTAGAATGATGTACAAAGAACTGCAAGACATAATTGAAACTAGAACCAACTGGAGTAATAACAAAAGGAAAAATAGCTTCATAAAAAAGAACATCCCTGGACACATGAATTCTCTTGGTAGCCAAATCTAAGACCTTGTAACCTTTTGTATTAAAGGGTATCCAATGAAAATATGGGGTGTTGTTTTTGGTTCAAATTTGTCCTTATGGGTTTTCAATGTAGTTGGAAAGCAAAGACATCCAAAACTTCTAAGGTGGGAGTAGGTTGGTTTCTTTTGATATAACAGTTCATATGGGGATTTGTTCTGTAGGAGTTTTGTAGGTAGTCTATTGATCAAATAGGTGACAGTAAAGACACATTCTCCCTAATATCTCATGGGCAATTTTGACTAAAACAGAAGTGCTCTTGTTGTCTCAAGAAGGTACTTATGCTTCTTTTCCACCATACCATTTTGTTGTGGTGTGTAAGGACATGATTTTTGGTGTATTATGCCTTTTTCCTGAAAGAAACAGGTTGCCTTAGTGCTTGTGAATTCCAGACCTTATCAGATCTGATGGTTTTTAAGTTGGTATGAAACTGATTTTCTATGAAGGATATGAAAGCTTTTATAGTTTGAAATGCATTGCTTTTGCACCTAAGAAGTTGTGTCCAGGTTGATCTACTATAATCATCCATCATGGTTAAGAAACAGTGATAGCCATCATGTGTTGGTACATGATATGGTCCCCATAAATCAATGTGAAGTAGTTCAAACATTGAGCTGGTTGCATTTGTACTCTCTAGAAATGGCATTCTAGTTTGTCTAGCCATGGGACATATTGTACAAATGAAGGGTTGTTTGCTGGAAAATTTTAGGGGAATAGTAGATATACTACTCATTTTTACAAAGGGCACATGTCCTAATCTAGCATGTCATAAGAATTCAGTGTCATGACTATGAGTATGGTTAATATCAGAGAAAGAATCAACAGCAAAACATGAAGCTTGATCAATAGAACAAGCCTCTTTATTGATTTCATGAGAGTATCTTACATTTGGTGGTGAAGCTTGGCATTCACTTCCAACTGAAACTTTCTTGCATTAGTTAAAAAGAGAAACAAGTGGACATTTGGGTCCTGCATTGTATTGTGGTGACACAGAGGCATTTAGAGAGGTGGATTCCAAGGCCATGTGACTGAGAGGCTTCATTTCCCTCTGTCTTTCCTCTTGTGACAAAATGGCAAATGTTTGTGCCATAGTTGGTAGATCAGACATCATGAGGATATTTCCACGTACAACAATATACATCTCAGTTAGGCCCATCAAAAAATGTACAAGTCTTTTATCTTGCTCAACCTTATGCATCTTAGTTTTTCCACCACAAATGCACACGCAAGTGCATTGAGAATTGACATCAAGAGTGTTCATTTCTTCCCACGACTTCTTCATCTTAGTATAGTAACCAGTGACATCCAAATTACCTTGCACAAGGTCATTTATCTCCTTCTATAGTTGATAGAGTTTGCAACCATTAGTTTGGTCATATCTATCCTTCAACTCCTCCCAAAGCTCCTTGGCATTGCTAACGTATTGCAAGCTATCTCGCAGATCTGGTGAGAGAGAATTTAAAATCCAAGTGGTCACCATGTCATCACACCTTTCCCACTACATGAAGGTTGGATCTGCAGAATTTGGCTTCACGATTTTTCCATTGATGAATCCAGTTTTACTCTTAACAGATAAAGCCCTAAGAACTGCTCGTCTCCATAACCTGTAGCTAGTTCCATAAAAAATAACATGAAGTAAAGTAGAACCTGCATTCTCTGAGGGATGCAGATAGAAGGGGCTATTGAAATCAAATCGAGTTGAAGTGTTGATAGCAGTCGCGTCACCTGGAGCGTCTCCCATAGAAGAAGATGAAGGAGAATGCAATTACAGATAAATTATGAAGATGAACTCACAATGATCAAAACAGAGGAACGATAGTGAGATCGTTCAGAGAAAATCAGGGAGAAGACGACGAGAGAGGAGCAGGAATCTCACTGCTCTGATACCATGACAAAACCAGCAGCATAAGCTGTGAAACAATATACTTCCTCCATTAATTGAAGTTGAGCTTTCACCAACAATCACAGAAGAAAGAGAGAAAAGATATTATTGAGAATGTGAAAAACTAAACTGTAATCAATACAATGTATGTGTTTATATACACACTGATAGAATCTTCACACTTCTAACAAACTCAACTAAATATCTATGCTGAAATGGTAAACGTGTGATTCCTAACTAACTAACCAACTAACTTTGTGAATGAACAGTTGTTGACACCCAATTTTGGACCTCCACAATATGAAGTAATCATTTCGAGCTTCTTCAATTTTAAATGATTTAAAATAATTAAAAAAAATTATATAAAAGTTAAAATATATATATATATATATATATATATATAGTTTGCAAGTTATTTCAAATAGTTTGTCACTTTTTATAATTTTTAAATAACAATATGTCTTTTATATAGTTTTGTATATAATTAGTATTTTTATGAATATTCGAAAATCGTCTCAAAAAGATTTTAGTTTTACTTAAATAGTTGGTCAATTGGCTAAGTTAATTAATACTTATATTTTTGAGTTAATTAGTTTATACTTAAGTTAATTATTTTATTTTGTTTAAAAATAAGAAGCTCATAATTAATTTATATTAATTCATCTTATTTAGTTTTTAGCCGAATTCACGAATATTCATCCGATTTGGCTAAATTCTTAATTAGCTTGGCCGAATTTGCAATCCGTGAAGCCATTTCCTAATTCCAATCTAACTTACCTTCTTGGACCTTTTTTTGGACCAATTTTAGGCCTTTTCTCTAACTCTTCCAGCAGGCCCACTCTTAATTCCCAGCCCAAACCCAATTCTTCTAACAAGACCAATAATACTATACTAAAAAGAAAAATAAAGCAAACTCAGCAGTAACTTTAGAATACCAAATCAATACCCAACCCACTCCCGTACGCGTGCTCTTTTTCCTCAGCGAGTGGAATTGCAAACAAACCCAGAAACAAACCAGTACGCTGCAAATCCAGTAGCGATTCCAGTCCAATCGCGCTCACCAGTGACTCTAATTCAATTGATGTGTCGTCTTCCTCCCATCCCTCTCACACTAGTACAAGCACAACAGCAAAAGCATCTGCCAGCAGCTGTGAGTCCGTCCTTGTGGCTTTGAGATGGAGCCACGTTGACGCCCAAGGACAATTCTTTGATCCGGAGCGTCAATTTGCCCTTTCCTCTTCCGAAAAGGGTTGAAACTTCAGGAAAAAGGTGTTTCCTCGAAAGGGTGAAAGATTTTTTATTTTGAATTTCAAATTTGGACCCTAGTTTCTGTCCGTTTTGAATCCATTTCCCCCCATCTTTCCAACCTAATTTCCCTTCTATATAATTGCATCTATTCACTGTTGAGGGGGGGGGGGGGGGGAGAGAAAAATATCAAGAAAGGGTATAAGAAGTTGATCATAGTTCACTTATAAAATAGCTTACCGAAGGTTTTAGGAATTGACTATTACAGTTGAGGAATCCCTAGAGAGATTCTCTAGTTCTATATTTCTGGAGGTTTCTTCATTCGGTTTTTATTTGGATTTATTAGTCCGTTGCTCGAATCGGAATCCGTGTGGAAGAGGTCGCTGCCCCCTACTCGTCTAGCCTCCATTCGCTGCTCCAAAAGAGGTGTAGTTTCTATACTCTTAGATTTTCTCTATTAGTTTTGGAATTAAAGAACGTTATGAGTGGTGGTATGTGAAATGACGAACTGCTTCTGATTTAGTTTTTCTAGGTCTTGATATAACTTAATTTGGTTCTGAAAATTGCCTGGATCCCTATCTTGTTTTGCTCGAGTAATATCCTCTTCCCCTTTAGTTGTATTGTGATCCTGTCATCGAGTTGATGCCTTTGAAAGATGCTAAAACATGCCTTTTCCATTTACCATCTCTTTATTAGAGTTGTCGATATTAAGTTTTAATTTTTCTATTCATATTCGACAGTTTATAAAGTCTATGCCATAGGTTGTGATATCAATTTTCCTTCATGTTGATAGGTCATTTTATTTTATTTTTTTAATTTTTTGCTTATTATGTCCTACTTTGCTCCCTTTCTTTTTCTTCACTGTTTGAAGCAAAAATGCTTCATTGTTCCTTAGTAATTCTTAAAATTTGCAGCCAGGGGTCCTAAGTCTCTTCCCCATTAACCATTGCAAAGTGTTTAGCATGAGCTCTTAAAAAGTTATTTGGAGAGGAGTATGGAATTTTATCCCTTTTATTGTGTTAAGTGAAGCTTGCCTCGCTTTGTGGCTACTTGAGGAAAATTATTTTTATTTTTTCTCGAATTATCTACGAGCTATAGAAGCGACTCTTTGATTGTTGTACTTGTCCAATTACTCCCTTTGAAAGATAGTTTCAAGAAGTATCTTAGTAGAATGCTAACATTTAAGTCTTTTGCTTGCTTTGGGTGTGCTACTGTAATGGTGTCTCTTTTGACATATTTGAGAAGCTAGATTGTCTCACAATTCGTTTGGCTACTTATTATTACTTTCAATAATAATAGTAATAAAAAAATAATAATAAAAAATATAAAATATTCTATTTATTTACTTCCTTACCATTTGAAATTTTATCTTCTTTTTTTTCATACTAATTTCTATCTTTTGTTGTGCATGAATGAATTCCTTCCGAGTCCACGATGGACTCCCTTCCCTTTGCATTCCCAAATTGAGCCATAAAGGCTCAAATATCTTTTCATCATCGAGTCAGCCAGTTATCGGACGTACAGGGCAGAATGTGAAAGGCTGGGAGCTGGAAACTGAATTTTCAGGTCCTAAAAAAACCAAAAGAGGGCAGTATACAAGTGTATACACAAGTATACATAGGAAAAACAGCGACATACGGGTCTGGAATGACCATACAGGTGCTGGAAATTTGAAGTGGGATGTCTACATTTGATATACAGTTCGATATACAAAAAAATGGATCGAAATACGGCCTATATACATCGATATACACCCTTGGTATACGCAGGTCTTTGGGGCGAAAATGGGCCTAAAGTCCAATAGATTTGGCCCAAATTTGGGCATCCTCTTGTTATTGCTATTGTGTATTTGATTGTATTAACTCTCTAACCCTTTTATGTGATTTGGTTTTAACTTAATTAATTCCCAAAAAATAGCCATGTCTAGTTTTACGTTCAAATTTAAATATTCATATTTTTATCTATTACTTAGTTTTATTTTATTTTAGTTGTCTCACAACATATGAATTGATTACCTTTTAAAATAAAATAAAATAATAAAATTTCCCTTTAGTTTATCTCTCTTCCCATAAAATATGGATTTTATTACTTAATTTATTATTATTATTATTTTATTTTATTTTTTTTCTAAAATTAGTCATTTTGGTCAAATCGTCGGTCAACCGCAAGTTAGCGGACATTCCGAGGGACTAACACCTTCTCGGAATGTACATTGAACTTCGAACCCTTTTATTTTCAAGTGATTTTATCTGTTTAAATCTTTTGAAAAACTTAAGATTTTTTCTTGATTTTTTACTAAAACATTAAGTGGCGTCTCTGACCTTTTGGGAATTCAATTTCTCTTAAACCATAAGTTTAATCGATTTTTCAAAAACTTAGTCATCTTTCTTTTATTTACATTTTCGAGTAAAACAATAGTGACTAACTAACTAATTCTATGAATGAACAGTATACACTAACTGATCTAATCTTATCACTAGTCTCAATGTTCTATTTAGCCACCTAAAATAAATTCGTGTTCATATGAAGTAGAGTACAAAAAGTGTATTGTTTAGAGATCACGTATGGTAGAAAGATACATTTATTTATTTCTATCAAACTATATTTATTAGTTAGTTCAAGAAATCGGTAAAGCATATGTGTATAACACACACGCTAATGTGACAATAAGTTCAATATAATAGAAATTCTATTATACTATGATATGATAGAAAGATTCATTTATTTCTTTCAATCATACTTTTTATTAATTAGTACGTTTAAAATATGGACAAAGTTTGTGTGTACGTGGCAAAAAATTCAATAAAATAGAAAATTTCTTATAGTATTATAGAAAGATTCATTTATTTCTTTCCATCATACTATTTATTAGTTAGTTCAAAAAATTGATAAAACATATGCGTATACAAAGAATTCAATAAAATAAAAAGTTTCTTATAATATGATAGAAAGATTCATTTATTTCTTTCCATCATACTATTTATTAGTTAGTTCAAAAAATTGATAAAACATATGCGTATACAAAGAATTCAATAAAATAAAAAGTTTCTTATAATATGATAGAAAGATTCATTTATTTCTTTCTATCATAGTACTATTTATTTGTGGTAGTTAGTTCAAAAAAAATGGGCAAGGTATGTATAATGCCTCCATTACAATGTGGCAAAAAATCAAATAAAATAGTGAAAGTTGACCTTTTAAAAATACAATACAATTTCTTCATTATTCTCTTATGTAACCATCGCCAACTCCACCATATTTATCAAAAAATGCCACCCATTTGAACTTGCAGCACGGTTATATATGGAGTGGCTGCGTGGGTCCTGTAGTAAAGATTAGTTATGAGCAGTGATGTAATCAGAAATTTTATCATGGGTGTTCAAGAATAATGATGTGTGGGTGTCAAAATAAAATAAAAAAATATTGTGTTATTTGGAGTTCAAACTCGGAACTCCTTCATCAAATGGACATTGTTACCACTGCGCCAAATGCCAAAGGCATAACTTTTTTCAAGGGTGTCCAACTTTAAATATATGTCCTTTAAATGTAATTTTCTAACGAATGGTGTCCAGTTAGACACCCTGAGTAGCTATGCCCCTAGTTATGATGATGATGATGATCGTGACGCAGATGAAAAGAAAAGGAGAAAGAGAAAAAAAAAATCTTCATTTCGGAAAAAGACATATTTTGCCTTTATTAACACTTAATAATAGAGAAAATCCAAATTAATAACAATTTATAGGCACTGTCACCCTCATTTAGAAGATGTGAAATACGAAATGTATCTAAATGGCACAATGAGACTTGAGAGTCGTGTTAGATTTGTTCAAATGAAAAAAAGATGAAGTTTAAGATATTTAAATAAAATATCTAAACTAATTCGTTTATATATTCTACCTATGAAATTTGATTTTTTTTTCATTTTTAAAAATGTAGCCCACCCATAGAGGATAGGGCTATAATATTTAATTTACACTTTGTTTCACGTGGTCTTAACTAATAGTAGTTTCATTTTTTGTTGGAAAGCTAAAATATCAAGTCTTTATTTTTTAGGCTCTTATATTTTATTTTTATTTGAAATTATTATCTTTTATCCTATAAATCGAATGATTTCTTAAAAAAAATGTTCTTTGATTTTTTCTTTTAGGGGTAAAGTCAATTCAAATTTAGTACATAATTTTTTAAAAATTTGTGTTCTTAAATGTCATAATATTGATGTGGTTTTTAATTTATAAAAAAAATCCATTAATAATAAAATAAAAAGTGTTAAATTTAATTGTTTACAATTTAAGAATGTGTCATTTTTTTAAATGAACTAAAATAAAAAAATATAATATCTATACATATAAAATATATTTTTTTAAAAATAATATCTAATTGAAATTCCTCAATAGTGCAGTAGGTTCCAACTCATGCAAGACAGCAAGAGTAAGCATAGAAATGTCTCAATTTATTATTTTTAATAATAGAAACACTAATATTTTTCTTCCACTGTTTTAGACATAAAAATACTTTATTATATAAAGTATAAACCAATTTAGGTTATAACTAATTAAATAATCATGAATAATTTTAAATAAATATTAATTAATCATCTGATAAAAATATAATAGTACTTGATTAATATGTTAAATACTAAAAGGGAATTTAAACTATTAATATGAGTATATAACTTAAATTTTATGATCTTAAAACTAATAAAATTGGCATAGTCAAATAACGAGTGATTTCAAGAGGATACATTTTTCACATTTCATGTAGAGCTGATTGCAAACTGTACATTCGAATTCGATTTAGTGCAAATAAAACATAGATAACTTATCCTCCAACTTCAATGTTAAAATTATGAATTTGAGTTACTATTTAAATTTAAGAAAATTAAAAATCAGCAAGGCAGTTTCTGTTTAAATCTTAAGATTATAGGTTCGAATCACTATTTGATTTCAATTTAGTAAAATAGACCAGCTACGTCTCACTTCAATTTTAAGTTTAACGCTTAACCATTAAAAAAAGAAGAAGCTATTTCACTTTATTTAAAACTTTTAAGTTGGAGTCCATATTATGTTTGACAGTAGTATTTAGATTTCTTTTTAAGAGTTTGGATGTATTTTTTCAATAAAATAATTTATATCCTCAATTTTTTAAAATCTAGCAAAATAACTCAACTTGACTTTTTTAATTCTACTATAATACAAAAAGTAAATAACATTACTATTGAACATAGAAAGAAATCACATGAAGCTAAGTTTTCGTCTCCCATAACATCGCCAATAAACTACGATTTTCGTTATTGAAACAAGCTTGGAGCAAAATTTTCATCAAGATGCAAAGTCTAAGAAGTAAAATCATTTGTTAATAAATCTATTCATTAATGCATAAATTAAATAACACTAATAAATAACTATTCTTTAATAAATTTCTCCCACATTGCGTGAATAATTTTTTCTCGTCGAGTATACATTTTTCGATCAATTATTCTTTAATTTTATTGGTGGAAAAAATAAATAGGGTAATTTTTATAAAAAATAAAAGTTAAAATAATATTTTAAAATTAAATAATAGTAAAAAGTAAAAATGCCTTTTTTATATTTGATATTTTTATGACCAAACAAAAAAATTGAAATAAAATAAATAATATATAAAAATAAAGTGAATAATATGAAATTATTATTTAGATTCAGTTTAGTAAAAATTAAAAATTGATAAGTCATCTTCCATGTCCAACTTTTGTGAGTTCAAGTCGCTTCTGGAAAGTCTAAAAATATAAGAGAAAATTGTCAAAAATGCCTTTGAACTATGTGAAAGGAACAAAAATATCTTTCGTTTATAGTTTGGTTTTAAAATATCCTTACCGTCAATACTTTGACTCAAAAATGCTTGCAGTCAATACTTTGGTCTAGAAATGTCCCTATAGTTACAAAATGGGTCAAAAATGCCCTTTACCGAATAAATATATTATTTTTTTCTCTTTAAACACTTCTTCTTCCTAGTTAAAAAATTACTCTATTAAAGACCACTATTCTTGTTTTTTTTCTTCTAAAATCACTTTAACAAATAAAAATGTAGGAATTGTTTTTTTCTTCTTAATCTCATTTTATCAATTAAAATAGAATAACTTCATGTACCTTTTCGACAGATAATATATGTCACATATATAAGATCATAGTATATCTATCATTAATTTATATTTATATAACGATAAAAAATAATGATAATAAAACAAGAAATATTTTCATTTTTTTATTTTTTTTCTGAATTGAAGTAAGATAAACATTTGCTAATTAAAAAAAAACATTATTAGAAAAAGAATGTGTTAAAAGAAAATAATAATATATTTATTTGAAAAATGAGCATTTTTGACTCATTAAATAACAATAAGGGCCTTTTTGGACCAAAGTATTAACGACATTTTTGTTCATTTCGCATAGTTTAAGGGCATTTTTAAATCAAAATATTACGGAAATAACATTTTTGAGTCAAATTATAAAGGGATGACATTTTTATTCATTTCAATTAATTAAATTAGTCAAAGTTCAAAGTAGATATTTAATTTTTTTTCTATTTTTGTACTTTCCTTTAGTGAAAAGGGATGTAATTTAAATTATGTCCTTAAATGTTTATAATTTATATTGCAAAATTAAACTAGTTATAAAATTATAGTTATGATATCAGAAAAAGACTGTAATTAAAATTATGTGTTAAATATTTTTGTTTGCGTATATAACAGGGGGAGTATTATACTGTGACAGAGGCAGACAGTTGCCGCTCTGATTTCACCTCAAAAACTCTACAAATCCCACCTTTGGTCCAAAATCAACCATGGAGAGCTTTTATAGTGTTTCCGCCATTTCTCCAATTTCGAAAAATGTTGGATTTTCTAGGATTAGGACCGATTTTGCAACTTCAATTGCAAATGGGGAACTTTTTTTGAATAATTATTATTCATCTACTATCCTGAAGGTGCAGTCTCAAAAATCAAGACATGCATTTGTAGTCAAAGCAGATTCATCTGTTGACACCACAAAGAAGGAAAACAGGGAGCCTGTGAAACCGCTTTACTCTTCTACGCCTTCTAATCGTCCTCTTCGAACTCCTCATAGCGGGTAAGAAAACTTCTAATCCATTTCCTTTAATTGATGATTTAGTTGAATGGAATTCAAATGTAACAGTAATTTTCTCAGAAAAAAGATTTGATTTTTAAGAACCCGTCGAATTTGTGTGCTTGGTTTTTAATTGAAAAGTGAGGGAAGAAGTTGTTGGGAAGAATTGAAAATAAGGGTATGTCAAGGAACTGTTATCTTTTAGGTAAATAAATGGTTTCTTGCTTATATTCTTGTGTTCTGTATGTTACAAAAAATATCATTTCATTTGTATATAATCAAGACTAATAATCTGAGAGGTGGGATTGCGTGGTGGGGATGGTGTCTAGGGGGTGTGTTGGAGTATAGGGAGGAAACAGTCAATGTGGAATGTCACTTGTAGAATTTATTTTTCCTACTTCCATTAAGGAAGTAATTTTCCTTATTTTTAAGGAACTTATTATTATGAGAGGTGGGGGTTGGGTGGTGGGGGTGGGGTGAAGATGAGATGTGTTGGAGTATAGGGAGGAAACATCAATGTAGAATGTCACTGGTAGAATTTGTTTTTCTTACTGCCACTAAGAAAGTAATTTTCCTCATTTTTAAGGAACTATATTTTCTAAAAGAAAATATATACCAAATATTTTGACCAACTGAACATGGAAAAATTGGAAAACATTTTCCATTTCCTCCATACCGAACACACCCCATGCAGTATCTGTTGAAAAATTGGAGAGGTGAACTGATTTGGAGTTAGAATTTTCTTTTTGTTATCTAGAATGCAATGTAGAAGCCGAAGGAATCCATTTGTGATAGCTTACTTTATTTTGATACCTTAGGTATCATTTTGATGGAAGTACCAGAAAATTCTTTGAAGGTTGGTTCTTTAAGGTATCAATTCCAGAGTGCAGACAGAGTTTCTGCTTCATGTATTCTGTAGAGAGTCCTTCATTTACCAAGAAATTAAGCAGCTTTGAGGAGCTGCAATATGGTCCTCGGTTTACTGGTGTGGGAGCTCAAATTCTTGGTGCAGATGACAAGTACATTTGTCAATATAGTGAAGAGTCTTCAAACTTCTGGGGAAGTATGTTTTTTTCCTTTTCTATTGAATCTTGTTATTTTGATCTAGCAATGTCTGTCTTTGTTAGCCGTATTAAGGCCCGTCTATTGAAGTAGATGATTGAGCTCTTCGCATGCTTAGTTGTGATTCTCTTAAGTGAAAGCTATTCCTATCCTTTTTAGGAGAAGGTTTTTGTTTTCCTTTTTGAATTGCCTCTAAAGTTATTCAGAGCCTTGTCATTTAAATCAGGCATATAAGGAGTTTTCTCTTTGTGACCACCTCCAAAGTATTGCTGAGACCATGATGATGCAAACTCCAATGACTTTCTTTACTCATGACTGTTCTCACTTATTCTCTTCTTGTCAATCATTTTAAGAAGAGGATTACTTTTCAACATAGCATACATGTTTTTTTTTTATATTGACCAAGAATCATGACTTGTCGGTGTTAGACTAGTATCTTTTCCACGTATGTTAACAGTGTTGTCAAAGACGCACTTATTGGGAACTTCAATCAAGGCTCTAAGGCATACTTTTCACTGCCAATGAGTGCAGTTATAAAAATGTGACACTAAACAATTTCACTCTTATCATATATATTTTTTTTATTTTTTTTATTTTTTTCTTCAATTTCCTTGTTGGTATATGTCACTCCCCAAAGAGAGCTTTGCCTTAACATACTTTGAAT
Source organism: Solanum verrucosum (assembly GCF_900185275.1). NCBI lineage: Eukaryota > Viridiplantae > Streptophyta > Magnoliopsida > Solanales > Solanaceae > Solanum > Solanum verrucosum. Next base: position 7,095,802 of record NW_026020378.1, read on the forward strand.
TGAGATCAAATAACTAGAGGTAGATAATCAATTTATTCTTTCTTCTCCTCTCGATATACTATACTACTTCAAAAAGAACTTTTTCCTTCCCTTAGCGTGAGCAAATAATTGCAGAATCATTTTCCTACTATATCTTAAGAAGAAGATGCGTTGGTTGAAATTCTCATATATATATATAACTAGAAGTGGGCGGTAGGAATTTAACTAGATATAGGATATTTTTTCCACCACAATTGATCATGATCTTTACTAGCTTTACAAAATCAATGATCTGCAAAAGAAATGTTCCATCATTTGTAATAAATAGGTGTACATCCTTCTTGTACTTTCCCTCCACTTCCATGTGGAAGTGGAGGTGAAAACCTCTACTCTATTTTATTTCATTTCGTAGATATTCGGGTATTGCAAAAAAATATTTTGAATTAAAGCTTACCTCATATAATAATAATTTTTGACATAACTAGACTTACTATCTCTGATAAAATACTAATAAATAATAAAACTCCTATAAAATAAACACATACACAATTATATCATAACTAAAGAATCTTCCATAAATATTTGAGGCATCTTAAGAAGAAACTAAAAATATATTTTAAATTTTTAATGTAAAACCGATGTTCTCGAATACGAACGCGATTTCAATAAAACTCTCAAATTTAGGCTTGCAAGCCTTCTATACCAGAAAAAGGACAACCGTAAACACCTGAGGTGTCAGTGTCACAATATGTTTGTTTTTCATGCATACAATCATTAATCTTGGACTAGTCATACATATTTGTAGCCTTTTTCCATTTGCGCGTGTTTTCATTAAAGCCGAACGTTATTTGCGCTTTGCACTTAAAGCCCCAAAGGACCTTAGAGCCTTTTGCATTTTTCGCTTGCGATAACACTCCGTATGTAGCAATTTATTCTGTCCATTTAAAAAATTTCCTAGTGTACTAACAAATACCAATATCTCATGATCAGGTAGGCATGAACTGATGCTTGGCAACACCTTCGTTGCCCAAAATAGTGCTAAGCCCCCAAATAAGGAAGTTCTCCCTCAGGTCTGTACTTTTCATTGTCTGTCCTCTGTTAAACTTTTATTCTTCATAAGTAATATATTTTTAGAGATCATTTTCATGACATTACAGGTTGGACATTGATACTGCATTTACCTGAGCTTACTTAAATAATCACATGATTACATTAACCATTGAGTAATTTATTCAGCTAAACACCAATGATGTTGCACTTTTATATAATTGGCAAAGTGTTTGTAGGAGTTACTTGAAGCTAGCCTCTACAGTTCTATTTAATTTGAGTAAACTATTATTATAGATTTCTTCCCTACAAAACTTAAAGATCTTGACATGGTTGTGATAATAGCTACTCCATCGGTTTCAATTTGTTTGACCTACTTTCCTTTTACTCAGATCCCAAAAGAATTACCCTTTCCCTTTTTAGCAACTATTCAATTCTAACTTTCCTCTTCACCCACCCAATCCCCCCAACCATTTGACTATCCCACCCTTGAACCCTTACTTCCCATTGCATCCCACTTCCATAGTGTTTTGCCATCACATATAAATGCTCTTAGGACAATATTTTCTTGCTTACTTACCGAACACTAGAAAATAAGTAAGAAACCCACTTAATTTCCCAAAAAGAACATTTTCCGTCATACCAAACTCACCCTAAATGAATAAAAACTTGAGGCATTCTTTTCAAGCATAGCTTGTAGAATAAACTACCCAAACAAGTAGCAGTGCGCCAAACTCCCAAGGCATACGAAGTATTAACTTCAGCTATCATTGGTGAAATATCTAGAAGAATCATTTGGTTATTCATGACTGTTGACATTTCCTATAAGAACAAATATGGGACATTAAGTTTTTCTTAACTCTATCATTCACATCCCCAGTATGCCCTATGATTGACTGTTTGTCTTTCTAATGGCTTATACAGGAGTTCAATCGCCGTGTCACAGAGGGTTTTCAAGTTACCCCACTTTGGCATCAAGGATCTATTCGCGATGACGGGAGGTAGTTATTTCATTGAGAACTTCTTGTATTGTTTCCAAAATGCATATTCTCTTGAAACATAGTGTAGAAGAAATCAAGTTCAGCAGCAGTTTTTTGCTTCAAATTGTTGTGATGTTCTTAGAGTATTAGTATTTCTTCGTCCCATGATGGGTTCCCATCCTAGGGTACTTAAGTCTACATGATGTAATGAGTTTGATTTACTTTTTCTCCTTTTAGTTACCCTCGTTCGAGGAAGGGGGAAAAGGATATGGTGCTGGATTTAACAATCCCAGGGTCTGTATTTAATATTCAATCACAAGCATATCAAGGTTGTAACAAATACTGTAGCACAAAGCAAGGATCTTGTTTTACATCTGAATGGACCAGAATGGAATTCTCATTACAGTTGTCACCAGTGAACTTTAAGAAATGCAATTTACCCCACCTTTAGAGAACCAATTGTTTTATCTTATAGCTGCATCTCAATCAGTTCTCTTTTTAGGAAAAAAACACCAGAAAGGTGAAAAAGTTATGACTGTCTGTTGAAGTAAAACTTGAAAGTGAGTCTCTTATGTGATTTCTTCATCTCCAGGTAGAAGCAGAAAGAAACGGTATTAAAATCCATAATATCTGTCCCCACTCCTCTTGGTTCTTCTCTTCTGGTGCATGATTGCGGGATAGAGTTGGGAAATTGACTTGGTATAAAGTGTTTGGGGAAGGTTTTATAGCCTCTCTTCAATTGTATGCTACCATGGTATTAGCTAGGGTTGTTACTGAAAACAATTTCTATTGTCTCTCTTTTCAAGCAAATTTCTCTTTTTTAAGCGTTGACAAGTTTTCTGAACCTTGCTGATCTCCTTACCCATTCTTTAAGAACAGTCTCTGGTCCCTTCTCCCATATGTGATGCTATCAACCAGTTCATGAATAATATTTGATCCCTCTTATCTCGTAATCAGGTTGATTGAGCCTCAGATACTTTATGCTCAAAGTTAGGGAAGAGAAAATTATATTTGTATTTTCCCCCCTATACGTTTATCATGTGAGAAACATAGGCGTTGATCAATTGACATAACTTTACTTTGACAGGACAGATTATACTGAAATTGTGAAAACTGCTAGCTGGGAGTATAGCACACGGCCCATTTATGGATGGGGCGATGTTAACTCAAAGCAGAAGTCCACGGCAGGATGGCCTGCTGCTTTTCCTGTATTTGAGCCACATTGGCAAGTTTGCATGGCAGCTGGACTTTCAACAGGTATATCTAACTCTTTTCCCAGCTTTTCAGTTTTGGTTTGGTTTTTGGAGCACTTTTCTCTTCTCATATTTCATTCATGGAGTTCTCTTTTGTATGAGTTGGAAGCTCTTCATTAATCTAAACTCAATAGCTCTTTTAGTTTGATCTCTTCGCCCAGTTTGGAAATATATGATTCTATACACCACTTTACACCCTCCTTTAAGTCTTCCAATTTTTCAATTTTACCATGTTAACATGTTTAATACCATAACTTGGATCTTTATGATCTTTTGATCTGGATTGTGATCTCGACAACCATGTGATAAATATGCTATTATGTAATCTGATTTGTCATTTGACCATTTCCAGTGATAGATAAGCCTAATAGGTGTTTCTTAGTTATAGTGATATCTTTTTATTTTGCGATGAAAGAGATGATTCTTAACTATGCATGTTGAACAACATTACTAGCTGGCTGAAAATTACACTTTCTTTTGAAAAACATCTTAGACCCTAAGAGAGTCGCAGAACTTTAGGATTGGTACTTGGCCTGTATAGAATAAAGAAAATAGAAAAGATTGGTATTTTGTACTATGCCTTAGAAACCAGATTTACATTTCATGTTCTTCAGTATTTGAGCTAAACTGCAGATATTCATCAGCGGAAAAGTTGAGTGCAATGTTTTATGTGTTTGATAAATCATAAAAAAGGAACAAAAGGGAAAACCTAATCATCAATTTCTTCTGCCAGGCTGGATAGAGTGGGATGGTCAGCGATTTGAGTTTCAAAATGCCCCTTCTTACTCCGAAAAGAACTGGGGTGGTTCCTTCCCAAGAAAGTGGTTTTGGGTACCTCCTGCCTCCTTGACATCTCACTTTGCAGAATATTTTCCATTATTTGCAGCTCCTTATTTGTAGCCAACTTTGTCTTAGGATTGTCAACTATTATATATATCTTGTCTGCTGTCCTGCCTTTGGGAATTGGGATCACTAGTTTAGGGATCTGATATTTGCCGTTCAGGTTATAGTCTCCATGAGATTTCTGTGAGGCAAACTTCTGAAGAATGGAAGAATACGAACTATTTGTTATTCAATTAGCCAATGTGGAGACTTACCTATATTCTCCAGAAACTTCAGAAGGGAAAAAAAATAAAATAAGTCGGTGGGCATAACAGACAAATATGCTGGTGAAAGGAAGAAAAGAAAACAATCAGTAGTTTGTCAAACTGGTCATATATGACACGTTTAATGGCAGAAATACAAGAAGTCACTATTTTCCTTTCTCAATTTGCACCCGATCTTTTCAATTACAGGTCCAGTGCAGTGTATTTGAAGGTGCCATTGGAGATGTTGCTTTGACTGCTGGTGGTGGATTAAGGCGACTTCCGGGATTGAATGAGACTTTTGAAAGTGTTGCTCTGGTACTTCTCTCTAGCTTAATTTTCTAGAATCTACTTTTCCCCCCTTCTTTCTTCGTTGGTTACCAGTTTTGTTGAACTTGATTTGAGCGCTCATGCATTCAAATGACGAAAGAGAGTGTTTTTGTACTGTATCTCGAAGCTTCTACTTTACTAGTTTTGCTTTACTGTGTTATTTTACTAGCTTTATTAATCCTTATGCTTAACAAATCTTGCAGATAGGAATTCACTATGGAGGTATCTTCTATGAATTTGTTCCATGGAATGCTAGTGTTAGTTGGGAAATCACTCCCTGGGGTAAATGGCATATATCTGCGGAGAATGAGACACATATGGTAAGTTTGCATTTTGAGAATATAACTCCTTCGTCAATGTCTTGCATTAATGCTGAAGCCCAGCTTAGCTTATTGGATAGCCTTTACCAGATGAAAATTAATGCCCTAATCAATTCCCAAAAACCCTGAATTTTGTTGATTAGCTGGAAGCTGATTTAGTCGCATTTGTGATTGATTCATTAGCTATCTAATTTGGATATCCAACTTGAACAGGTATTACTAGAAGCAACAACAGAAGATCCTGGAACCACATTGCGGGCTCCTACAGAAGAGATGGGTCTCGCTCCTGCGTGTAGAGACACTTGTTTCGGTGAGCTAAGACTGCAGTTGTGGGAACGGAAGAGTAATGGGAGTAAAGGAGAGGTAAATATTTATTTTTGGGGCGTACTTATCATTTCTGGACGTTAAAGTGGAGATACATGTACTCATAAGGTGATGCAAGAATGTCACACTTGGAATTTGAACTCGGAGGACTTTTTAGGTGTCATTTGGTTTTAGGAATAAGAAAACCTGATCTCCATATATAACTGTATCATACAAAGCTGCCTTATATTACTAACACTGGAATTTACAGTACTCCCCGTTTTATACTGCATTGCATCAATTGCTTCTTTTAGTTAATTGATACTATTGATGTTTGTAGGTTATTTTGGATGTTACTAGCAATATGGCAGGTCTAGAAGTTGGGGGAGGGCCATGGTTCAACACCTGGAAGGGAAAAGCAGAGATGCCGGAAATTGTTACTCGAGCTATCAATGTTCCTGTGGATTTGGATGGCATATTCAGCTGTGTTCCTTCACTTCTCAAACCTCCTGGCCTTTGAGCATAAGGCAAAAAGGGAGCAACTTTATGGCAAAACTAGTTATAGAATGAGAATCATTATACTTGATTACATTTTGTACATAGCGTCATCTTGCCTATTGACTTGTCTCAGGTTGCACCTAACAGTATTTTTATGGAAAATCTTATTGCTAGTATAGCAGAATAAAACATAACCTTTTTTGGTTGGAGTAGAAAATTGTTTTCTTAATTCCCGTGAAGGAAAACCTAATAAGGGTCAACGCGAGGATCTTATTTCGAAGAAAATCTCTAGAGTTTTCCCATATCTGAACGGGTCTGGCAAGAAATAAGATTTCATATTGAGCTTCAAACATGTGCTATTGGGATGAGATGGCTCAATGAACCATAGAATTTTATTTTATTTCCTGAAGCACACGGGACATAAAGTGATTGCATATTTCAACATACTTACTAGTAATTCCACACGTGACATCTCATTTTGGTTACATTTTTTAGATTAAAATTTGATTTTTGATGGAAGACAAATCTGGTAAGTTGAGTACTGCATTACATAACCAAATTTATTTGATGAACAAATTGTCAAAGGCATTGTGCAAGAAATGTCCACTAAAATGAATGATAAGGACCTAAACTCTAAAAGTAGCAGAATTCTACCAAGAAAAAGAGAAGTAAAAGCTTTAAGACCTTTAATCATTCGGGTTCAGAGAAGAACAGTGGGGCAATCTTGTTTTTTCCTTTTTCATCGGCTTGAACAAGCATGACCTTCATCCAAAGGTTCGACTGGCACTGCATATGGCGAAGTCCAGTCAGCATTGAAGACTTCTTGAAGTTGTGAAACAATGGCTGGTTGGTATGTCCCAAAGCTAACACCTGCTGTGGTATAAAAGTAGTCCCACACCAGGTTGCTGGTGCTTATGTGTGCACGCACATCACTAACTGCATATTTACCATGATTAACCCGCGTATAGCCAGGATACATATTCCCAGTGGCAGCACCATTAAGTGCTGCAGGTCCAGTTGAATTGTATCCTGGAACAACGTAATACTTGATCTCAACTTTACCAGAACAGTGGTTGTACTTTGAAGAAGAGCATAGGGTGTTGGAGTAAAGCAGGGACTTCAGATACTGATCTGTATTGTTTATAAAATGAGCCCACTTTGCGACCAGTATTTGAACCTTTGCGCCCTTGGAGAAGACAACCTGCATTCGGAAATTATAGAAAAAAATTAAAGTACACCTAATTTCACACGCGGGATGAGGGTAAAGCTTGAATCTATGAAAAGATCTCAAGGTTGCTCTAATCAAGGATAAACACATGCTATCCTGAGATATAGTGATTATTCTAGATTAGGGAATTGGTATTGCGTATATTCGATGTCATCTTTTATATATAGTAGTTTCACATGTAAATTTTATAGATCCATTAAAACAATTATAATTCTACGAAAACATGCATGCAATGGGTAATCAATGCAACAATTACAAATAAACCTTTTAAAGTGCGACAAGAAACACCAAAAGAGGGTTGTATTTCAATGTTTAAAATTAATTCCTTTTAAGCAACCTACTATAAATTTTGAACTTTGGTCAGTAGTTAGAAAACTTCCAATAAAGTCATAAGTTTATCTGCGGCAGGGTTTGAACCTATGGTGTATGCAGTATGTCTAACCAACATATCACGTGTTGTGCTTTTACCACTTGACCAAAGTTTTGGGGGCTTCAATAATGGTATATTATTAGTTTAAAAAATAAAAAATAATGGTCTATATATTAACCTTTACCATTGTTGTAGACTGAAATGGGGCTACAAGATGCTTTTTACTACTGAAACCATTTAATGGACAGTAGTATAAAAAGCAAGAAAGCTAGCTAATCTCCAGCTCATACCCAGTTTCTCCCATATCCTTCCACTATGTTGCCACAAAGGAACACAAACTATCTAGTTGAGTAAGCTGCAGTTTTAACAATTCCTATTTATACTTTTCCGCAGCTCCTTTCTATACTATTCTTTTTTAAGAGACTTCATGTTGAAGTAATTTGTCTTTTGCAATTACCGCTCCTTTTATTCGTTAAACACTCCTTGAGCATAAACAAGAACTTAAGTATTCTCAGAAGTCAAAAGCATATAAAAAAGACCATACTATGCATACCAATTACCACCACCTTTTTTAACAATCAAATAAAAAGAAGAAGAAGACCATACTATGACAAGCAACATTCACTAAGAAACATGAGAAAATTGTGATCAGCTTCCACAAAATGAGTTTTTACATGGTTTATCATAATATTTGATTGCAAACCTGGCAATAGTATATTTACTACCATACTTTAACCTGATATTGCACCATAAGTATTTTGTAAACCAAAATAGGTAAGGAGAAATTATGAACAAACTAGCAGATTTATGCAGTACAAAAAGGAAAAAGAATAATTAATAAGCAGAAACTATCCTGGAGAAATTCTACTAAGAATTTTCATAATGATGAAACAGCTACCATGATTGCCGCCTAACAGCATCCAAGCAACAATTCATGACAAAGCTGGAAACGGCAGAATGCAAAGAACTGGATTAGCCAAATAAGTTGGTGTACACCCCCTTGCCTAGTAGTAGGATCCGTCTTTTCCTAAGAATTGAGTGGAGGCATTTACTTCTTACTCTATTGACAGAATTCTTTTTGTATTCAGCTTACCAATGTATAGTTTGTCGAGTGTTCTTCAACAAACCGGCAAACTCAAGCACAACTACCAATTCCAGTTATCCTGGCTCCTCAAGTTTGAGTTGGTTGATAGACGGAGTGATCGTCAAGGGCCTAGGTTAAATACCTAGGTCTGTACTTAGAACAATATATTTTTTCTCTTCTACCAAAGAATACATCATTTTGAGAAATTTCAAGTAGGCAACAGGATAGTTTTGGCATCAGATTCAGTTTAAACTAAATGAGCAGAGCCTCATCATATTAGGAGAACATATAGTTCATCAGTAAAAGAGGATGCTCTATTTTATTAGATTCAAACAGCACACATTAGAGGAGTAACTTCTCAGTAGATATTGCTTTTAGGTTTCAAGGGAAAAAGTGCATCATTCATTTGAGCTGTATCGGCACTAGTACTAATCAGGTATCAAGAAATACCTAATTCTAAAGTTTCACTTAAATCCATTTTAAAACTACAGAGGAACCATGCTGTCAAATACACTAATAAAACAGTATGAGAAATCAGAGGTCAAAACAGATACTCCCTCTGTTTGAATTTATGTGGCATAGCTTGAATCGTCATAGAGTTTAAGAAATAAATGAGGACTTTTGAAACTTGAGGTCTAAAACATGCATAGCATTTGTATGGCTATATAATCTTTGAAACCTGTGGCATTAAACATGTCATACCATTGTGTGGTTGTAAAAGATTCTCAGTAAGGGTAAAATGAGAAGTTGTAAAGTTAATGTTCCTAAATTTAGAAGTGCCATTCTTTTTGGAACAAACTTAAAAGGAAAGCGAGTCACATAAAAGAAGGTATATATGTCTATAGGCTGGATATAGAATAACATGCAAAAGATAGAAGCACAAGTTACCTCTGAAATAGCTGAAGAAAGTGATGGCCAATAAACTGTTTCTTTTGTGTATCCTGACTGACCAAGCCAATCCATGGTGTTAATTCTGACTGTTCCTCCTTTTCCTACTGATTTAATGGTGTCCACCCAAGCCTGTTCATCTGTTTGGTACTGACCAAACAAGAGCTGCAGTATGGGACTGCATAAGTATAATATTTACAAAGGACATGATTGTAATGATTAATTCTTTTTAGCAGTTAAGGCACATTTAGCAGTTGACTTGAGGATATCTAGATTAAATGGAGATTATTGATTTTATTTAACAGTGTCCATGAAAGCGTAAAAAAAACTATTTATATGAGATCTAGATAAAAAAAAGGGTAGCATTTAACTTCTGCTTCAGTCTAATGAAATTAGTGTATCCACATTTGCAGGCATTCCAAGAAAATCTAATTTGCTCAAGAATTTGGATCAGTCATTTCTGGACAGTTCGCTACATGATTAAAGGGTTATATAAACATGATGGGATGTATATACTCACTGACTTCCCAGAGTGTACATAGGAAAAGAAAAAAAATATGAAAAGGAAAAATGAAAAACAAAACCCCAAGAGATAAATGTCATATGAGAACAGATGAAAATGAAGATAGTTGCTAGTAAAAGGTTGTAGTGACCACATACCTCTGGAGGAGCAAATGAAAGATAGTTGGGTTGAGGATCGGAAGATGAATCATTGACTCCAGGTGTTTCTATGGAAATGTGAGACATGTTTGGGTCTGACAATACAGGGTAGCCAGAGACATGAGCAATTTCCACGTATTTGGGAAGTGGTGATCTGTCGAGACACAACATAATGGCCTATTAATAACAGTAAGGCCTGGGGCAGGAAGTTCCTATCAATTCATTTTCTTAGTAAGGAAATTTGATCACGTTAAAGTCAATCCTGAGCTTATTTTGCAAACTTGAACACCTGATGTTTCGAGTGCAATCCTATCTCTCTTCTGAATACATCAGCAAGGAGGGGTTTCAGCAGAGAGGTATGGGCAAAACTATAACAAGGTATTTAGCAGCTCCCCAAACAAATTTTTGCAGACTTCAGAATTTGGTTTGGTTATCTGTACTTTCATTGCATAAAGGCATCGATTTTTCAACCTGTAGAAGTAGGAATACCCCAAAGCATAGACTTTTGCACACCAATATGACTTCTATTTTTTCATTCTCCTTTGTTGCTTCTTTATGCAATTATTATGTGCAAGAAAATATAAAATAATTCCCCACTTTTATAAAGTTGCTGCAAGATGTGGAGAAAAAAGGAAAAAGCCAGTTACTTGGAAGAGTGTCTGCATCTTTATTTTTCACATACCTGCACCTTTCTTTAGGATTTATAAAATGGGACCAACATGGAACCTTGCGATTAATCTGCCATTGCTGATCCCAAACTGATCTTGTGTAAGCTGAAACATTAAGGTGGGAAAGTTTCCAAAGATTGTTATAGTAGATTTCAACCTTTTCTGCTATTTCTGAGCAACCAGTGAGATATATTCCCACTTCTTTCACCTGAATAAAATGGAGAACCAGGATAGTTTCATAAACCAAGAAGCAAAACAATAAATATGAACGCAATGTACTGGAATTCAGTTATGGCATATGCTGTCCACTTTGGAAGGGAAGATAAAATGTTGCAGAATCAAAAACTCTTTCTTCTGCTGTTCGCAAATATGCAAAAAGGTCAGTAGCACTGGGTGAAAATTATGCTTATTAATTTGGACCAAAGTTATACCTGAGTAAGAGATTTCCAGTCATTGTTTGCAGACCCAATATAAACATCTCTACTGTCTGAGATCCAAACTTTAGCATGAACTACACCTGATCCCCACCAGTCGCTAAGAAGCAATGTAACATTCTTTACATTTGGCCTCCCTGAAGCTAAGTTGGATGGTTCTTCCGTGTAATCGGGAGAAACTCCAGAATGCTGTAAAAGTCTGAACTATGATTAGTTCCAAGGGAACTGGAGAAATCACCATATGCACATACAAGCCAAGCAAACACCTCATGTGTTCCTTTGGTGGCTGAAGCATGCATAAAAGAAATTAAAGCATATACATAGGTAAAGAACATAAATATTTCTATTTTTAGGTCAACTACGAATATTGAAAGCTAGAATAATCTTGACATCCACGTAGCCAAATAAGAGCTTCCTTAGAAAAAAAATTACAGCTGATGTTTCATTTTCAGCCTTCCCCTATACAATTTTGACTTTTTTTATAACCGAGAAATCCCGAGGGCCAGTTGGCGCACCATTCAAAACTCGGTGGATAATAGACCCACTCCTCTACCCTTCCCTACTTAAACACCCATCTTTGTTTGCAGATTGGTTCAAACTTGTGACGTGCGCCTAACCACACATCGCAAACTGCATCTTACCAATAGACCAATGCCCCAGGTGTTCTAGTGGTAAGATGCAGCTAGTGATGTGTAAAAGGGTAAAGAGATGCTCTTGAAACCCTATTTTTGCTAGGATATAATGTCTTTCATCTCTTTCCCTACTTGACTCGTAAAGGAAAACACGAAAAGAGACCAGCCAATTACTCTGATTGACAGAATTAGAACTTTATTCATTCATGAAGACATACAAGTTGATCCAGGTAACCTGTGCCCAAGCCCGAAATGGAAAAACTTAGATATCTGATAGCCAAATATGTAATCTTTACGATCCAGCACTTACAGCAAGTTGTAACTCAGGGCAAGGTAAAGTCTTGAGTTTATATTGGTGTTTTACAACCAAAGACCTAATCTTCACTCAACATGAAAGTTACTCAGCATTCTAAAGCACCAATTGAATTTAAATAGCACTGCATATGAGCATATCAGGTTAACCAAAGTTTAATAATGGATTATTTAAATGAAAGTGATGGGAACACTTTTGCAATCCTTCCGTTATTTTAAAAAATGACTCTTTTGTCATCTTGTGAGTATTTCGCCTCTTTTTGGTTCTTTTTCTCGTTTTGTTTTGCATCTCTTTTTTCGGGGGAGCCAGATTTGGCGCAAAAAGGATGCAGCATAAAATCCTTTTTTCATGTTTATGAAAGTAATATTAATGATTTATGTTTAATGTATAGCAGCAAGAAGCAGATATTTGATAACAAATGACCTTGTTGTTTAGGCTTAAGCTATACCTACAGACTTACCTAATTGGAAGTTTGCGATTTGCAGCATTTTCTAATGCTTTGTAGACTTTCAACCCTTCGTTAGCACCAAATCTCTGTAACTCCTCTTTTGAATATCCATAATCCCCTGAACGAGGATCAGTGGGACGTGGTACTAATTGCCAATATTGTGCAATTATGTCCAAACTCTTTGAAGAGTTTCCAGCCAGCCACTGAAGAACATCCGCTGAAGTAATCATCAAAGCAAAATTAGGATACAAAATTACAAAGAAAAATCAACACAATTAACAAGCATATATCTGACTTTACAATAACAGCATGCCCACTGAAATCCCACTAAGTGGGTTCTGGGGAGGGGTAGGGTGTGTGCAGACCTTATCACTGCCTCGTGGAGGTAGAGAGGTTGTTTTTGAAAGACCCTTGGTTCAAGTGCATCAAACTCAAGTAAAAGAAGAAGAAAACAATGACGAAAGCATAAAAGCATATATCTGTCTTTATGAGCTCTAATTAGAGGCTTTGAGTCAATGAACTATGAACAGAAATTCTCTCGGTATACAAGGTCTCGACTAACTATGACGTCCTGGAGGTCAACGAAAACTCAAGATTAAGACTTTCCAGCAACACATAAATGGAAGTTAACTGTGACATTGCTAGCAGATTCCAACAAAAGATGACTGCTCACTTTGCCACAGTCGAACAAAAATGAATATATGAAGCCATTCTCTCAAAAGATCACCACTATACAGATATTAAGACATGGACACTCCGCACTTTGCTTCTAACCTGACTAGTCATTGCCCAATGCAAGCAGCCCCACCCCTCCTTCTCTTTTCTTTCTTTTCATTTGGCATCATTTACCTATAGTCTGCTACTATCAAAACTCACATTCCAGTATGATTCAATCTTAAACAATGAACATCCAATATCAGATTAAATATTCATTTCCCTTTATTCTAAACATAAAAAGCAGAAGAAGATTTTGCAAAAAGTTGCCATTTTCAAATATCTGCACATAAATTTTGGGGACAGAGGACATATTCACTATGAAGAATTATCTAAGAAAACACATAAATTAATTTGGCATCCAAGGGATGGCGCCCGGAGGTCTCACATTCAAATCTCAATGCTTCCAACTGCTCGAAATCTGGTACGGACACCACACCAGAGTCATATAAAATAAAATTGGGTGAGTAAAGTTACCGGTGGAAAGTACTCCGGCAACAGGAGCAAGTTTGGGCATATCAGTGGGAATAGATTGAACCAGCCAAGCTTTGCATTTGGAAGACCCATCAGCTCTTGTTGTTGCTGTGAGAAAAAGGAAGAAAATAGTGATTATGCACATGCTGCTTCTGCTTCTGCTTACCTCTCTCTATCTTTCTCTCCGTATAAAAAGCCTCCAATTTTCAAATCCCAATGATTTTTACCCTCACCGGCGTATAACATGGCGCTAAATATTAAAATAAGAAAAATGAGTATATCGTTTTGGGTTAAACCCTCATAAATAATTTAATAAATTTAATATTAAATAGTATATCATCGTATTAGTACATGAATCAACCACCATAAAGTCTCTTAAATATGTATTCTTTTATCCAATTTGAAGTAAATTCATGAATTTTTTTTTTTCATCTTCCAATTGAAAATACGAATGATTATGTTTGCCTTGACAAAAATAAATAAATCATGAAAGCCTATATTATATATCACCATAGTATATGAATCAACCACCATAAAATCTCTGTATTCTTTGAATCTGATTTCAATTTCATGTTGGAGTAAATTCATGAATTTTTTTTTGTTCATCTTCTAATTAGAAATATGAATGGTTATGTTTGCCCTTTACAAAAAGAAAAAAACCATGCAAACCTATATTATTATATATTTATAAAAATAAATATTTGTACTAATGTGAAGTACATTACATAAATTTTATTACCACTAACTCTTTATTATCTAAATATATGTAACTCCCACTAATTATATTCATTATAGGTTTTACTCCCACCTCGCATCCTCATACATGATCTCAAATGGATTAATATTATATTCATAACAACTCTTTGTGTTCCCCAATCATATCCTATAAATAGTGACATTTGACACAATATTATACACTTAAAATAGTTGGAATTTTTTTTTTTTTGAGAAATCTCTATATATGCTCTCTTCTCTTGTCTTTTTTTTTTGTTTTTTGTTTAATGTTTCTGTTTTTGTTTGTTGTTATTATAAACTTTCTATTGTTTTGTTGGTATTATTATTGAAAATTTACATTAGTTTGTTGCTTTGTATACATTAGCCTAGCATGTGGTATTTTAGTATCCTCATTTGAATATTGTATTTGTTGGAATGTATGCGTCCACTTGTCTAGATGGGACCAGGTCCTCAGCACAGTTACAATAACAGAAAATAAACAAAGTGCTGAAAGTAAAAATTGCACAATAACTTTACGTGGAAACCTCCTTGCTCAAGGGAGTAAAACCACGACCTGGCCTGCCAGGACTTTTCAAACTTCTTTCACTAATCTTCTCCAAGCAAAAGTAAAAACAAGTTTACAAACCGAGATTAGCCTACTAATCCCAACTCTAAGCAATACCTCCTATTACTTAGATGAGCCAGAGCAGATACAACACTACCCACTAAGCTATCACCCTTAGATAACTTAGACTTTGCTAAGCGGATACAACACCGCCCACTATACTAATCCTAACCGATTAATATAGACTTTTAGAGTAAGAACCTAAGTTACCCTTAACCTAGTTCTTACAATGATTCAAACAAGTTTGAAACGTTTCTTTCACAAAACGAATCCTACAATGTAAGCACTATTACAAGCAAACAAAGTAACAGCTGGTACACGAAGCTCTTGAAGTAATCGATCAGATCCCTTGTTGTTCTTGAAGCTCTTGAAGTAATTGATCAAGTCCCTTGCTGTTCTTGAAGCTTGAAAGACTCTCTCTTTGAATGAATTAATGATATTGTTGTCTTTTGTTTAGTATATACCACAAAAAGTTATTACCAAACGTACAAGCAACCTCCTTGCTTCTGATTGGTGAAGTACTCTGCAGCTTCTGACGCAGACAGCTTTTACAGCTGTACCGCACTTTGACACTGGACGAGCATACTCTGCAGAGGACCAGGTCCCTGCACTTGTGAGGAGATCATCAAAACACCAAAAGGCATAAGCTCTTATCAGTATTTGTACAAGAGTTAGTTATTTTTACTTTATGAACCTTTAGTCAATTTTATAATTAAGAATGTATTCTTTTTATTAGGAAGATATATGTACTTTTTATAATAAAAATAATGGATTTTTGTAGTAAATACCAATAGATTTGGATGGGAGAAAATATGTCATTTGCCATACAAAATTTACATGAAATATTTTGGGATAAACGTGCAAAACACATTTCCAAAACTAGTTCTAATAAAAGTCACAAAAATAAATTGTACATTTCACGTTCATTTGTATTTTTTCATCCTCCAACACACTTTATTTCACTCCATCCCCAATAGTCGTCATCTTTACCTCCTATTGTAATACATACAAATGTTTTAAGATAATTTTTTTTGATTACCTATCCAACATAAGAAAATAAATTTGAAAAATTGATTTATTTCCTATAAAATATTTTTTATGAAAAACATTTTTCTTTATATTGAACACACCCTCTAATCATAATTTTTCTTTAAAATATTTTGAATCATTAACTATTTTGACTTTTATATATATATATAGATTTAAATATTTAAAGAATAATTATCAACATTATAATTAATATTAAATGTTTTGACTCTTACATTTGTAACCCTTGGTATAAATTGAAACAAAGAAAGTAATAATTTTATGTTGGGGTGAGTTTTGGTTAGACCGGCCGTCTACTATGCGTCTCTACAAAATCTATTTTTCAATTAGTGATTTATTGACCTCTTGACTACTGTTATTATATCCTCTGGTTTTGTTTAAAGCTACGTGGATTATTCATCACATATGAAAGCTTCAACAAGACTAGTGACTTGGCGGAATCAGAATTTCGCTAAGAAGTGTCAAAATATAAAGAAGCAAAATTGAGTAGAAGCTAAAATATATATGTACATAAAACAATATTTTTATATAGTTACATAATGTGAGAATCCATAAATGCATGGTAGATTGGTGAAACTTAATAGGACCATACACTCACAAATGGAACTATTTGTATTTGAACTGGCTGGTTAGCAAATAAGAGCATGAGCCCTGGTGAATATAAATACTCCACCACCTCCAACAGCGCGGCCTAAAAGCATATTCTTATCCAGATAAGAAAGGTAATAGAGGCCCCCAACAGATTGCCTGCATATGGACCATCTTCACATGAATATAACAGACTACTAGTAAGAAAATCAATTGTGATATCTTATGGCTACATAAAGTTATACCTCTCTTGACTGGTCACTGGAATTTGAGCTTTGAAAGTCTGAATAAACTGCAGTATCTGCAAACCAAGAAAAATCATTTTGGCAATATTCAGCAACTCTGGATAGCCATATAATGTTGATAGCAATTCGTGAGGTCATATATTTTCATAAACTAGAGTCTAGGGATATGTATTTTTCCTTTCACAAAAGCTTGTTCCATGTACAAGTTTTGTCTTAAATGATGTACATATAAATTAGGAAGAATAAACTTGTTATAATATACTAGATCAAGAACTAGGTCTCTGTTGTTTTATCATTCGAACTGTACCTGGACCAACTCTCCATTTGGGAGAGGTGCTCAAGTTGATTCTATGCACCTATTGAGTAAACTTATACAGAAGACTAAAGAATACACTACAGAACCAAGTACCTGTAAACTTAAAAATGACCTTGGCAGAATTGCTGGAGCTATTACAGCTTGCAGATCGTCACTGATGTTAATATTTTGAAGACCTATCTGCAAATAATACACAGATATCAAAGTAACTACGTGGTATCCAACAATGAGAACATCAAAATTTGTTTTTAAGTGGAATGTTCATTATCATAATAAGTAGTTTGGGCCAGTTTCGTGATTTTATGCTTGGTAACTGCTCTATGCAACATGAGAACATCAATATTCAAGTAAACAGTAGGTGATGTCTATAACCAAGCATGACTTCCAATATTATTTGTTTTTAGTAGGTGTCTGTAACCAAGTTCTTACAGATGCCACCTACTAATATTTAAATCAGAAGAGGCAAAGAACACTCGCACAGAAGCAGGAAAGGCTTCAATATTCATCATCCATATAGAATTTTCAAAAAGAATTTATTTTTCCAATTAGAAAGCATCAGAAACTAAGTAAAAGTAAAGCATCCCAAAATAATATATTCAACTACTAGAGAGACTCAGCACAAAACAAGACATAAAAATCCGACAAGATATGCAATGAATCCGTTAATGTCTATTATCTAGACATGGCCTACAAAGTATGTAGTTCCAAAACCCTACTTCAGAAGGACATGACACGGACTTCTACTCGAGCACCGGAACCAATGACTAGATAGTATAATTTAAGGAGAAGGATGAGGACACATCCATAAAATGCCAAGAATAATAATATACTTGATTAGCGACCAGAAAAGTTACCTCCTCAAACTTGAGGTAGATGTTACGAGCAGAAACGCAAGAAAATCTGGCAGAAACTATCAGAGTAGCACCTTCATTCTCCTGTAGGATATAAGCAGATCACTATCAGATCAATTGAATTAAACATGTCTTCTCCTTTTCCTTCTTAGTATGTAATCTAACCTTTCATTTCTCTCTATTATTTCCTCTCAATCTCTCATTCTTCTAGTATATATGAAATTTCATAAGTTAAACAGTTTTACTTATTAACAAACTGATAAAACGACAAACAAGAAGAAGAGAAAATACATGACATCATTTCAAAATGGGCACAAGACATCGTAAGATATTCAGCATCATTAAGCTACTTCTAAATACCAGGAGAGTAACATAGGCTGAGGCATTGACATGTATTCTTTTGGAGGATTTTTTACAAACTTTGGAATCAACCATAACTTTGATGTTTTTAAATGCAATACATTGAAGCTTAATTCAGGTACGGTTGCAGAACTGAAAGGAAATAAGAAGGGGTGAAAGGTTATGCTTTACACCAACACTAACTTTCCATAGAAAGTGAAAGGTTATACTTTACACAATACCACCAACACTAGTTTTCTTTTCTACCTTTCTGAGATTACATGCAGAGGAAGAGACACCACACTTAACAAGCAGCAGAGGTCACTTCTAAGTTGAGCAGACTGGTGATATACGAGAGTAAAGATAGAAGATACTTGACATCCTAAGAATGTTGGGCCCCTGCTTTTTTCAATTTACTAAAGGTGTGGACTGATTCTGGACTTATCAGCCCATTAGAAATGTTCTATTATGCATGCTAAATATATCTGATATTGAGGGCCAGTTTATCTTGGTACTACCACAGTTGCCATGAGGACATCAAAAGAGTAGCCCCAAAAGGTTTAAACTTACATACCTTCTAAGTATCAGCTACAATAGTGGTTTAGGAGCTAGTGTAAATTCCTTCTGAACCAAAGTTCAGTTTAGCAGAGGTAACTACTTGAAGTATTTCTTGTTCAAGAATCCATGGAAAGTAACTACTTACCATCTCAATTTTTATTCAGAAGCCACAAATTACTCATAAATCAGCATCCATTTCATCATGGAAGTTTTTGGAATTGGAATAACTAGGACAACTCATTCATGTCGTTTGTGATCACTAATAATACCCTAAACTTTAGAACCACCAAGAGTTGAGATGCCATTTTCAAGCTATTGAAGCAGCAAATATCAACTTTAGAGTTTCACACTTCTTAGATTCCACAATTTGGAAGATGCTATATTCTGACATTCCTTGAGATTGTTTATAATTTCTGAAAAGCTAACTTTCTCCTCCTTGACATAAATGGTTGTCAACAAAGAAAAACCGGAAGTGCATGAGAGCCGGGCGATATTTACCAAAAGAAGCAGCTAAGTAGATGAGCCTTCTGGCACTTTATGTCATCCCGTCGTACTATTTTTTCAAATATCTTTCCAATCATCCAGGCTTCAGAGAGGACGCATTTCTAATTTCTAGTTGTTTTACCTTCATAGAGTTGAGGTTCATAGTAGTTTGATGTCGCCAGATGCTACTAAGAGAATTCCTCAACAACAAAAAAATGCTACAAGGAAACACAGTGGAGACAAAAAACACTAGGTGATTCTTTTCCTCTGTCTAACCTTGTTGGAAAGAGTTACCTGGTACATCCGTACTGGTTGCTGGCGGGAGGTGATAGGTAATCCGTGTGAAAAAAGTTAAAAGATTATTTTTTGAATAACATAGATTTCTCTAGAATGTCCTAGTATAGAAACTTAGAAATTATCTTGAAGAAAAATCTAGATATTCTAGAGTAGTTGTCTTAAGGAAATATCTAGATATTTTAGAGTAGTTGCTAGAAGATAGTTCACTAGAACTTTCTCATAGATGTATCTAGAAGAGTTTCTAGAACCATCCCTAGACAAGTATAAATAGGAGATGCCCTTGTACATTTGTATTCAAGGAAAAATCAAAGCACTTAAAGAGTCTTCTTTCATTACAAAGTTCTTCTTTCCAAATTCTTCTTTTAAGTTTCTAGCTTCCTCTTCTTCTTTAGTTGAACCTTCCGATCTTAGTTAACGATTTTGGGCTAGCAGAAGGTTCTCGCATTATACTTTTCTTCTGCTATTCTCTACACTCCGTGGAATTAGTCAAGGAGCGTGAAAGCTGGTCCAGATACCACAGTCATAAAAAAAGTGTTACCTGGTACCTATTGCTGGTGGGAGGTTATAGGTACACCGTGGAATTAGTCGAGGTGCGCGAAACCTGGCCCGGACACCATGGTCATCAAAAAGAAAAATGCTACAAGGAGAAGCACAGTGCATAACTCCGAACTTGAGCATAAGGCTTTTGTCCAGGTCTAACTATCCTGAAGGACCTGAACATTTACTATAGGATCACCTTCTTAAACCTCCTTAATGTACATCCTGATAGAGGATCATGAAAAGGAGGGGGGGGGGGGGTTGGGAGTAATGAAGAGCAGGACAAATTAGGCAGGGGCTGAGAAAATATTGAGTTACATCAGTTCTACAAGTTTTCATCTAATGTGTGTCAAGTGTCTATATTTGTAAACAATATATGTCAATCAATTATGCCTAGATCCCATAAAAAGTAGGATTACATCTGTTTATAATCCTAAAGTAAAAATAGCTTAAGAGAAAGCAATTAAAAAAAGTTTACACCAGCAAGCAAGTAATGGGAGGAAAGACATTGTTGCACCTCTAATAATCGTGGAACACTCCATTTGATGACATTGCGTACCAATCCTCCACGGGATTCATTCTGGCACTCAAATTTCTGGAAAATTTGACCGACCTATTACATAGCTCAAAAAGATCAGTTCAGCTGAGTATGCATGTAACTAGCAAATGAAATAATAGGAGTTGATAAATCTCGCATGAACTGTAGGTTGAGAAAATCTTGACTCGTCATTGAAAAGAAAATAGAGCATTTTTGTCTCTTTGTTGGTTCATCTGTAATTATATTAGATGGTAGTAGAATGGATGTGTGATTAAAAATAAAATACAACAGATAGTAGAGACACATGAATGGAGATAGTCAAGAGGGATTTGAGGAAATAAAGCTGTTTTTTCTTTTCCAAAGCACATAAGATCTGTGCATTGAAAAGTTATACTAAACTACTGGTTAGGAAGCTTCTTTGAACTACGACAATATGAGGTCATTTTACACATTATATTTGTTAGTTAAACTACGACTGATTTAGAAGTTGACTATTTATCTAGCATTCACCAAATTGAACCTGAAAGAATGGAAGCCTAGCAGCAGATTCAAAAAGAATGAGCACATCTGGTGCAGATGTATACTGCAACCGCCATGTTCCATCCAACTTACTCAAGTCAATTTCCTTGCCAGCATCAAAACCTTCAACCACAACCTGATTATATCTCAATTAGTCAATACACTAGGATAAAGTGGAACTTCATTTTAGGCACGAGCAGCAGACCATAGCTTCCTCAATGGTGGATCGTTGATCAGCAGTTGTCACTAGGCCTCGTTGCGTATCTTGGATGATATTAAGCAGTTCGTATTTTCGGCTTTCCAGTTCGTATTCAGCATCCTAAGCAAAATCAAAATTAAGAAGTGCTGTGAACAACCCAAGGCAATATCTTAAAACTGTTTCGATGTTAATTGTTAAAACTAAAGAAACTAGAACAGTAGATGTTCAACACAAGCAAGTGGGTAAAAGAGAACATGGCATATGAAAACAGTGAAATATTAACATACTTTTGCCACAGTCATGGAGGCAGATGACATGGACGTTGCCAAACATGTAACTCTTCCATGGTTGTGTACTCCTCTTATGTTGTTTGAAAAGGAGACAACAGGTCTCACGCATAGGGCAGAGCTGAAACCTGCTGGAAAGTAGAAATAGTAGCATTTAGATCATTATCACTAATTGTGCTGAATATTACAAGGGAAAGGATTATATGCGCAGGGGAATCATGCCTAAATTGCCAAAAGAGTGATTTATAGGATTTAAGAGCTTGAGTGTGGGGTTCATCATCCAGCAGTCCAGACTACAATCGCAATTTGTTCAAGACAATTCTTTTACGTAATCAATTGTTGTCTATCTTATAGAAAGGAACATTAACATTGGCTTTTATGCCATTGTTTAGTCTCACAACCATAGCTAAATGAATGCAAGCCAGCTCAATTTGTTGTTCATTTTGTATCAACGTATTCGAGTTGGGATATGACCCACATTTCAACCCATTTCAGTCCAAATAACTTTTTTAGGGTGAATCGACTCATTTATTAACTCAACTCATTTTGATGCGCCCAAATTCAGTTCAACTTGCCCACTTACCACCTATACTTATGACTTACATTTTCCACAGTGAAATTTTGTTAGAGCTACTATTGCAAGAGCTTCACCAGAAAATGTCCATACATATACTTGAATCTTCAAAGTGGAAGAGAGCAATAAGCAAATTTGTAACAAAATACATGCAACTATAAAAAATAATACAGTAATATTTTTACCTGAAATCATTGGATAGCGATTAAAGTCTCAAATGAGGCATGAAAACTCAAAGTAGAATCAAACTGAGGCAAACCACAGAATCAACATTAGAAAAAGTGAGGGCAAAAAAAATCTGACAAATTAAAATACTTACCCAAAAAGCTGAGATTCTCAAAATGCTTAATTTAGCACTAAAACATCTCAAATTGTTTTTAGCCAAAGAAGAGGCTGGAAATACTGAAAGTTTTTCTGCAGCAAAAGCCCCTGGTTGATGCTGGCCTCATCCAAAATGTGTAATTATAGTTATACCCCTCATATATTGTATTATACTACCTTATGACTTGTGAAATGTCTTTTTCTATTCCATTTTTTTTTATTGCATTCGTACCTATATGACCCATTCAATTTCAATTTTTCTTCAATACCAACATGAATCGATTGCTATTAGAATGTCTTATTCTATTATTTGGGAAACAAACATTATTCTGATACCAAAGTGATATTTATAAAACCAAATAGGTGTAGACAACCTATTTCTTAAAATATATATAAAAAAAAAACTACAACTATCTAAAGAACAGTTGATAGCTATTCTATCACAGTAATCTGTTACAATCAAGTATGCACCTATCACATGACTACATCAAGAAAGAAGAAAAAACAATACACAACTAATTGACTGACAATTAGAATATCAAGGAATGTTATTCAAATTGTTCAGTGTTGTCTACCATTTTTGTAAAATTTTGCCTCTGATGTAAATGTAATGTGAATGTGAAGTGTTATCTCTTTGCAAATCTTTTCACTCTAGAAATGAGTCGTTTATAATCTAAAACCGTTTATTTTCCTCCAAATAATTTGACAGTATTTATATGTATGCATCTACTTCTTCATTCATAATCTTATTTCAATCACAAATTAACAGTAAGTTGATGTTACACAAAGATCATAAAAGAGTGTTAAGACTTTTCCATTAAAAAAATGTTTGATGTATACAATTTAATTTCAATGTTGGAACAAAAGAATGAATGAATAAGAGTTACAAAATGTCATCTCTATGGAAGACATGTTAACAGCAATAAATAAATGCCATCTCTCGTTTTCTTTGCCTTCTAAGGACTAATATAGTCAATCTTATGATAAGAGCATGCACAATTTTGAGCACCAATATCCTCTGCAACACAAGGAGCCTCTGCTTTTCCGTCTCGGTACCATTGTTTTCTTTGTTGAACTAGTTCACTGATGAAATTGTCAAGCATTTCTCGGGTGATGCCTGGCATAACAATTACATGTGCCATATCTTTGACGCATGAAAGTTGCCAACGACGGACAAATTCATGGTCACGAGGCCTTTCAAGTACAACTATGATGCTAAGGTCATTTAGCATGACACTTATCCCTGCTTGTTGAAGACGATCTTTCAAATATTTGGCATTGTCGAGGCATTTTTTAACATCCTTTTGCAGGCCAATTTGACCTTTTGCGCTCAAGCTATACCATAAGAAAATTGGAGTTAAGCCGTTACGACTACCAGAAATAGTGGCATCCACAGAAGCAATGTACTCGACATTTGTTGAGAGATTATTGATGTAGCTTTTTCTTGTTATTTGGACACCACAAGGCATTGGACATCCCAAAAACTTGTGTCCAGAAATTGTGACACTTCCAATTGGCTTCTTGAAACTAATCATCTGTTGAAATTGAACAAAGAATAATTAGAATGTTGCTCTGAGAATTACTAAAGAGTTTGTAGAAGTAAGAAGCAATTGAAACTCACATTGTTTATAAAAGGGGTCATAAGACCACATAGTGCAGCATCACAATGGATGTAAAACCTATCTTGTGAATAGCCACAATCTTTGAGTGTTTCAAGAATAACATCAACATCATCAATAGCTCCTTTGAAGGTAGTTCCTATAGTTAAAAAAAACCATCAAGGGAAAAGTCGTAAGATGACTAAATCCTTAAAAGAGAATAAAAATAAAAAGGATAGAAAGTGGAGTAGGTATATACCAATTGTGACATTTATAATTGCTGGTTTGTCCTTGTTTTGAAGTAACTTTGCTCTTAAATTTGAATAATTCATCTCTCCATTTACTGATGTGTTGATTGTTTCAGAATCCATTCTGTACATTCTTGCAGCTTTGAAAACTGAATAGTGAGAATCTTTTGATGCATATAATATTCCTTCAGGAAGTAACTCTCTCCTGCAAAATGATATTTAGAAAATTTAAGAGCATTGAAACAATATATAGAAGTTATTATATTATATAAACTCAGGTCAATTCAATATATGAACTTACCCTAACAAAATACCATGGAGATTGCCTTCGGTACCACCATTGGTAACATAACCCCAATATTGGTCCTTTTCAATTTCCCACAGTTGTGCAAACCAATCCAAAACTGCTACTTCGAAGTCTTTAGAATGGAAATCGACAGTGTTTTGAAGGAAAGGATCACCACAATTGTTTAGGTGAAACTGCAAAAGTGGTGCTAAAGTTGCATAGTGATCATAACATATGTTCACTGGATAACCTAGATGATAATTGACTCGTTGTGTTAGTGTGTCCAAATAATTGACCAAGATAGTGTCCAAAGAGGGACCATCATTCTTCAATCCAGGCTCCATCACCTCAAGTTCCAAGTTCTTCCTTGGCCCTGCCCCTGGTGGTGCCACCTTTTGTTTCTTGTTCTCCACATTCGGGAACAATCTTCGCCGAGCTAAACTTCTGGGTGTCATGGCTAAACTTCTGGGTGTCATGGGTAATGACTCAAAATCCTGTCAAGAATAATAATCTAATTTAAGAAATAATTAAGTAAATAAAAACATATTTTAATTTGTCTAACAAGGAGGTCGTACAAAATCCATATATTAGGGGTGGGCAACAAAATTTTGCAAAAAAGCTTTTGGAATGAACAAACTGTGTGTTGTTTAAGAAGTGGAGATGTTTGTGGATATATGTAACAAACATGAAGATCGAGTACGTACCATTTCAAGTGAGAGGCTACCCATTCTTTATAGTAAGTGTTTTTTTTTGTTTGCTTTTAGTCCTTAGAATAATAGAGAAGCAACTGCTGAGTACATTTTGTTAATATGTTTGGGGTACTTATATATAGGTCTTAAAAGATGAAGATTTTGTGCACCAACCACCCTTCTTCTTTCCTCTCTTTTTCCTGTTAGTTTCTCACTTGCTTATTGCAAATGTACTTTTCCCCTGTGAGGTTTTGACCAGACTATTCTTAGAAAGTGACTGCTCAACTTACAAGCCAATATTATGAATGATGGGTTGGTGAGATTAATGAGAAGACAAATCCAAATAAACTAAGCATGCAAAGACTATATAGTCACGAATTAAACGCGTGCGTGTAAATAATTCATTCTTTAATAAGAATTATAATAATGTTAATTCTCATTACAACCCATAAAATATTAATTCTCTATCTGCCTTGCATAATACATGAAATGGTTTTACTAAGTAGAATTAACGCTGGATGAAAGAGCTAATGCATAATATACTATGAATAATGTTCATTTTTGTATATACATAAATACAACTTTAAAAGTGACATGTTATAATAAGTTGTTTTCCAAATTTGAAATGCTACTTTAAGTTTGATTTAAAAAGTTAAAATTATTCCAAAAAAAATATGAATAATTTTTTCCTAATATTTGGATTTCACTAGGATGCTACTTGGTGGATTCTTTGTCTGAATACAAGCAAAGTGGAATGTAGCTACTTCACTCCACCAAATGTAAATAATTAGGAACCAAAGTAGTTAACTAAAGATTCGAGAATTGGTCAGCGGACAAAAATAGTTGGAGCTTTTCAAAGACGCAAGTTAAACTTTTGAATTGGTCTATTTTTGACTCTGTTGACACCAATTATAATTTAAACATGTTACTCATATATAAATGAGTTACTAACAACATGTTGAATAATGAATTATTATTTTTCTATCGCAACTGTGGCATTGTTTACGCAAAATTGGAATTTGAATTTTTTTATTTGGATTGCAGTTTTTTTTAAGGCAAATTCGGGTTTTTTGTGCAGCAATCCATTGGATTTATCCTGCAGTTGAGCTTTCAGATTTTTAATTTTTTTTTTTTTAAAAAAGATGTTAGATGTCACGCTCAAAAATAGGGAGGCACGACTGACACTCTATATCGTACGATGGAGTTAGCCACTGAAACATATTAGCTAACTAAATTGCGTGGGTCCAACAGATCGGGTAACACAACAACTGAAATACGAAGTCTGGACCGTTAAAGTCATGACCTGAATAACAATAAGTCATATAAGCAGTGATAGACAAACCAAAAATAAAGAAGTACTAGCTAGCCGACTAGGCCACAACTACACATGTCAAGCCTATGGACTAAAGATTGAAACCAACAAAAAGAAACCTAGAATATTGTGTCCACAATAACCTCTACGAGTGACATAAGCACTGTCAGGACAAGGCCCCGACTATATATACCCAAACTATACAATAAAAGTAAACATCCTCTGATAGCCCCAGGGTAAAATGAACTTACTAACTCACAGCTGAACCAGAATCCTAGCGGGTGAGTCGATTAGAACCCCTGTCTGGACCTGCTCGCACGAAACAAAAAAAACCAGCGTCCCAGGCAATGGAACGTCAGTACGAATAAAAATTTACCGGTATATAAGACAAAAAGTAGAATTAAAAATAGCTGCTGTAAAAAAGGTAATAGAGATACCACCTAAAAATGAAACTCAAATAATCTCCATGATCGACATTTGACCTACTACTAATCAAATATGTGTGGATACTCGTGGAATTATATGTCGTGAATATATATATGAAAATGCATAACATACTCAACCAAGTGCTAGCAATGGTGGTGTCTTCTGATAGCTAATCGACATCATATTTGCCAACTTGTGGTCATCTTATCTCATATGTATAAATATAGGCAATAAGTTTCATACCTCCCAATTATAGCTCGGGAGTAGAATGCATAGCATGTCATGTCATGGATTTGTAATGCATATATGTTACTATAATCATGTTGTCAATCTTGGCCCGTTGATACTCTTGTTCTCATAATCCTGCAATCACTTTTGTATCATAGAACCTCATATGTTTTCCGAATAAGCTTGAAAGCTTGACTCGATTTTTAGAAAGATTACTTAGCCTTGAAGATGCTCATAAAAAACATAAGGTTCTTCACTTAGTTCCTATACTTGGTTCCTATATTTGGTTCCTAGATAATTTATAAAAGAATGTATTTCAAAAAACAAGTGTTTAATAGTTTAAAAATTTAAGTTATTTTTGAGAGTTTTGAAAACCATGTGTTACTTTAAAGATTTTTCAAAATACACTTTAGCGGGGAAAAATGATGTCTTCCATAATCTTTTTAAGTTACACCACCCAAAGAAGAATATGAATTCATACATATGAACATATATATAGTCAAGGAAGCCGATAAAATGACATGTAGATGTCGAATATCCTATTTAATTACCCGAACAAGTGGAATATGATCAACATAATAGCATCATGTAAATAATACAACTACGATTCCAATGCAATGCACTTCACAGAAGATATTTCTGGCAATAGAATAGTAAAATATCACATTTGGTGTTTTAGGAATTTCCCAGGAGTCAAGCTAAAAGGAAGGATGAAGCTTAGCCTTATACATTTCCAATGAACGCCTGAATGTCCGTAATTTCTTCACAAAAGTTGTTACTTACGTCATAAGCTTCACAAATATTATATATACGCACCTATAAAATATTTATAATTGAGCTTAAATCGATAGATTTTCATAGGGTCCTAACTTGACGAAACGTTCATAGAACTTCGTAAAAACAATCATAAAAGAGTCTCAAGATGATTACCTTAGCAAATCAAGTGTAAATCTTGAAGAACCATCAATAACTATCAAGTTCTAATTTCCAAAACTAGCTCCAAACACAGCCAATGGAAGGGAAAACCAATTGCAACGTGTAGAGATCACGTCTCTAAGCACGAGGGCAAACTTTAATGGTAGAAATCGCTAAAAACGCACCTTCATCACTCAAGAACTCCATTGAAACCCTCTCTTAAGCTTTCTTTCTGATTATGAATAAAAAAATAAAAATTTATGGGTTAAAACGTCGAATATCAGACTTGCAATTTTTTTAACT
This sequence comes from Solanum verrucosum, assembly GCF_900185275.1. NCBI lineage: Eukaryota > Viridiplantae > Streptophyta > Magnoliopsida > Solanales > Solanaceae > Solanum > Solanum verrucosum. The sequence continues at coordinate 7,124,553 of NW_026020378.1, forward strand.
CGACCCGATTCGCAACCCAAATTCTGCTCATGAGACAGTCCGTTGTAAAACACTCATAACCTTTTATTCCAATGTCACTTTGATGTGAGGTTTTGTGCATTGCAAACTAGACTCTTAGACGACCTTCAATATGTTATGTAGTGGGCCCTTCAACTCCTTGTAAATTGAGAGGAAACATCAAGAGGCATTTGGTCCAAAGTTTAGAAAATTTCTTTAGAGAAACTTACAATAACTTTTGTCAATCTTTGTTTCGCTACTTTTCTCGACTTCAAAACTTAACATACAACCATTGTGCTATTATAATACCTCATAACACATTAGACACTCATAGTATTATCTCGAAGATACAGATTAATTTAAACCTTTCAAACGAGTGATGTACTACATGAGCCATTTCTTTAATCCAGAACCTTTGTTTGAGGGATTCCTTTGACCTAAAACTTTAGTTTAATTGTTTGATATTGCCACCCATTTGCAATCTTATTCTCTAATGTACTATACCAAGTCATATATATTATGCAAGAATGAGAAAAAATATGGGATCTCACATTAGATTTGGGATTAATTGTATTTAAAAATTCAATTTTTTTATAATGACTTTATATTTAGCCTGACCAATTAGACAGTTGACGAAATGTCAAGTCCAATAGTCGAATTCAAGATCCCTTTTTAAGACATACCGAAAATTTAGAAATTTTGTTAGTCTAGTTATTTCAAAATTAACTTTAGACCTATACGTACAAAGTTAAAGAAAATCAAATTAGATTTAATATAAATTTTAAATATACGAATCTAAAGTTATGCTTATTAAAGTTAAACTTCAGACAATTTGACAGCTTTTTGGTCTGATAGACTTAAACTTCAAATTTATATGTCTAATAGTTGAACTACGAAATGTAACTTCAAACAAAAATGAGTATGGATTGTCGAGTTCGGAGCCAAAAGGGCAGCAACATTTTTTGAAAAATTCCAAAAGGGTAACAAAATTATTTATCAAACCAAAAGGGCAACAAATTTAAACACCGTCTAAAACAGGGTTTCTGCCACAAGGCGCGGATACCTATGCGTCTTGTAAGGCGCATCAGCTTTTAGCCTTGTAAGGCTCAGCTGCCATGAGCCTTACAAGGGGCATGGCCATCTGCGCTTTGCAGCCTTTTTTTTTAATTTTTTTTTGATTTTGTGAATTGAGTTGCTAGGCTTCTATTCTTTAATCTTGAGCATTATCTTCTGTTACTAACCAAACTGATCTTCTATTTATTTTTTGCATTTCATTTTATGTGATATGAATTGATCGACATAAATTTTTAAAAAAAAATTACTTTTCAAAATTTTAAAAAATTATAAAATTATGTTTTTAAATATATATATATTTGTTGGATATATTGGTTTGGAGACGAAGAGCACTATCGACTTCTCACAACTTGAATTTTATTATATCAAAATAAGGACCCACTTCGGTCTTACAATCTTGATCACACTTATTGCTTGCTTCAGCAACACTCTTTACTTAGCACACACTTGCTCTCTTGCCTTTTCACTTGCTTGGTTTGTTGCTTACTTAGTTGCTTGGTTACATATCAAATAAACCACCTCTATTTATAGGAGGTGATGGAAGAATCTAGAGAGATACATACTACTATATTCTAGAATATTCCTAGCTATTTTTTTTTTCTAGAACTATTCTTTCTAGAACATTTCTAGACCATTCTCTCTAGAATACTCATTCTAGAGATCCTCCTTCAATTCTCTACAACTCCGGAATATTCTAGATTTTTCTTAAGTAAATAATTAAGTTGATGATGAATTCTTAACACTCCCCCTCAACACCAACTTAATTTTTCCTTTGCGTCTGTTGTGAGCGATTCTAGCTCTGCAAGCATCTTTACGTCCATGCCCTTTGAGGATCTCCTCCTTCATCGGATTATTCCAATCCCTTTTCTTTGAAGCTTCTTCAAAGGTAGTAGTATCTTTATTGTTAACCATCTCTGCTAATGTTGCATGTATATACTTTGCATTTGAGCATTTCAATCGTGTCTTCCTTCTTAGTTGAGGTTGAAGAGCTTCTTAAACTTTTTCTTGCAACAGTTATGGAGTTTCATGTACTCTTGTTTTCCATGAATTCTTATTTACTCCTTTTAAAAATATTTCCTCTTTTTGTGAGTTATATTTTTCACATACCTCTTGTTCCTGTTCAGCCTCATTTCTTTGTCCTTCTTCTTCAAGTTTATATTGTAGCTCTTGCTCCAATTTTCTTGAATCTAGCAAGGAGACTTCGTTGTACCACTATATTGGTGCTTCATCAAGTACCACATAAGTTGTCTCAATTTGCATGACGTATATTGATTCTAACCTTCTCCCTTCCATTATTGGTGTGCTTGTAACTTTTAAGTTTCGATATACTTATACGTCATTTGGCCCAAACAAGACATAGTTGCCAGAATCTGTTAGTTGTGATACAGATAATAAGTTTTTCTTCATACAGATAATAAGTTTTTCTTCATACTTGGAACATGATAGACATTTTTAAGTTCCACTTGTCTTGACTTGTATTGAAGCACAAACACCGTCTTGCCAATATGAGTTATTAGTCGATTAATGAGCTTTTTCTCATCACCAGTCATATGATTGGAACATCCTGAATCAATGATCCAATCATGTTCATAATCGACCAATTTCTCACTTACAGTTGCAAGTGCAATATCCTCTTCTTTGTTAAAGTGACATGTGATGAGCTCCTCTTGTTGATTAGTTTCTTCAACTGCATAAGAGGTCTCAAAATCCCAAACTTCTTCTTCATCTTTATGGTTTTGGGAAGAAGTAGCTACATTACCTTTAGCTTTTTTGTACCAGCAATCTCTAGCATAGTGTCCTTTCTTTCCACAATTATAGCACTTCTCCATTTGTCGGTTGTTGAAGCCTTTCGCCTGCTTATTTTGTCGTTGAGTTCTTTGATGTTGATTCTTTTGGTCTCCCCCTGGACGTGAGCTTCTCTCTGCTTTTTTTTTTATATAGTCTTGTCTTTTGGTGAAAAACGCCTTATCTTTGTCTTTTATAGTGAGACTTGATAATGGCTTCTCAGAATCTTCTTCATTTGCCAACAGATTTTCCAACTCAGATAAAGTTGGCTCTGTGGCCCACCCCCGTGTGGCTATAATTATGCCTTTGTACTCCAACCTTAGACCATGAATAATGATTTTCCCCATTCTTGTCTCCGTGATAGCATTCTCTGGATCTAATTTTGATATTTCATCATATAAAGATTTTACCTTTGAGAAGTATTGACTGATCGTCATATTCCGTTGAGAGATCTACAAAAACTCATTTTCAAGCCTTTGTAATCTCGCATCATTCTTCTTTGTAAAAATCATTGCCAAGGTGTCCCAAGCTCCTTTGGGTGTCTTGGCATTCTTAATTCGTTGCAATAACTCATCCTCAATTGTTACATGATACCAATTAAAGAAACATTACCCAGTATTCAAGAACCAGTTTCTTGAATAACACATACAAGATACTTAGTAACAGTAACACCAAGATATCGTGGAAACCTTCCTAACTCAAGGAAGGGAAAACCACATAGAGTTTTTATATTAAATCAACAATTACAATTCAGTAAATCGATGAACCTAACTCTAAACGTCTACCCTTTCGATTAACTATAATCGAAACCACCCTCAACTCTCCAAGAAGTCAAACTCGCTTCTTGGTTACAAAAACTCTCAATCTCTCAACTAACTCTAACCCTTAACAAGAAGTCAAAACTCACTTCTCGTTTACAATTCTCACACACTCACAAGACTCTCACAAACACTGATCCAAGAACAGATCAATGCTACTCAACTATTTAAAAGTAATTCTAACTCTAGAATTCTCTCGCTTCTACCTCTCGAGCACTTTGGTCTTTGCTATGAATTTTCTCTCTTTCTTTCTCGCTTTTTTTTTCCTGGATTATGCAAAGACGACTTCTTCTGTCCTTGTTGTTGTCCTTTTATAGTTTCTGAACTGTGTTTGAATCCGACATGTATAAGGAGAGCAATCCTCATTGTGCTAGGAAACAATTTTAATTATTTCTTTTAATTGCAATACCTTTTCCTTTTACAACTCAACTTATCACGTCTCTTTATTTATGCAGGACTTCTTTCGCTGATGGCTTTCCCTTTTTTGCCAAATTTTCTTTTTAGCGTGAGAACTGAGAACTCTTCCTTTTTTATTTCAGTCTTATTTATGCAAGTTGAACCTGGTTAACTATGTCGATCATCAAAACTGTATTAGATTTATCATTTCCCCCCTTTTTGATGATGACAAATCTACTCCACTTTTTGTTAAAAATCAACACTATATATGCAAGACAAATAATATCTTCCCCCTTTTGGCATATCAAAAAGAAAAGTGGTCAATACACAATAACATACTCTAACCAAAACTCAGAGTCCAGGAAGGGACAAAAGTTCAGAACAACACAGCAAAAGCAATACCAATCTAGGGAAATTAGCCATCTTTAACATAGGTAACACAAACATGACCAAAGTAAGCAAGAAAAACAACATGCACTTTACATTTTAAGCTCAGAAGAGCACTATCAAAACATCCAAAATATGCAAACACACAGTAAAATATGTCAATGTCTTAAAAAAAAAGCACAAGTAATTGGAACGAAAGATCAGTGTGCAAGAGCATTAATGACTAGGCTTAGGAGAAGACGATGATGAAACAAGGAGCTGAAGAACCCGGTTCATGCAAGCGTTGTTATCAATCTGTTCTTTTACTAACTGCTCTTGTAACTTGGCTACTTCCCCCTGAGACATAGTCAGGTCAGTACACAAGGAGACATTTTCAGCCTGAAGAACAACAACCTGGTCCCTGACAATTTTGAGATCACGAAGCAAGCTAGCAACGGGTCCAAATGCACGAGGAGAAACAATAGGAACCTGATTCGGTTCAGCAAGTAAGCAACACTCAGCAAGGGAGGACCTAGTCAGCATGTCTGCACTAGTCAAACTTCTAACCTCACCCAATGGCACAATAAATTCCTTGAACACTATAGAAAGAAGGTTCCCATATGCCAGTTGATGTGAACCAGGCTGAGGATCAACGATTCTAACCATGTGTTTAATCATTACAGATGGCCAATCTATGGGATCCATGTTCTCCAAAGCATGTGCAATGCCCATATCACGAAAACAAGCCTCATGTCTTTTATGTCCCCTAGGTAAAATGACCTTATGAATAGTCTCAAACTACAGTTTATGAAAATGGGCCATTTAACCCTTTAACACCTTCCTAACCCTAGTGGAGACCCTACCCTGGGAGAGCTTAGAGGTAAGAAGACAATTCTCATCATCCATCCAAACATACTCAGCAAGACCATTAGTAGGGATCTTAAGTATTTCCCCAAGCCAAATATGGTCGAAAACCAATTCCACCCCATTAATAGTAGAGGTTACAACATTCCCTTCCAAAACAGTGAGATTCGTATAAAATTCAACCACTTCCTTTTCAAATACTAACAATTTAGAATTAAGAAACAGATCCCCCCATCCCTGAAAGTTCAATAACCCAAAAACCTTCTTTATTGCATCTATTGATAGGATTTCAGTGTGAAAAGTCCTACCTCTAAGCACAGGCTTGGTAAAAAAATACTTCTCCTTCCCAATTTCCAGATATTTTAACATATTTTTACTCATTTTTTTGCAATGGAGGGGGGAGCGACAGATAGAACAGATGCTGAAACTTCCTCCGTCTCAGAGTCAAGCATGACTAGAGAAGAGGGAGGTTGAACATGGGACTTACCAATACGACGAAGTTTAGTGTTGGATGCCATGACCCATTTCAATTTGGCCTGACTTGCACTTTGTGTTAAGGGTGTACGAAGAGAGGTATGCTTTACTATAATGTGCTTGCGGGGACGCATGCTTTTTGGGGATGTAAAACACTGAGGGGAACATCATCAATATCATGTTCTTGAGGGAAGGTGGGTGATGGAGAACTAATAGTGGTGGTGGTGGTGGGAATGTAAGTTTCGATTGGAGGCGAGGATGGGAAGATAGTGTGGCTAGGGTTTTGAGTTTCTGAATAAGGCGGTGATGGATATGGTGTGAAGGGATCGTCGAATGCAAAATCCGGTAATGGGGATAGTTGTTGAGTGGGTGATGGATCTTTTGGTAAGGAGGCTAAGGATGTGTCGGTGAAGTGGTTTTCTTCCCCCGAGACACTATTTCGAGAGATGATGGTGCCGACGGAGCGTCATTAAGGCGAAAGAGCTTTCATCATCAAAATACTCTATGAGAGGGTTAGCCATTGGAAAGTTTAAGATCTCGTGGAGATTCGTGTTCGTTGTTGGTGATGTGGGAATGGTGTTCTTGCAGAAGGGGTGAATGAGAGGTTTTCTTGAAAAGAGAAGGTAATTATGGTGGTCTAACATAGATGGGATGGGTGATTGACGGTTGGGTTTTTGGGGGTGACGTATGGGAAAGAGAAAGATGGATTCCTATTTAATGTGGTTTTTCACGTAAAATTGTTGATATAGGGATATATGAAAAAATAAAGGTGAACCAAGTTCCTTGTGCTTTAGATTAATGACATGATCAAGTTTACATGTACAATGCATAGATGGAAACATAATGGAATGAAGTGCATACCTGATGTCCTGCGAACCTGGTTAAAGCCATGTGAGCGCTCTTGCCTCAAAGTTTTAAGAAACTAAGGGTAATATCATTAGACCTGATCAACATGCTGCGTCTTTTGAAAAAATATACATGAAGCAAGGTACTAAGACGAGTTAGGGAAATGCATATACTTAATTTATTGTGCACACTAATTATGATCTGATTGAAAGGATTGAGGGAGAGATAAGTATTAATCTTGAAATATTAGCCCAGAGCAAGTCGGTTTTTCTAAAAAGGTTCTCTTCCAAATGCCTTAGTTAAAATGTCAGCAATCTGGTCCTCAGTTTTGCAGAATATCATCATGATGAGGCCTTTTTCAACATTGTCCCTAAAAAAGTGATGCCAGATGTCTATATGATTGGTACGTTTATGCTGAACTGGGTTTTTTGCTATGTTGACAACACTTATATTATCACACATGATGGGAATATAACCAACTTTGATTCCAAAATCTTCTAGTTGGTGTTTGATCCATAATAATTGGGCACAACATGAAGCAACTGCAATATATTCAGCCTCACCTGTTGAAAGTGCGACTGAGCTTTGCTTTTTGGTTGCCCATGAGACAAGACAAAATCCTAAGAAGTTGTCATACCAGATGTGCCTTTTCTGTCAACCAGGTAGCCAGCATAGTCGGCATCAGCAAAGCCTACTAGATAAAAAGAGTTACCTGAGGGATACCATAACACCAGGTCCACAGTTCTTTTTAGATATCGAAGTACTTTTTTGATACCCTTTAGATGAGATTCTTTGGGACATGATTGAAATCTGGCACATAATCCAACACTGAACACAATATCGGGTCTGTTGGCGGTTAGATACAGAAGAGATCCAATCATCCCTCTATATTTTGTGTCGTTTAACTGAGAACTAGTTTCATCCTTGTCAAGATTAGTTGTAGTACCAATAGGGGTATGAATTGTCTTAGCTTTATTCATCTCAAACTTCTTTAGTAATTCCTTGATGTACTTTTGATGATGAATGGCTGTACCTGATGGAGACAGTTTGATTTGGAGACCCAAGAAGAAGGTTAGTTCATCCATCATACTCATCTCAAATTCACTACTCATTAGCTTTGCAAACTTAACTCCAAGTGAGGCATCAGTTCCCCCAAATATGATGTCATCAACATAAATTTGAACGATGAGTAGATCTTGACCTTGCTTTCGAAGAAATAATGTATTGTCTATTTTTCCGCGTGAGTATCCATATATAAGAAAGAGCGTGGATAACCAATCATACCAGGATCGTGGAGCTTGTTTCAGGCCATATAATGTTTTTTCTAGTTTATAGACGAACTCAGGGTGATCCGGGTTCTCAAAGTCAGGGGGTTGTTTCATATATACTTTCTTTTGAATAAATCCATTTAGAAAGACACTTTTTACATCCATCTGATATAGTTTGAACCTCCATGTGAGCCGCAAAAGCAATTAACATCCTTATTGTTTCAATCCTTTCTACCGGTGCGAAAGTTTCGTTATAGTCGATCCCTTCTTCTTGATTGTATCCTTGTACAACTAGTCTAGCCTTATTGCGTGTAACTTGTCCTTGATCATCTAGCTTATTCCGAAATACCCATCTAGTACCTATCACAGATCTATCATTGGGCCTTGGCACCAGGTTCCAAACCTTACTTCGTTCAAACTAGATTAGTTACTCCTGCATGGCGATAATCCATTATGGGTCTGCTAGAGCTTTCTTAATATTCCTTGGTTCAACTAAGGATAGATATGCGGAGAAGGCACACATATTCCTAAGTTTTGATCGAGTGTGAATTCCTGAGTCCAAAGGAGTGAAGATGTTTTGTATGGGATGAGAGCTTTGATGTTGACGACTACTTGGTTGAGTACCCTGTGTGGGGTCCATTATTGATGAACCTGGTTCTTTAGCCACCCTTTCTCTTGTTATATCTTCAGTTTCATGGGTAGTTGAACTTAGTGTGTCCTAAAGTTCCTCAGGTTCGTCCTCATCTGATTGAATTTCCTGGGTAACTTTAGTGGATTCATACCCAGATCTTCGAGATGATCTACCATGCTTTTATGAATTTGATTCAGTCCTTCATAAAAAATGACATGCATACTTTCTTTTACTCGATTCATTCTCTTGTAAAGTATTTTATATGACTTACTTTGTGTTGAATATCCAAGAAACACTCATTCATCACTTTTGGCGTCAAATTTACCCAACATGTCCTTCTTATTGTTATGCACGTAACAGGTACACCCAAAAGGTCGAAGGTGTGCTAGATTCGACTTTGTTCCTTTCAATAGTTTGTAAGGAGTTTTATTCAGAATTGACCTTATCATGCATCTGTTAATAAGATAACAAGAGGTGTTAATAGCCTCAGCCCAGTAGGATTTTGTTAGATTGCTCAATATCAACATGGTTCTAGCAATGTCTTCTAATGTTCTATTCTTGCGTTCCATTACACCATTTTGCTATGGAGTTCTTGGTGCTGAGAAATTGTGATCAACCCCATTGATAGTGCAGAAGTTTAGGAATTTTGAGTTTTCAAACTTTAACCCATGATCTGATTTGATGCTGATGACTTCATTGTCGAATTTCTTTTGAACCAGTTGCATAAAGATTTCAAACATATCGTATGTCTCATCCTTTGTTGCCAAGAATATGGTCCATGTAAATCTAGAGTAATCATCTACAATTACAAATATGTACCTTTTTCCCCTCTCTACTTAGCACGCGCATTGGTCCACATAAATGTATGTGAAGCAGTTCCAAAGGTTTTGTTGTGCTAACTACTCCTTTTGGTTTGAAAGAGAATTTTAATTTTTTCCCTTGACCGCATGCACCACAGATTTGGTCACTATTTAGTTTCTTTTTAGGTAGTCCTCTAACCAGGTCCTTTGTTATTAACTTGTTAATTGTAGAAAAACTAATATGCCCCAACCTCTTGTGCCATAGAAGAGCGTTTTCAGTGATGGAGCTGAGGCATATGAGTGAATTTTCTGGACTCATTATCTCTGTTTTGTATACATTTGTGTGCCTTTTACCAAAAAGAACCAGTTCATTTGTGGTTGAGTTTACCACTTTGCATTCATCAGCAGTAAATATTACTTTATTTCCTTTGTCACACATTTGAGATATGCTTAGCAGGTTGTGTTGTAATCCATTCACATAGTACATATTATCAATTGCTTGTTTGAGGTTGATCCCCACCTTTCCGATTCCTTGTATTTCTCCAGTTTTTCCGTACCCAAAGGATACGTTTCAGTCATATGTCTGGAACATACGTTGTCCAAGTACCAATGTCTTGGCTTTCCTCCCGCTGAATCCTGCAATTATTAGATAGGGTTAGTTTTGGGTACCCAAATCCACTTGGGTCCCTATTTGTCAGAGAAAAGATGAATAAGATTTCTTCTAGCCCATAATGGAAGGGTTTTAGGTGTGAGAACCAACTTTGTGTTGTTGCCTTTCAGTATTTTCTGTGTTTTTTGTACGAAGGCAAAGTTGTTTTTATGTGCAGTTTGCTTTTTATTGCATGCATAACTCTTATGACCTGTAAGTCCACAGTGGGAACACATACAATCTATGTTGGTATTATTTGCTTCATGAAAGCCTATTCCATGTCTTGTGGTAGATTGACTCTTTTGGATGCTATCGAGAAGTATGGAGGATCTGGTCCATCTCATACTGTGCTCTGCTTCCATTTTTGTCATGTGAAGTTTCTTCTGGAGATTTTCATTTTTTATAGTTATGGAGTCAAGTTCTTTATTCAATTATATTAGCTCATTTTACAGAAGAAAGTTTTGTTGTTCTAGGTTCATATTTTCTTCTCTCAAAGATGCACGATCTTCCATCAACAAGTCTTTTTCAGAACATTTTGATTCATATGCATTTATGAGAGTATGCAATAAGGATTCCAGTTTTCCTTTTGAGTAAGATTCAAGATGTTCTTTAATGTGAAGTAGACTAACCTAGTCTTGCTTGTCCTCATCTTCTGAGTCTGATCCAACCATTAGTGCCAATATTGTATCTTATGTCTAACAACTATTTTCAGTTTCACCTAGTTCAGTTATGGCTACTAGTGCAAGAAAGTCATATTTGTCAGTTTGCTTTATTGCAAGTAGGGATTGATCTTCAGTTTCTTCATCTTCAGACTCATCTTCTGACATGCCTCCCATTGCATCAAATGCTTTCTTCATTGAGAGATCAGCCTCTTGGTTAGTCATTCTCCTATTTGTAGGAATGTACATGTCTCCTTTACTATCCCTTGTCTTTTCCGGATTATTCTTTTTATGTTCTAAGGCCCAGAGTGGACAAAATTTAATGAAGTGATCTGGACTTCCATATTTATGACATAGTTGCTCTCTTGAGGTTTCAGCTATCTTTTGAGGACTTCTTCTTTGAAATGTTTGTCCTCTATTTAACATTCTAGAGAACCTCTTTGTGATGAGTGCAATATTCTCATCTTCAAAATCTTCAGGGGTCGTGGCTTTAAGAACCAGGTTCTTCTCCTTTCTTTTGCTACCTATTTCTCTCTTTTGATTTTTCTTCAGTTCATATGTTATGAGATTTCCAATGAGTTCAACCATGGACAGTTTATCTAAATCACGTGCTTCAGTGATGGTTCCACTTTACTTTCCCACGACTCTGGTAGAACACTTAGGATTTTTCTGACAGCCTTTTCGTTATGAATTACTTCTCTTAAAGAGTAAATCTTATTTATGATTGTAGTGAACATGGTGTGCATATATTGAATTGTTTCCCCTTCCATCATTCTGAACAGTTTATATTGTCTGTTCAAGTTATCGATTTTAGATTTCTTGACTTGAGTTGTTCATTCGTGTGCGGTCTGCAGAGTTTCCCAAATTGACTTTACATCTTGAAATGATGAAATCCTATTGTACTCGTATGGTCTTATGCTGCATATTAGAATCTTTTTAGACTTGGCGTTATTTTGGATGGCGAATTTTTCTGCAACATCCCATTGTTTTCTATCCTTAGGTATCATCGTGACTCCATCTTCTCCCTTCTTCATGGTATGGTAGGACCATCCAGAACTACGCTCCAAAGATTGGGATTTTTGCTTATCAAGTGATTCATCATACGGTTTTTCCACCATCCGTAGTATTTTCCAATGGTGGTCGAGTTTGAAAGGCTTCTTCTTGTGGGATAGGTGGTGCTGCCATTGATACTTTTGAAGATGTGAAGCTTTTAACGAAAAGACCTGCTTTAATATCAATTGAAGAAACCTTACCTAGTATTCAAGAACCAATTTCTTGAATAACACACACAAGATACTTAGTAACAGTAACACCAAGATATCGTGGAAAATTTCCTAACTCAAGGAAGGGAAAAACCACACAGAGTTTTATATTAATTCAACAATTACAATTCAGTAAATCGTTGAACCTAACTCTAAACGTCTACCCTTTCGATTAACTATAATCGAAACCACCCTCAACTCTCCAAGAAGTCAAACTCGCTTCTTGGTTACAAAACTCTCAATCTCTCAACTAACTCTAACCCTTAACAAGAATTCAAAACCCACTTCTCATTTACAAATCTCACACACTCACAAGACTCTCACAAACACTGATCCAAGAACAGATCAATGCGACTCAACTATTTGAAAGTAATTCTAACTCTAGAATTCTCTCGCTTCTACCTCTCGAGCACTTTGATCTTCGCTATGAATTTTCTCTTTTTCTTTCTCGCTCTTTTTTTTTTGGATTATGCAAAGACGACTTCTTTTGTCCTTGCTTTTATCCTTTAATATATTCTGAACTGTGTTTGAATCCGACATGTATAAGGAGAGAAGTCCTCGTTGTGCAAGGAAACAATTTTAATTATTTCTTTTAAATGCAATACGTTTTCCTTTTACAACTCGACGTATAACGTCTCCTTATTTATGCAGGACTTCTTTCGATGATGTTTTTCCCTTTTTGACCCAACTTTCTTTTTAGCGCGAGAACTGAGAACTCTTCCTTTTTTATTTCAGTCTTATTTATGCAGGTTGAACCTAGTTCACTATGTCGATCATCAAAACTGTATTAGATTTATCAGTTACAGTAAGAACAAACATGGCCTTTCCAGCTTTGACCTTCTACATTTTTGCTGCTTTAGCATCTGTTGGTGGTGTGGTGTCTGATCCCATAATTCTTGGCAGAGAAAGTAATATTGCATTCTCGTGCTCCATGATCCATAGTTGCTTGCGTTGAGCTTCTCAACACTATTGAGAGTGCTTGCGAAATCTGCCATTGATAAGTGCCTCGTGACTTGTAAACTCCAACAACAATAGCTTGTAAGATCTTCTTTGAGTTACTACCTCTCTCTTATTTACCAGGCTCTAATACCACTTGTTGGATATATTGGTTTGGAGACGACGAGCACTATCGACTTCTCACAATTTGAATTTTACTATATCAAAGTAAGGACCCGCTTCGGTCTTACAATCTTGATCACACTTGTTGCTTGCTTCAACAACACTCTTTACTTGAGCACACACTTGTTTGCTCTCTTACTTTTTTACTTGCTTGGTTTGTTGCTTAATTAGTTGCTTGGTTACATATCGAATAAACTACCTCTATTTATAGGAGGTGATGGAAGAATCTAGAGAGATACATACTACTATACTCTAGAATATTCCTCGCTATCTTTTTCTAGAAATGTTCTTTCTAGAACATTTCTAGACCATTCTCTCTAGAACAATCATTCTAGAGATCTTCCTTCAATTCTCTACAACTCCGAAATATTCTAGATTTTTCTTGATTTATCTTAAGTAAATAATTAAATCGGTGATGAATTCTTAACACACACATATATATTACTACAAACGTATGACATTAAGGATAATGAATTAGGCCCGCATGAATAACCAAGTTTATTTAAAAAAAAAGTCTCATTAGTCTAATTTTTGCAAAAGAAAAACTCATGCTCGACATTAAGAAATTATTTATACCATATGAAAAAATTATATTAAAGAATGACTAATTACTATTATTATTAAATAATGAATCATTATAAAATTATATTTAAGAATTTGTAATTTCGAACACTAATTTATAAAATAATTATGATATTTTGATCTCTTGCTATAATCCATAGTTCACTCATTTTATGATATTTTGATCTCTTGCTAGCTATAACAATTATGATATTTTTATATTTGTTAAAATAAATACAATTTTTAAAAAAAAATTAAATATTCAAACAAAAATTTGAGTTTGATATCATAATTTCAAATAATAATTTTATATGACAGTGTCCAAATGACCCTAAATCGAACTCTCTAAAAAAAATTTACCCAATATTTCCTCAGAAGTCAGAACTGAGATTGGATTTAAGGTTTTTTTTTTTTTTTTTAGCCTTTCCATTTATAATTCACTCCAAAAAGTGTTTATCTTTTGCAATAATCAATTGTTTTTTCAGTCAAAATTGATGTAAAATGGACTATCTCTGTCATGTCATTATAATGGCCCACCCCACCTAATTTATATTATTTTATCATTATTGACACATGATTTATTTCTTAATCGGAATTTTAAAAAAAAATAACTCACGTTGTATCTTAATAGAAGATCAGTTTGGTTAGTAACAGAAGATAATGCTCTCTATTAAAGAAAAAGAAGCCTAGCAACTCAATTCACAAAACGGGGTTTTTTTTTTAAAAGGCTGCAAAGCGTAGATGGCCATGCGCCTTGTAACGCTCATGGCGGCTGAGCCTTAGAAGGCTAAAAGATGTTGCGCGATACAAGATGCATGGGTATCCGTGTCTTGCGGTGGAAACCCTGATTTAGACAGTGTTTAAATTTGTCGCCCTTTTGGAATTTTCGAAAAATTTTGTTGCCCTTTCGGCTCCAGACTCATGGATTGTCTCTTTTTGAAGTGTGATGTGGTACTCAATTTGCCACTAGCTAGACACGATGGAACCTAATCCTAGCTATTATAAGTAAACGTTTGCTAATTCATAAAAGAGTGTTAACACTTTTTAATTTAAAAAATGTTTCATGTATACAATTCAATTTCAATGTTATAACAAAAGAAGGAAATAATAAGAGTTACAAAATGCCATCTCTAAGGAAGAAATATTAACAGCAACAAATGCCATCTCTCGTTTTCTTTGTCTTCTAAGGACTAATATAGTCAATCTTATGATAAGAGCATGCACAATTTTGAGCACCAATATCCTCTCCAACACAAGGAGGATTGGTCTTTCCATTTTGATACCATACTTTTCTTTGTTGAACTAGTTCACTGATGAAATTGTCAAGCATCTCTCGTGTGATGCCTGGCATAACAATAACATGTGCCATATCTTTGACGCATGAAAGTTGCCAACGACGGACAAATTCATGGTCACGAGGCCTTTCAAGTACAACTATGATGCTAAGGTCATTAAGCATGACACTTATCCCTGCTTGTTGAAGACGATCTTTCAAATATTTAGCATTGTCGAGACATCTTTTAACATCCTTTTGCAGGCCAATTTGACCTTTTGCGCTCAAGCTATACCACAAGAAAATTGGAGTTAAACCGTTACGACTACCAGAAATAGTGGCATCCACCGAAGCAATGTACTCCACATTTGTTGAGAGATTATTGATGTAGCTTTTTCTTGTTATTTGGACCCCACAAGGCATTGGGCATCCTAGGAACTTGTGACCAGAAATTGTGACACTTCCAATTGGCTTCTTGAAACTAATCATCTGTTCAAATTGCACAAAGAATTATAAGAATGTTGCTCTCAAAATTACTCAAGAAATTGTAATTAGAAGTAAGAAGTGAAACTCACATTGTTTATAAAAGGGGTCATAAGACCACATAGTGCTGCATCACAATGGATGTAAAACCTATCTTGTGAATAGCCACAATCTTTGAGTGTTTCAAGAATAACATCAACATTATCAATAGCTCCTTTGAACGTAGTTCCTATAGTTAGAAGAACCATCAAGGGAAAAGTCGTAAGAGGACTAATTACTTCATAAAAGAAGAAAATAAAAATGATAGAGGTTGAAGTAAATACATACCAATTGTGACATTTATAATTGCTGGTTTGTCCTTATTTTGAAGCAACTTTGCTCTTAAATCTGAATAATCCATCTCTCCATTTACTGATGTGTTGATTGTTTCAGAATCCATTCTGTACATTCTTGCAGCTTTGAAAACTGAATAGTGAGAATCTTTTGATGCATATAATATTCCTTCAGGAAGTAACTCTCTCCTGCAAAATGATATTTAGAAAATTTAAGAGCACTGAAACAATATATAGAAGTTATTATATTATATAAACTCAGGTCAATATATGAACTTACCCTAACAAAATACCATGGAGATTGCCTTCGGTACCACCATTGGTAACATAGCCCCAATATTGGTCCTTTTCAATTTCCCACAGTTGTGCAAACCAATCCAAAACTGCTACTTCGAAGTCTTTAGAATGGAAATCGACAGTGTTTTGAAGGAAAGGATCACCACAATTGTTTAGGTGAAACTGCAAAAGTGGTGCTAAAGTTGCATAGTGATCATAACATATGTTCACTGGATAACCTAGATGATAATTGACTCGTTGTGTTAGTGTGTCCAAATAATTGACCAAGATAGTGTCCAAAGAGGGACCATCATTCTTCAATCCAGGCTCCATCACCTCAAGTTCCAAGTTCTTCCTTGGCCCTGCCCCTGGTGGTGCCACCTTTTGTTTCTTGTTCTCCCCATTCGGGAACAATCTTCGCCGAGCTAAACTTCTGGGTGTCATGGCTAAACTTCTCGGTGTCATGGGTAATGGCTCAAAATCCTGTCAAGAATCATGATAATTCAATTTAAGATATAATTAATTAAATAAAAACATATTTTATCTATAGAGGATGTCGTAACAAACATGAAGGGTACGTACCATTTCAAGTGAGAGGCTACCCATTATATATTGTGAAACACAAATTTATAGTAAGTATTTTTTGTTTGGTTAGAATAAAGGAGAAACAATTGCTGAGTGCATTTTGTTCATATGTTTGGGATACTTATATATAGGCCTTACAAGATGAAGGTTTTGTGCACCCCTTTAATTTCCTCTCTTTTTCCTCTTAGTTTCTTCAACTGTGTACCCCACTTGTTTTTTCTAAAGTTCCATTAAGTATATTTATTAGTATATATATTGCAAATGATGAACTTTTCCCCTGTGCGGTCTTGACCAAGCCATTCTTAGAAAGTGACTACTCAACTTGCTAGAAAATATTATTATGAATGATGGGTTGGTGAAAGTAATGAGAAGCCAAATCCAAATTTGTTAAACATGCAAAGACTATACTCACAAATTAAACGCGTGCTTGTAAGCAATTCATTATTTATTAAGAATTATAATGGTGCTAATAGCAATTAGCAACCATATATTCATGTCTAACTACAACCAATAAAATGTTAATTCTCCATTTGCCTTGCATAAATACTATGAATAATGTTTATTTTTGGATGTACATAACTGTAACTTTAAAAGTGAAAATCAGTTGAAAAACAGGTCATTAGTTATTTTCCAAATTTAAAGGCAACTTTAAATTTGATTTAAAAAAATTATGATCAAGCTTTGATTTTCAAATAAAGTAAAAAAAAAAATAGTTTAGAAAGATAATGAATAATTTTTTTATGGTCAAATGAGTCCTAATTAATAGAGTATTCGGATTTCACTAGGATGCTACTTGGTGGATTCTTTGTGTACAAGCAAAGTGGAATGTAGCTACTTCACTCCACCAAATGTCAATAATTAGGAACTAAAGACACGGGTCAATCTTTGAATTGGTCTATTTTTAACTATCTTCACACCAATTATAATTTAAAGATGCTACTCATATATAAATGGGTTATATATATGTTGGTTAGATTTATGACAGCTAGGATTAGAGCAGTTCACAAGATAATTATTCTAGAATCAGTTAGAAGGTTAGAAAGTTGTTAGAGTTAGTTAGCACAGTAACTTTCCTTTATATAGACATAGCATTGTAAAGATATTTTCAAGATGCTTTCAGCTTAATAAGAATGAGTTCTCTTTCTTCTATAATTCTCTCTGTATCTTCTTCTTCCTGATCCTTTTGCATCTTCTAGATGGTGATTACTCCATAAGTTTACATGGTATCAGAGCCTGAGTGTTCGAGCAGGAGTTCATCATCAATTTGTGGTTTTTTCAACGTGTAGTTGTTCATCTTTGTAGTGATTTTTTGTTGATTCGATTATTACGGTTCTTTTTAGAGCTTCGATCTATAATCCATGGCGATTGATGAGTCCAATGATGCAGCAGTTGTCCCACCTCATTCAATCGAGATTGATCATTATCATCCCCTGTATCTGCATCCATCAGATACCTCAGGAAGCTCTTTGGTTTCAATTCAGCTCACTGGTCCTGAAAACTATGCCATCTGGAGTAGATCTATGCGCCTTGCTTTACTGGGAAAAAGTAAGCTTGGTTTTGTTGATGGGAAGCATACCAGAGACACATTTCCTTCTTCTCTTCATGATCTATGGGAAAAGTGTAATGCCATTGTTCTCTCATGGATCATCAATTCAATCAGGAAAAAGCTCTTGAGCAGTGTGATTTATGCATCAAATGCATCAAAAGTTTGGAGTGACCTAAAGGAAAGGTTCGATAAGGTTGATGGATCTCGAATTCATTTTCTGCACAAGGAGATTCACTCTATGTCACAAGGTACACTCACTGTTTCCAATTACTTCTCTAGATTGTGTGAATACTGGGATGAATTCGATGCCATAATGCCCTGCCCAGGCTGTAACTGCCCTGAATCTAGGAATTACATGCAACATTTTGATTATCAACGTTTACTTCAGTTTCTCACTGGTCTAAATGAGTCATATGCCCCCAGTAGGAGTCAAATTCTTATGATGACTCCTACTCCCTCTATCAATCAAGCTTATTCTATGGTGATCTCAGAGGAGAGCCAAAGGTCTCTTGGAAAATCAGTCCAAAACCTTGATATTAATGAAGGAGCTGCTTTCTATACGAGCAAAGGAAATTTTAAGCCTAATCCCGGAGGAGGAGGAGTCCAATTTAGGCCAACTTCTAGTCAAGGTCATACTGGGAACACTAGGTCTGGTTACTATACAGGTTCAAGCTCTAACTCTGGATCAGGCAACTCAGGCAATGCCTCAAGCTCTGGCTCTAAAAACAGAAAAAATAGTTATCTACAGTGTGATTACTGTCACTACACTGGTCATACTAGCGATCGATGCTACCAGCTGCATGGATATCCTCCAGATTTTAGACTAAACTCAAAGAAGAAGTTTAACTCACACTCAGCTGCATCATCAGGACATGGAAACGCTGTCAACTTTGCTAGTGAACATGATACTTCATCAGATATGGATGGTTATTCAGGTAGCTCTAGTAATGCTTTGGGTGCAACTTCCTCCAATCCTACATTTGCTTATGTACAGCAGTCTAGATCTTCTCAGATCTCTCATCCTAGTGCTCCACACTTTACTCCTGAGCAATACCATCAAATTCTGCAGATGATTGGACAAAACAGTGAGACTAGTGGTACTGCTCTATCTGCAGGTATGGTTAATCCCTCTAACCAATGGATAGTAGACACAGGAGCAACCAATCATATGGTTAGTGATCCTAGTCTACTATCCAATACTAGATCTCTTCTTCATACAAGCAAAGGCAATGTTATGCTACCTACTGGAAACACAGCTAAAGTGAGTCACTTAGGTTCCTCTACAGTTTTGGGAAGACACGACATACATAATGTGATGTATATACCTGAGTTTCAACATAACTTGCTTTCTGTGTCAAAACTTACCAAGGAATTGAACTGTTCAGTTCATTTCTATCCTGATTTCTGTACTTTTCAGGATCTCTTCAGTGGAAAGGTGAAGGGGACTGGTAAACATGTTCAAGGTCTGTATGTGGTGGATTCTCCTTGCCTGAATGCAGGACATGACAAACCTGAGTACATCAAGACTAGGTGTCACTCTGTCTTAGTAGAGAAGTCTAAGAAGAAAACAGGCATTGATCTATGGCACAGAAGATTGGGCCATGCTCCCTTAAATACTTTGAAGAAGTTGAAAAATTTGAATTGCTATGTTGACAATGTAAATTTTGATCACAAACATTGTACTGTGTGCCCTTTGGCTAAGCAAACAAGAATTCCTTTTCCTCTGAGTACTTCACAGTCTGATGCTTGCTTTCATATTATTCATGGTGATGTATGGGGTCCCTATAGGGTACCTACTTATGATGGGAAGAAGTATTTTTTCACCTTGGTGGATGATTATTCTAGGTATACCTGGATATTTCTGTTAAATTCCAAGTCAGAAGTTATAGTTGCCTTGACTGATTTCTTGCTAATGATAAAAAATATCCACTCTGCGGTCATTAAGATTTTGCGCACTGACAATGGTTGTGAGTTTTTTAACTCTCAAGTTTCCAGCTTGCTTCGATCCTTAGGGATATTGCATCAAAGTTCTTGTGTCTATACTCCTCAACAGAATGGAGTTGTTGAGAGAAGACATAGGTATATTTTAGACACTGCTCGAGCCATCAGATTTCAAGCCAGTGTTCCTCTCAGGTTTTGGGGAGATTGTGTGGCGACTGCAGTGTACTTGATCAACAGGTTGCCTTCTCATACTCTTCATGGTAAAGTACCAGTTGAGGTTCTCTCTAAGAACTCACCAGATTTATCTCACTTGAAGGTCTTTGGTTGTCTCGGTTATGTTACTTCCTTGAAGAAGTCTGATAAATTTGCACCTAGGGCTGTTCCAGCTGTTTTCCTTGGTTACTCCTTAACTCAAAAAGGCTACAAGATGTATCTCCTTCAGGAAAAAACATTTACTACTAGTCGAGATGTGGTGTTTAAGGAAGACATATTTCCTTTCAAACACTTGTCCAATTCATTTTCTCCTCTATTTTCTGCCCCTTTATGTTCTCCTCAGTACTGTCCAGCTGATCCTATCTATGTTTCTCCTGATCATGATTCCTCTCTAAGGGCTGATATAGTTGACTCTTCCCTACCTGATGTATCTGAGTTCACCTCATCATCTGAAGTTGCTCCTATGCTTGTGTCTCCATCTGTTGAACCAGTTAGAAAGTCTGTAGGACTCCCAAACCTCCCATCTGGATGAAAGACTATATTGCTCCCACAAGAACAAAGGCCTCCTGTGTTTTTCCTATATCCAATTATGTGTCCTATGCTCATATCTCTCCTTCTTACAGCTCAGCATTAGCAGCTTTCTCAGCTGTTTTGGAGCCCACTTTCTACTCTGAAGCTGCTACAGATCCTAAATGGATTGTTGCCATGCAGTCTGAGATTGATGCTCTGCTGGATAATCACACATGGAGTATAGTTGATCTTCCGTCAGGCAAGTCTCCAATCGGGTGTAAGTGGGTGTACAAGATCAAGCACAAAGCTAATGGGGAGGTTGAAAGGTATAAGGCAAGGCTGGTAGCTAAAGGTTTTAGTCAGAAAGAAGGGCTAGACTACACAGAGACTTTCTCTCCTATTGCTAAGATGGTGACTGTCAGGTCTGTTGTGGCCATTGCTGCAGCTAAGAGGTGGTTTATCTATCAAATGGATGTGCATAATGCATTCCTCCAAGGTGATCTCTTTGAAGAAGTATACATGCAGATTCCTCAAGGGTTTGGCAGCCATAGGGGGAATGATAAAGTGTGTAGACTACACAAATCCCTTTATGGCCTGAAACAAGCACCTAGGCAGTGGAACAAGAAACTTACTGAGGCTTTACTACAACTTGGTTTTAAACAAAGTCATTTTGACTATTCCTTATTTACCAAAAAGACTGAAATTCATCTAGTTGTGGTCTTAGTGTATGTAGATGATCTCTTGGTAACTGGTAGCTGTCCTGAATTGATTCTACAGACAAGGAATGATCTCAAGTTGAAGTTTAAAATGAAAGACTTGGGCCAGTTGAAATTCTTTTTGGGCTTGGAGTTTGCTAGATCACAAGAGGGGATCCATATAAGCCAAAAGAAGTATGCACTAGAGTTGATATCAGAAATGGGGCTTGGAGGTGCTAAACCTGCTAGCACACCTCTAGAAGCCAATGTCAAGCTGACCTCGTTTGAGTATGACAGTCATGTAAAGGAGAAAACAATGGAATCTAGTGATCAGTTATTAGATGATGCTGGTCCATATCAGAGACTAATTGGAAGACTCTTGTAACTAACAATGACTAGAGTGGACATATCCTATGTTGTGCAGGTGTTGAGTCAGTTTATGCACAAGCCTAAGCAATCTCATATGGAGGCAGCTTTAAGGGTGGTCAGATATATCAAAGCTGAACCAGGTCTTGGACTGTTAATGCCTTCAGAAAGCTCAGGAAAACTAGTAGCCTATTGTGACTCTGACTGGGGTGGATGTCTTGAGTCCAGGAGATCAGTTACAGGGTACACTGTGAAGTTTGGTGATGCCTTAGTATCCTGGAAGTCCAAGAAACAGGAGACAGTAGCAAGGAGCTCTGCAGAGGCTGAGTTCAGAGCCATGGCATCTACAGTTGCTGAAATAACCTGGCTGGAAGGGTTATACAAAGAGCTAGGAGTTAACATTAAGCAGCCTGTACATTTGTTTTGTGATAGCAAAGCTGCAATCCAAATTGCTGCTAATCCAATATTTCATGAAAGAACCAAACACATTGATATTGATTGTCATTTTGTAAGAGAAAAAATTGTTCAAGGGCTGGTTCAAACACTGCATGTATCGACAAAAGAACAACTAGCTGATCTGCTCACTAAGGGCTTGGGAAGACTGCCACATGAATACTTAGTTTCCAAGCTGGGATTGAAGAACCTGTTTCAACCATCAGCTTGAGGAGGGGTGTTGGTTAGATTTATGACAGCTAGGATTAGAGCAGTTCACAAGATAATTATTCTAGAATCAGTTAGAAGGTTAGAAAGTTGTTAGAGTTAGTTAGCACAGTAACTTTCCTTTATATAGACATAGCATTGTAAAGATATTTTCAAGATGCTTTCAGCTTAATAAGAATGAGTTCTCTTTCTTCTATAATTCTCTCTGTATCTTCTTCTTCCTGATCCTTTTGCATCTTCTAGATGGTGATTACTCCATAAGTTTACAATATAATATGTTGAATAATGAATTTTTTTTTTCTGTCGCAACTGTGGAATAGTTTACACAAAATCGAATTTGAAATTTTTATTTCGATTGCAGTTGAGCTTTCAAAATTGATTTTTTTTAAAAAAAAAATGGATGTTAGATTTGAGATTAATTGTATTTAAAAATTTAATTTTTTTATAATAACTTTATATTAAGCTTGGTCACTTAGACACTCGATCATAAATGTCAATCCAATAACCGATTTCGAGATCCCTATTTTAAAAAAAACCCAAAATTTATAAATTTTTGTTTGTCTAGTTATTTCAAAATTAACTTTAGACCTATATGGTCCAAGTTAAAAAAATAAATAAAGATTGAATATAATTTGTAGATATACGAAATCTAAAGTTATTCTAAATAAAGTCAACCTTCAGACAATTTGAAAGCTTTTGGTCTGATAAGACTTAAATTTCAAATTCATATGTCTAATATTGAAACTACAAAGCTTAAAAACTGATTCTCAAGAACTACTTAATACCTTATATAGTAATAACCTCATGTATTTACGTATCTACACTGACGCTAATCGCTATTTCTACGGCTGAAAGGATCATTTCTGAAGATTATTCCGATGGAGGCTCATATAGTAGTGGACCAATTAACAAAATAAGAAAGAAAAATGAAGGATCCACATATAATTAACAACCAATCCCATATTTTAGAAGCATATCCTTCTCTTGTATCACATAGATTAGTTTCACTTTTGTATGAATAAACATTCTTATTATTAAATAAAATCCTACTGTTCTTAGGGAAAAAAACTATAAAACTTAACTTCAAAAGAAAATGTGTATGGATTTTTGCTTTTTTGAAAGTGTGATGTGGTACTCAATTTGCCACTAAACACGGTGGAACCTAATCCTACCTATTATTGGTGAACGTTTGCTAATTCATACAACTGAAATTTCCAAACTTGAAAAAAATAATAAGATATTACAAGGTCCAAGTATGCTAGAACCAAAACTTAAAAATTGTATAATTGTTTGTCCCATCTTGAAGTTGCTACACAAAATCGTTCTATCACCATATTTCTATCATGATCTCTAACAATTACACCACCTCCAATTCTTTCATCTCCAAATCTACACTCATCAGTATTTACTTTTATCCAACTCTATGAGTTAAGAGTTAAAATTTTGTAAATTTGTTGTTAATATACCTTACTTTTATGTGAAACATTATATTTTTGCGGAGTTGGCTCCCCTCCAGTATGTCTATTGTCCAGTTAGTCCAGTGCATTGCTAATCAAATGACACCTGTCTACTCTTAAATCTTAAGGTCACAATTTATTTAATTAACACACACCCTTAAACCATGGTTAAAGGTACAAGATTTGACCAATATGGTAAGATACTAACAAGCGAAAACAATACATATACAACTAACAATTAGAATATCAAGGTATATCATAAAAGACTGTTAAAACTTTTTAATTTTAAAGTTCCATGTATACAATTCAAGTTCAATGTTGTAACAAAAGAATGAATTAATTTCAATCTCTATGGAAGACATATTAAGAGCAACAAATGCCATCTCTCGTTTTCTTTGCCTTCTAAGGACTAATGTAGTCAATCTTATGATAAGAGCATGCACAATTCTGAGCACCAATATCCTCTCCAACACAAGGAGGATTGGTCTTTCCATTTTGATACCATACTTTTCTTTGTTGAACTAGTTCACTGATGAAATTGTCAAGCATTTCTCGTGTGATGCCTGGCATAACAATAACATGTGCCATATCTTTGACACATGAAAGTTGCCAACGGCGGACAAATTCATGGTCACGAGGCCTTTCAAGTACAACTATGATGCTAAGCTCATTTAGCATGACACTTATCCCTGCTAGTT
Organism: Solanum verrucosum; assembly: GCF_900185275.1. Lineage (NCBI taxonomy): Eukaryota > Viridiplantae > Streptophyta > Magnoliopsida > Solanales > Solanaceae > Solanum > Solanum verrucosum. The sequence continues at coordinate 7,149,157 of NW_026020378.1, forward strand.
CAAGACGATCTTTCAAATATTTAGCATTGTCGAGACATCTTTTAACATCCTTTTGCAGGCCAATTTGACCTTTTGCGCTCAAGCTATACCACAAGAAAATTGGAGTCAGACCATTACGACTGCCAGAAATAGTGGCATCCACCGAAGCAATGTACTCCACATTTGTTGAGAGATTATTGATGTAGCTTTTTCTTGTTATTTGGACACCACAAGGCATTGGGCATCCTAAGAACTTGTGACCAGAAATTGTGACACTTCCAATTGGCTTCTTGAAACTAATCATCTGTTGAATTTGCACAAAGAATTATTAGAATGTTGCTCTCAAAATTACTAAAGAAATTGTAATTAATTAGAAGTAAGAAGTGAAACTCACATTGTTTATAAAAGGGGTCATAAGACCACATAGTGCAGCATCACAGTGGATGTAAAACCTATCTTGTGAATAGCCACAATCTTTGAGTGTTTCAAGAATAACATCAACATCATCAATAGCTCCTTTAAAGGTAGTCCCTATAATTAAAAGAACCATCAAAGGAAAAGTCGTAAGATGACTAAGTCCAGAAAAGAAGAAAGAAAAATGATAGAGGCTGGAGTAAATACATACCAATTGTGACATTTATAATTGCTGGTTTGTCCTTATTTTGAAGCAACTTTGCTCTTAAATCTGAATAATCCATCTCTCCATTTACTGATGTATTGATTGTTTCCAAATCCATTCTATACATTCTTGCAGCTTTGAAGATGGAGTAATGAGAGTCTTTCGATGCATATAATATCCCTTCCAGAAGTAGCTCTCTCCTACATAAGTAATGTTTAGAAATGTAAGAGCACTGAAACAATATATAAAAGTTATTATATTATGTATACTCAGGTCATTATATGAACTTACCCTAACAAAATACCATGGAGATTGCCTTCGGTGCCACCATTGGTAACATATCCCCAGTATTGATCCTTTTCAATTTCCCAAAGTTGTGCAAACCAATCCAAAACAGCCACTTCAAAGTCTTTAGAATGGAAATCGACAGTGTTTTGAAGAAAAGGATCACCACAATTGTTTAAGTGAAACTGCAAAAGTGGTGCTAAAGTTGCATAGTGATCATAACATATGTTCACTGGATAACCTAAATGATAATTGACTCGTTGTGTTAGTGTGTCCAAATAATTGACCAAGATAGTGTCGAGAGAGGGACCATCATTCTTCAATCCAGGCTCCATCACCTCAAGTTCCAAGTTCTTCCTTGGCCCTGCCCCTGGTGGTGCCACCTTTTGTTTCTTGTTCTCCCCATTCGGGAACAATCTTCGCCGAGCTAAACTTCTGGGTGTCATGGCTAAACTTCTCGGTGTCATGGGTAATGGCTCAAAATCCTGTCAAGAATCATAATCCAATTAAATAAATAAAAACATATTTTGTCTAACGAGGAGGTCGTACAAAATCGTGAGAGATAATTTCAATAATATTTGGGTAGGGACAACAAAATTTTGCATGTAACTAACATGAAGAGTACATACCATTTCAAGTGAAAGGCTACCCATTCTCGTGAAACACAAATTTATAGTATGTTTTTTGTTTGCTTAGGATAAAGGCGAAGTAATTATATTGTTGAGTGCATTTTGTTCATATGTCTTGCATACTTATATATAGGCCTTAAAAAGATGAAGGTTTTTTGTGCACCAACCACCCCTTCAATTTCCTCTCTTTTTCCTCTTTACTTTCTTCAATTGTGCATCCCACTTGCAATTTTCAAATGAACTTTTCCCTTGTGCAGATTTGACCAGGCTATTCTTTGAAAGTGACTATTCAACTTACCAGCCAATATTATGAATGGTGCGTTGGTGAGATTAATAACAAGACAAATCAAAAAAAAAAAAAAACATACAAAGACTATAAGTGACAAAATCAAACGTGTGCGTGTAAACAATTCATTCTATATATATTAAGAATTATAATGGTGCTAAAAGCAATCATTCATGTCTAACTACAACCCATAAAATTTACATAATATAAATGGTTTTGCTAATTAGAAGGCTGGATGAAATAGCTAATTACATACTACTATGAATAATGTTCATTTTTGAACATATATAAATACAACTTTAAAAGTGAAAAGTCAGTTGAAAAACAGGTTATAAGTTATTTTTTTAATTTGGAATGCAACTTTAAGTTTGATTTAAAAAATTTATAATTTAACACCGATTTTCAAATTAAATAAAAAAATTATTCCAAAAGAAATATGAATAACTTTTTTTTTGGTCAAACGAGTCCTAATATTTTTGGATTTCACTAGGATGCTACTTGGTGGATTCTTTGTCCGAATCCAAACAGAGTGGAATGTAGCTACTGCTTCACTCCATCAAATGTCAATAATTAGGAACTAAAGTAGTTAACTAAAGATAGATAATTGGTCAGTGGACAAAAATAGATGCAGTTTTCAAAGACACAATAGTCAACCTTTGAATTGGTCTATTTTAACTTTGTTCACACCAATTAAAATTTAAAGATGTTACTCATATATAAATGTGTTACTAATAGCATGTTGAATAATAAATATTTTTTCTGTCGGGAAAAAACAGTTTACGCAAAATGGGAATCTGAATTTTTTATTTGGATTGCAATTGAGCTTTCAGATTTGATTTTTTAAAAGAACGAATTTTAGATTTGGGATTAATCATATTTAGAAGTTCAGTTTTTTATAATGACTTTATATTTAGCCTGACCAATTAGACACTCGATCAAATGAATTCCTATTTAACACATACCCTAAATTTATAAATTTTTGTTAGTCTAGTTATTTGAAAATTAACTTTAGACCTATACGGACAACGTTAAAGAAAATCAAAGATTGAATATAAATTTTACATATACAAATTTGAACTACGAAACTTAACTTTTGTTATTCAAACAAAAATGTGTATGGATTTTGTCTCTTTTTGAAGTGATATGTGGTACTCAATTTGCCACTAAACACGGTGAAACCTACTACTAGCTATTATTGGTGAACGTTTGCTAATTCATACAATTGAAATTCCAAAACTTGATTTTTTTTTTTGGATATAACATGGTCACAAGTATGCTAGCTAGAACCAAAACAAAGAGCACTTAAAAATTGTATAATTGTTTGTTCCATCTTGAAGCTGCTACAAAAAATCTTTCTATCACCATATTTTTATCATGATCTCTAACAATTCTATCAGCTCCGATTATTTTATCTCCAAATCTACACCCATTAGTATTTTTTTTTATCCAACTTTATGAGTTAGAGTTAAAATTTTACTCCTGTCAATATACAATACTTTTATGTGAAACACTATTTTTGCATTACTCCATTTGATATGATTAGAGATACTACATTTCATTCCATCGATAGAGATTTTAGTCCCTCCATATTTTGCAAGCACATCTAGTTTTCCACAATTTCCAACAAATAATTATAATAATCTTTTTAATAATTAAAGAAGACAACTTGTTAATTTTAACTAACAAGCGAAAACAATACATATACAACTAACAATTAGAATATCAAGGCATTTTATTCAAATAATATCATAAAAGAGTGTTAAAACTTTATAATTTAAAAAATGTTTCATGTATACAATTCAATTTCAATGTTGTAACAAAAGGATGAACAAATAACAGCAAGAAGTGCCATCTCTATGAAAGGCATATTAACAGCAACAAAGGCCACCTCTCGTTTTCTTTGCTTTCTAAGAACTAACTAATGTAGTCAATCTTATGATAAGAGCATGCACAATTTTGAGCACCAATGTCATCTGCAACACAAGGAGCCTCTGCTTTCCCACCTTGGTACCATTGTTTTCTTTGTTGCACTAATTCACTGATGAAATTATCAATCATTTCTCGTGTGATGCCTGGCATAACAATAACATGTGCCATATCTTTGACACATGAAAGTTGCCATCGACGGACAAATTCATGATCACGGGCCTTTCAAGTACAACTATGATGCTAAGCTCATTTAACATGACACTTATTCCTTCTTGTTGAAGACGATCTTTCAAATATTTGGCATTGTCAAGACATTTTTTAACATCCTTTTGCAGGCCAATTTGACCTTTTGCGCTCAAGCTATACTATAAGAAAATTGGAGTTAAACCGTTATGACCACCAGAAATAGTGGCATCCACAGAAGCAATGTACTCCACATTTGTTGAGAGATTATTGATGTAGCTTTTTCTTGTTATTTGGACACCACAAGGCATTGGGCATCCCAAGAACTTGTGACCAGAAATTGTGACACTTCCAATTGGCTTCTTGAAACTAATCATCTGTTGAAATTGAACAAAGAATAATTAGAATGTTGCTCTGAGAATTACTAAAGAGTTTGTAGAAGTAAGAAGCAAAACTCACATTGTTTATAAAAGGGGTCATAAGACCACATAGTGCAGCATCACAATGGATGTAAAACCTATCTTGTGAATAGCCACAATCTTTGAGTGTTTCAAGAATAACATCAACATCATCAATAGCTCCTTTGAACGTAGTTCCTATAGTTAAAAAAAACCATCAAGGGAAAAGTCGTAAGATGACTAATTACTTCATAAAAGAAGAAAAGAAAAATGATAGAGGTTGAAGTAAATACATACCAATTGTGACATTTATAATTGCTGGTTTGTCCTTATTTTGAAGCAACTTTGCTCTTAAATCTGAATAATCCATCTCTCCATTTACTGATGTGTTGATTGTTTCTGAATCCATTCTGTACATTCTTGCAGCTTTGAAGACTGAGTAATGAGAGTCTTTTGATGCATATAATATTCCCTCTGGAAGTAGTTCTCTCCTACATAAATAATGTTTAGAAATGTAAGAGCACCGAAACAATATATAGAAGTTATTATATTATATAATATACTCAGGTCAATATGTGAACTTACCCTAACAAAATACCATGGAGATTGCCTTCGGTACCACCATTGGTAACATATCCCCAATATTGGTCCTTTTCAATTTCCCACAGTTGTGCAAACCAATCCAAAACTGCTACTTCGAAGTCTTTAGAATGGAAATCGACAGTGTTTTGAAGGAAAGGATCACCACAATTGTTTAAGTGAAACTGCAAAAGTGGTGCTAAAGTTGCATAGTGATCATAACATATGTTCACTGGATAACCTAAATGATAATTGACTCGTTGGGTAAGTGTGTCCAAATAATTGACCAAGATAGTGTCGAGAGAGGGACCATCATTCTTCAATCCAGGCTCCATCACCTCAAGTTCCAAGTTCTTCCTTGGCCCTGCCCCTGGTGGTGCCACCTTTTGTTTCTTGTTCTCCCCATTCGGGAACAATCTTCGCCGAGCTAAACTTCTGGGTGTCATGGCTAAACTTCTCGGTGTCATGGGTAATGGCTCAAAATCCTGTCAAGAATCATGATAATCCAATTTAAGATATAATTAAGTAAATAAAAACATATTTTTATCTATAGAGGAGGTCGTACAAAATCAGGAGACATAATTATTTCAATAATATTACAAACAAGATTTTGGAATGAACAAAGTGTGAGTTGTTTAAGTAGTGGAGATGTTTGTGCATGTAATAAACATGAAGAGTACGTACCATTTCAAGTGAGAGGCTACCCATTATATATTGTGAAACACAAATTTATAGCAAGTATTTTTTGTTTGGTTAGAATAAAGGAGAAACAATTGCTGAGTGCATTTTGTTCATATGTTTGGGATACTTATATATAGGCCTTACAAGTTGAAGGTTTTGTGCACCCCTTTAATTTCCTCTCTTTTTCCTCTTAGTTTCTTCAATTGTGTATCCCACAATTGCTTTTTCTAAAGTTCCAATTAAGTATATTATATATATTGCAAATGAACTTTTCCCCTGTGCGGTCTTGACCAAGCCATTCTTAGAAAGTGACTACTCAACTTACTAGAAAATATTATTATGAATGATGGGTAGGTGAGATTAATAACAAGACAATATTCAAATAAATTAAATTAAACGCGTGCGAGTAAAAGAAAAAGGCACATTAAAGACGTACAAAATAATACTTGGGATATTACTTTTATTTTCAAGTACACACACAATTCAATCATCTATATTCTATTATACCCCTTATTTTGCTCATTGATAAGTAAACCTCATTAACCTTTGCCAGATTACTATATATATTTTGCAAAAATACTTGAAATAATGTTCATATTTGAATATACTTAAATATAACTTCAAAAATGAAAAGTCATCTGGAAAACACATTATAAGTTGTGTTTTGAATTTGAAATACAATTTTTTTAAAGTTGAATTTAGAATTTTTATGACCAAACACTGATTTTCAAATAATGTAAAATATTCCAAAGAAATACTCCCTTTGTCCCTTTTTACTTGTCCAATTTTTACTTTTTACTTGTCATTTTTTACAAATCAAGAAAATACATTACTTGATACCAATTATACCCTCAATTTATTTAGAGAGTTAATGTTTTTGAAAAAGGTAGAACCTCTTTAATGAGTAAATTGATTTTAGAATTTTATCAATAAATAGTCATAAAAAGATAAATTTAACATGTTAATTATTATTTTCTTAATAAGTGTATCAAGTAAAAAATGAACCAGTAAATAGGGACAGAGTATAAATAATTCCTTATAGTCAAACGAGTACTAATGTATTTTGCAGTCACTATAATGCTACTGATTAGTGAGTGGATTCTTTGTCTGAATCCAAGAAAGTGGAATGTAGCTACTTCACTCCAAATGTCAATAATTAGGAACCAAAGTAGTTGGAGCTTTTCAAAGACACAAGTTAACCTTTCAATTGGTCTATTTTTAACTTTGTTCACACCAATTATAATTTTAAAATGTTATACTCATATAAATGTGTTATTAATAACGTGTTAAATATGAATACTTTTTTATTCTGTCGCAAATTTGGAATAGTTTAAGTAAAATTAAAATTTGAATTTTTTAGTTGAATTAAGGTTTAGCTTTTAGATTTAATTTTTAATAATTTTGGATTTTAGATTCGTGATTAATTGTATTCGAAAATTCATAATTTCAAGACCGCTATTAATTTTCAGGCATGCCCAAAATTTATAATTTTTTGTTAGCCTAATCATTTTAAAATCAATCAACTTTAGATATAGACTATCTACTTAGCCTTTCTCCATGATCATCTCAACCGAACTCTATTTTGCCGCTAAACACGGTGGAACCTAATTCAAATTATTATTGACGAACGCTTGCTAATTCAAACAACTGAAATTTCCTAACTTAAAAAATAAATAAATGGACATTACAACTTACAAGGTTCAAGTATGCTAGAATTCCAAAACAGAGAGCACTTAAAAATTGCATAAGAGGCAAATATTGTATTTTGCATCATAATATTGAGTTAATATATCAAAAGGTCACTCAACTTTAAGAATTTATCTAATAAAGTCATTAAACTTTATTTTGTATCAATAAAATCACTCAACTTAGTTCATTATATCAATAAAATCACTTAATAAAAATCAACTTTAAATAAATTTAACATGACAAATTAAATAAATTATTTGCATTGTCATTGTCATGTTCATCATAATTAAAATAATAAGCAAATGACTTAAAACTACTACTACATCATTATACAGAGATACCGTAAAGGGGTTTAAACCTGCATAATTACTACTGCATCGAAATCATATTTTTAGTTTATACCTGCATAATTAGGGATGTCATCAGGATATCGTACAAGATTCATTGAAAAATATATATGTAAAACTAAGATGATTTTTTATATTCATATAATAAACATTGAATAAATCTTAATTTCTTTATGTGTTTATCTCTTTTATATTAGCGAACATCAAATGAATAAAAGGTGATCTTCTTTAAAAAAGAAAAAGATATTATCTTCCGTTTAAATTGAATGAGAAAGAGAGGTTTACGGGTTACTGATTGACGGTCTGGCAAGAGAGACCATGGTAGACGTTGACGGAGAAAGTAGCAGCAAAGAATATATGGAGGCAACTCCTATCTATAAATGAAGAATTTTGACTCCTTTATTTATTATTCAATCATTAATATAGTATAAAAATAATTATTTTGTCATATCAAATTTATTTTAATAATAAATGTGGTTGAGTGATTTTATTGATGTAAATATCTAAGTTAAGTGATTTTATTGATATAAATGGCTAAGTTGAGTGATTTATTGATACAAAACAAAGTTTAATGACTTTGCTAGATAAATTCTTAAAGTTGAGGGACCTTTTGAGATATTAACTTCATAATAATCTATAAGTTATGTCTCGTGTCTAAAGAATTTATGCCTCACTAGACATAAATTTAATTTCTAAGGACAAAAATTAAAGATCAATCCATTTGAAAAACAAATAGTGTAATTAAATGGGATCGAAGTGAACTTTTGAGCCTACCAACGATCTCACTGTAAACGAACCTGGAATCATGAAGAGTGAAGACTATGCATTTTTCTCCATATATGCTAGCCAAGTAATTACATGTTGTATTGTAATTTTTCTGGAATTGTCCGTGTTTGAACCACTCACCATTTATATTAAACAAAACTTAATTTAAACATGCAACGACTATAGTCTATACTCTACAGACAGCAAAACAAATTAGTACTTGCTTTTACTTACAACATTCTAACTTCCAAGTATGTCTGTATATATATATATATATATATATTTGGACCAACAATATTTATGTGTATTCATGTACATCTCAGTAGTCAGTTCCCTTCATTCATAATCTTATTTTAATCACAAATTAACAGTAAGCTGATGTTATGCAAAGATCATAAAAGAGTGTTAACTTTTTCATTAAAAAATGTTCAGTTATGTATGTCATCCAGTAGTACAATATATCATGTATACAATTGATTTTCAATGTTGTAAATAAAAGAATGTAGTAGTAAGAGTTACAAAATGCCATCTTTTTGCAACAAATTAAATTACTGGATGATCTCGTCTTCTCTGCCTTCTAAGGACTAATGTAGTCAATCTTATGATAAGAGCATGCACAATTTTGAGTACCAATGCCATCTGCAACACAAAGAGCCTCCGCTTTTTCGTCTTTGTACCATTGTTTTCTTTGTTGCACTAATTCACTGATGAAATTGTCAAGCATTTCTCGTGTGATGCCTGGCATAACAATAACATGTGCCATATCTTTGACGCATGAAAGTTGCCAACGTCGGAAAAATTCATGGTCACGAGGCCTTTCAAGTACAACTATGATGCTAAGCTCATTCAGCATGACACTTATCCCTGCTTTTTGAAGACAATCTTTCAAATATTTAGCATTGTCGAGACATCTTTTAACATCCTTTTGTAGACCAATTTGACGTTTTGCGCTCAAGCTATACCACAAGAGAAATTGGAGTTAAACTGACTACCAGAAATAGTGGCATCCACAGAAGCTATGTACTCCACATTTGTTGAGAGATTATTGATGTAGCTTTAATAAATCCAATTTACAGCAGTAGCAATTGTCCCCAAAGGGCTAAATATTTTGGGGTTTAGGACTTAAAAGTCCAATTTGAGCGCAGCAGCAAGCAAGAAGCAGCAAATGGACTTAAAATTGTCCAAGTTCTATTTGCACTTTGCTTTTATTATATTGTGGTCTTATGATAATTGTTCTTGACTTTAACATTTATTTTCTTAACTTTGATGAATCTTTGGAGGGATTTTTATTTCATATTTTGTCGTTTGTTTACTTTAAAATTTTCAAATTTCCAAAACTCATTTTAAGTTAGGTAATTTGAGCTTATAGAATGACTTAAGAACCCTTCATGTTCTTTCATAGTTATTGAAAAGCTTTAAATCCATTTTTATGAGTTTGAACTGACTATTTAGTTCAAATTTTTTAATAGGATAAAATTGTTAAGCTTCTTAAAATAAATTAGTTGTCTTTTAATTTAACTTAGGACTTTGTATGAATGACTTAAGGATCTCTAATATTCTTTCATAGTTGTTAAACAAGGTCCTTTAATCCATATTTATGAGTTAGAATTAATTGTATGATTCAAAACATGACTATGGATAAAAGTTTTAAGTTAGGTTTATTTTTGAGATTTTACAAGTTTCAAAAGATTTTTATTTAAGTTTCAAATAAGATTTTTTTAAGCAACCCTTTTTTATATAAAATTAGCCAAATTTTTAAATCCGTCGGTCAACCGTGTGCTAGCGGATTCTCTAAGATGCCTAAACCCCTCCTTAGAGAATTATTTGAACCCTTACCCGACTCTGGTTTATTCAAATGTTTTTCTTTTAAAAATTATCCTTTTTAAATGGCTTTCTTAATTTTTCCTAAAAAATTAAGTGGCGACTTCCAAATTATGATTTTTTCCAAAACTTAACAAAATTGCCACAAAGTTGTGAAATGGTTTCGAAACCTTGGTTTTCGAAATCGGGTCGTACCATTATACAACTAACAATTAGAATATCAAGGCATTTTATTCAAATAATATCATAAAAGAGTGTTAAAACTTTATAATTTAAAAAATGTTTCATGTATACAATTCAATTTCAATGTTGTAACAAAAGGATGAATAAATAACAGCAAGAAGTGCCATCTCTATGAAAGGCATATTAACAGCAACAAAGGCCACCTCTCGTTTTCTTTGCTTTCTAAGAACTAACTAATGTAGTCAATCTTATGATAAGAGCATGCACAATTTTGAGCACCAATGTCATCTGCAACACAAGGAGCCTCTGCTTTCCCACCTTGGTACCATTGTTTTCTTTGTTGCACTAATTCACTGATGAAATTATCAATCATTTCTCGTGTGATGCCTGGCATAACAATAACATGTGCCATATCTTTGACACATGAAAGTTGCCATCGACGGACAAATTCATGATCACGAGGCCTTTCAAGTACAACTATGATGCTAAGCTCATTTAACATGACACTTATTCCTTCTTGTTGAAGACGATCTTTCAAATATTTGGCATTGTCAAGACATTTTTTAACATCCTTTTGCAGGCCAATTTGACCTTTTGCGCTCAAGCTATACCATAAGAAAATTGGAGTTAAACCGTTACGACCACCAGAAATAGTGGCATCCACAGAAGCAATGTACTCCACATTTGTTGAGAGATTATTGATGTAACTTTTTCTTGTTATTTGGACACCACAAGGCATTGGGCATCCCAAGAACTTGTGACCAGAAATTGTGACACTTCCAATTGGCTTCTTGAAACTAATCATCTGTTGAAATTGAACAAAGAATAATTAGAATGTTGCTCTGAGAATTACTAAAGAGTTTGTAGAAATAAGAAGCAAAACTCACATTGTTTATAAAAGGGGTCATAAGACCACATAGTGCAGCATCACAATGGATGTAAAACCTATCTTGTGAATAGCCACAATCTTTGAGTGTTTCAAGAATAACATCAACATCATCAATAGCTCCTTTGAACGTAGTTCCTACAGTTAAAAAAAACCATCAAGGGAAAAGTCGTAAGATGACTAATTACTTCATAAAAGAAGAAAAGAAAAATGATAGAGGTTGAAGTAAATACATACCAATTGTGACATTTATAATTGCTGGTTTGTCCTTATTTTGAAGCAACTTTGCTCTTAAATCTGAATAATCCATCTCTCCATTTACTGATGTGTTGATTGTTTCTGAATCCATTCTGTACATTCTTGCAGCTTTGAAGACTGAGTAATGAGAGTCTTTTGATGCATATAATATTCCCTCTGGAAGTAGTTCTCTCCTACATAAATAATGTTTAGAAATGTAAGAGCACCGAAACAATATATAGAAGTTATTATATTATATAATATACTCAGGTCAATATGTGAACTTACCCTAACAAAATACCATGGAGATTGCCTTCGGTACCACCATTGGTAACATATCCCCAGTATTGATCCTTTTCAATTTCCCAGAGTTGTGCAAACCAATCCAAAACAGCCACTTCAAAGTCTTTAGAATGGAAATCGACAGTGTTTTGAAGGAAAGGATCACCACAATTGTTTAGTTGAAACTGCAAAAGTGGTGCTAAAGTTGCATAGTGATCATAACATATGTTCACTGGATAACCTAAATGAAAATTGACTCGTTGGGTAAGTGTGTCTAAATAATTGACCAAGATAGTGTCCAAAGAAGGACCATCATTCTTCAAGCCAGGCTCCAACACTTCAAGTTGTAAGTTCTTCCTTGGCCCTGCGCCTGATTGTTCCACCTTTTGTTTCTTGTTGTTCACATTCGGAAACAATAATCTTCGTCGCGCTAAACTTCTCGGTGTCATCGCTGATAGCTCAAAATCCTGTCAAGTATCATAATATAATTAGGTAAATAAAAACATATCTTATCTAAAATGGAGGTCGTACAAATCAATATATTTGTTATGAGATTTCAATAATTAATATTTGGGGAGGGACAATAAAATTTTGTAAACAAAGCTTTTGGATTAATGAATAAAATGTGAATTGTTTTAATTTATAGAGATGTTTGTACATGTAGCATATGAAGAGTACGTACCATTTCAAGTGAAAGGCTTCCCATTCTTGTGAAACACAAATTTATAGCAAGTGTTGTTTTTTGTTTGCTAATTATTAGAATGGAGAAGCAATTGCTGACTGAATTATGTATTCATCTGTCTTGGCTACTTATTTATAGCTCTAAAAGTTTTGTGCACCAACCACCCCTCTTCTTTCCTCTCTTTTTCCTCTTAGTTTCTTCAATTGTGTCCCATTAATTAAATTTTATATATATATATATATATAAAATTTTCCCTTGTGTGGTTTTGACCAGGTCTTTTTTTTTTTTGAAAGTGGCTACTCAACTTACGGAACTTTTGACCAAAGTAAGCCATTATATAAACTAATTCATTAAAATAGTATGTTTTTTGAGATTTTACAAAACTAGAATAAACGTATTTGACAGTAACGTTTTATGTATTATTTTATTTTAAAAAAACAATAACAAAAAGACAAAAATCTGACAGGGTAAACAGACCTAAAACGTTACTGTTAAATATGTTTTATTAATTCGTTACTCACAATCACGTTTTATGATTAAAACGTTACTGACCATAAGAGAATTCAATTACAGATGGAGGCTAAAACATAACTGAGTGTCTGCACATGTATGCAAACTTTGGAATTATGAATTTTTAAAAAATAAAATATAAACATATAAGTTACTGTGTTTTAATTAATTTGTAAGAAACTGAAATTACAAATTTGTAGTTGAAATCTTACCTTTTAGTAAGATTTACATCCAGAAACTTCAAATTTAAGTTTCAAATTAGTTGGTCAAATACCTAACTGACAAGTTAATCGAAATCACTTATTGAAATTTGAATCTTATCTATGGAAGAAAGTCAAATTCCAAGAATCAATTCAATATATATATATTTTTTTTTTAAGAATTTTTTGAAAAAGTGGGAAATTTATAGTGACAAACATAGCAAAGACGACAATTGTTTGAAATGCCAGCAAAAGAGTTTTGCTTACGGAAATGCAGAGGTTATTTGTGAAGTCGTCGGAGAAATAAGGAAGAAGAGCGTCGTAATAATTGGGGGCGGCGGAGTTGTGGGAGTGACTAGTGAGGTTGATGATGGTGGAAGTCGGGAGTGTTATTAATGGAGAAAATTTCCCCTTTAGAGATAACGATACATCAGACATAATGTTTTACGTGTCTGTGAGTAACAAATTAATAAAACGTATTTGAAAGTAACGTTTTAGGTATAAAACGTGTTTGTGAGTAACGAATTAATAAAACGTATTTGAAAGTAACGTTTTAGGTCTGTTAACTCCGTCAGATTTTTGTCTTTTTGTTATTGATTTTTTAAAAATAAAATAATACCTAAAACATTAATGTCAAATACATTTATTCTAGTTTTGTAAAATTTCAAAAAAACATATTATTTTGGAGAATTGATTTACATAATGGCTTACTTTGGTAAAAAATTTCAAACTTACGAGCCAATATTATGAATGATGGGTTGGTGAAATTAATAACAAGACAAATCCAAATAAATTAAACATGCAAAGACTATATAGTGTCAAATTAATTAAATGCGTGCCTGTAAAGTGTAAACAATTCATTCTTTATTATGAATTATATTATGGTTCTAATAGCAGCCATTCATGTCTAACTACAACCACTAAAATGTTAGTAGTATTTTTCTATCTGCCTTGCATAATAACAAATGGTTTTGCTAAGTAGAAGGCTGGATGGATGAAAGAGGTAACACTGATTATTTGGTTATTTTTAACTTTCATCTAGATTAAAAAAAAAAAAAAGAGGCATATTGTAAATACAACTATGTACATTTATTTTCACGTACATACACAATTTAATCATATCTATAGTCTATTTTTTTTCTTTCTTATTGGGTGTTTAATGACATCTGTGGCTATGTATTGTGTTGAGGTCAGACTTAGCCCTTTTCTGGTCCTTTTATTTGTTAATTCAACATGACTCGGAGTTATCTGGATAATTGATTTTTTTAAAAAAAAAAATAAAATTCCTTGATTACTAAGTAGATATTTGACTATAAATTTTAAATATTTTTTATTTTATTTGTAATTTATAGAGTTATGTTTGGTTATACATTTAGCAAAAAATATTTGAAATAGTGTTCATGTTTGAATATATTTAAATACAACTTCAAACATGAAAAATCAGTTGAAAACAAGTTATAAGTTATTTTCTCAATTTGAATAAATCCTTACATACATTGGATTTAAATTTTTGATGTCTAAACATTAATCTTCAAATAAAATAAAAAATTACTCTAAAATCATATTTTTAGGGTCAAACGAGACTTAATATTTGACTTTCGCTAGGATGCTTCTGAGTGGATTCTTTGTCTGAATCCAAGAAAGTGGAATGTAGCTACTTCACCAAAGACAGGAGTCAGCCTTTGAATTGGTCTATTTTTAACTCTGTTTACAAGCAATTATAATTTAATGATGTTACTCATATAAATGTGTTACTAATAACATAATAAATGATGAATACTTTTTTTTTCCTGCTGCAACTTCGGCATAGTTTAAGCAAAATCAAAATTTGTATTTTTGATTTGGATTGTGGTCGTTGGTAGAACTGTTAATATGGGTTGTTTTATTTTATTTGGGTTAATTTATATCGACTTTGAAATTTGACGGGGCAATTTGGGCTGACCTATTTTTTGTGGGCTTAAAATGGTCAATCCAACCCACAAATATGTGGGCTACGGGTTGTGTCGGGTCAATTCACTTGTTTTAAAAGTATGTTTTTTGTAAATTTTTAAGAAAAAATTGCCTAATTACACATCTTTTTTTTACCTCATTTTCTACTATTCTCTGTCATTTTGAAAATCACTATAATCTCTCTTTTCCACAATTTTTCTCACTTTTTCGGATACATCACGGTAAACTATCACCCCAAGATCCCCCCCCCCCTTTTTTTCACGCCTAAAATCACTACATGGTATCACCAATTATCTCCATCACTCTATTTTTGAATAGCAAATCTTTTTTCTTTCTGATCGCAAGTTATTAAAGAGGTAGTTCTTCTTCATTCAATTTTTTCTTTCCACTTCATCATGTATCAATTTTATTTTATTTTTAGTTTTCATCTACGAATTTAGTCAAAGAAGGACGCATCTTCAACATTAAAATCGATTGTAGAAAAACGCCCAAAAAAGGGGGTAAGGTCGAGTTGTTGGTGGCTCCGGTAAGGGCTTTGGGTTGAGATCCATTGGTGACACCATTGTTGAAAGAGAAAAAATACTACGAAAATTGATCAGAGCAAAAGAAAAAATGTAGAAAGATTTATTCATCATTTTTTATGCTTTCAATAGATTAGATTGTTGACTTTTTTTTCAATTTTTTTGTTGTTCATATTTTCTGATACATATGGGTTCAATTTTTTAATGTATCTAGTTATTTTTATTTCTTAAATTAATGTATAATTCATCATTTTCAACATTATGATACATTACAATTTTATCAAAAATTGTTTGTGACTTCGGTAAGGATTTTGGGTCGAGATCCATGGGTGATGCCATTGTTGAAAGTGAATAAAAGCTACAAGAATTGATACAGAGTAAATGAGAGTGTGGAATGATTTCTTCATCATTTTTTTTTTGTTTTTAGCAGATTAAATTGTTGATTTTTTTAAATCTTTTGTTGCTTTCAATAGATCTTTTAATGTTTCTAGTTGATTTTGATTCTTAAACTAATGTATAGTTCGTTTGTTTCACCTACGATACATTTCAATTTTAGCATGTACAATATATTGTTTTCAAATATTAGTTTTGATATATAACCCTAATTTATTGAAACACAAATTAAATTTATATGTATCATGTTCATAGTTAAATAGGATACACAACTATTACAAATTTCGTTATTTTTTACTATCAATACATACACCCAACCGTATTCAACTAGTAGAAGGCTATGTATGTGTAGACACTATCAAATATTACTGTTGATACATAAACACAAATGTTTTATAACAAAATCAATTTATATCATATTCATAGTTATGTATATGAAACATAACTTTGTTATGTGTATAACATAGTTATGTATCTGATTTTGTGATGTATCAGATGTTGTTAATTGTCTACAACATTGTTTTATAAATAAATCAATGTATATCATATACATAGTTTTTTTTTGTATATGATACATAACTATATAAAATTGTCGACTTTTTTCTTAATCTGTTACGATTTGAGAGAAGAAAATTTTGAAATTTGATTTGTTTGGAGTTGTTATTTGGGAGAGATTGACATCAATATGATTTGCATGATCTGGGGAACTGACATTTAAGTTTAAATTTAATTTTCTTTTTAATGTCAACAAACTTGTTGTATAATGTATCAAATGTGATGTATCCGGAAGAATGAGATGTATCCGAATGACAACTATTTTAGGGGATTTTTGTAAATCGAAAAAGAGTAGGAATATGATGTAATTTGCTCCTTACACTATGAGATTCCTAAAAAATTTACATTTTCTAAATCAAATTATAATTTAAAAATATTATCATAAATATCGACAAGACAATATTAGATGGTGTTAGTGTTACTACTTGTTAATCAAATCAACAAATAAAATTATCTTTATCATATTAATTAAGTTTGATTTCAAGTAAAAGTATAAATAGCTAAATAGAAATATTAACCTAATTGTTTTCAAATAAACATAATAAAACATAAAAAAATATGACAATATACAATCTATGTAGTGGTTCTCTAAAATATTTAGGGAACGTTTATTTTATGTAGTACATATTTTATAAACATAATTTGTAGTATTTAAAGCCTTAAATAAATTTTGAGTGCTTTGACTATTGTTATTTTTAATACTCTATTTTATTTTTATCTTTTAATTAATTTTTATTTGGCCCAAGGGTCTGCGCTACCCATATTTGTCAAGCCTCACAAATCAACAGACTTATTCAGGCCAGGCTTAAAAGTCCTTTTCTTAAAGTATAATTTATCTAAACCTCATAGTGTTAAAACCTAATTACATTATTCTCTACTTTTCAAATTACAAAAATCCATTAAAATTTATGGATTACGGATACATCATTGAACTTCTGAATACATCACTGGATATCCGGATACATCAGCATACATCCTCTATACCCACCATGCCATCCCCACCCAGGTCATCCCCATCAATTTATTTTCTAAGAAAATATTGTTTTGGGGAAATATTTCAAATTTTAAAAAAATCATTTTTTTACGCCACCCTCATCCCTAGTCCCCCCCCCCACTCCACCCCCACCCAGGTCACCTCCATCATTTTTTTTTTGTTTTTGAAAAATATTTCAAGTTTTAAAACAATTCATTTTTTATGCCACCCCCAGCCGCCCCCCCCCCTCCCCCCACCCCACACAATCCATCCCCATCAAATTATTTTTTTAAAAGAAATTGTTTTTGAAAAATATTTCAAATTTAAAAAAATTTCATTTTTACCCCACCTCCTCCCCCTACCCCCTCCACCCCACCCAGGCCATTCCGGTAAAAAAAAAAATATATATTTTTGGGAAATATTTCAAATTTAATTTTTATTTTATTTTTTACACCACCCCTACCTTCCCCCCTGTGCCACCCCCTACCCAGGCCACCCCATCAAAAAATAATTAAAAATTATTTTTGAAAAGTATTTTTAAATTTTAAAAAAATCATTTTTTATGTCTCCTCCACCCCCGTGCCTCCCCCCTCCAAGGCCACCCCCATCCAAAAAAATAAATTAAAAATTATTTTTTATGCCATCCCCACCCCCACCCCAGCAGCACCCCCCAACCCCGTCAATTTTTTTTTAAAAAAATAAATTCCTGAGTCGTATTTTGGAACGGTCATCGGGATCTTGTCCTAGTTTGGGTGTCGGGGTCGGGTCGTAGATCAATTATCAGGGTTGATTTTCAGATCAGAAATTATTGTCCTAAAGAGTATTTTTTTTTAGTCTCAAGCCATAAATAAAAGATATTTTCTGAAAAATATTTTTCATTCATCAACCAAACATTGAAATATATTTTCTACTCACCAACCAAACATGAGAAAATAAATTAGAAATCCATTTATTTTTCAAGAAAATATTTTTCATAGAAAACATTTTCCTTCGTACCAAACACACCCAAATCGTGAATTGTATAATTTGTGGGGATGTTTGTGTAGGTACCATTTCAAGTGAGAGGCTACCCATTGTAGTGATTAGTGAAGTACAAAGTTATACCAAACTTTTTTTGTTTGCTTAAAAGTTAAAATGGAGTAGACTAGAAGCAATTGCTGACTGAATACAATTTTGTGTTGATATGTCTGGGGGTGGGGGTAGTTATATAGCTCTAAAAGATACCAACTACCTTGTTAATTCCTTTTTCCTCTTAATTTCCTTCTCTTTTTCCTGTTAGTTTCTTCAATTTATCCCACTTGCTTTAATTTTTTGTAAATTATATTTCCATCAAGTATATTGCAAATTAAATGAACTTTTCCGGTGTTAGAAAGTGATTGCTCAACTATATCAGCCAATAATAATTTATTATGAATGGGTAGGTGAGAAATTGAGATTAATGTGAATCCAAATCAAAATAAACATGCTAATATTAGTGTAAACAATTCATTCTTTCTTAACAGAAATTATTTAACAACAACCACTAAAATGTTAATGTACTAATTTTCTATCTACGAAACTGGTAATTAAGGAGTGATTATTTGTTTATATTTCTAACTAACTATCTATCTATCTATCTATCTATATATATATATATCTTCTATGTAGAAGTGAGGTATATTGAATATGTAGGTGTTAGAGATAATTATGATACTCTATTTTGTATATACAACTATATATGTACATTATATTTATTCTCAAGAAAATTTGCTTATTTGTTGAATTAACGTTTGCTCGATTACTAAAATTAAATGTTTACTTCACAAGATTTATTTGCTCCATACCTACATAGAATGAATTAAAAAAGAAAAATAGTATACCTGAATGAGCTCAGCTCTGATGAGGTTCCATTTGGAAGAAACCAACAAGGAGAGGACAGATCTGGTGGATAAAGATGACATTTTCTTCTATATATCCAGATATTTTCTTATTACTAATTTCCTTTTCTCTTATTCTTTCTGTTGTTGTTGTTGTTTTCATTTGTACCTTGGCACTGTAGGACCAGGTGCTACATTTTTATTATTTTTGAGATAAAAGGTAAAAGAACACACATACACTGTCTCCTTTTTTTAGTTTTATACGTAAACTATTGAGAGTGTGACTTTCATACCTAAACTATCACTTATTAATTTGAAAAATAGTATATATATACACTATTGAGAGTGTGAGTATACTTGTAGTATCATTGACTAATGAGTAATTTCTGAACATAATGATATAAATACAGTATATATATACTGATTTAGTATCAATTAAGCGAAATTATCAGCCTTAATGATACAAACATAGTATATGATGCTTATTTGGTATCAGTTAAGCGAAATTAATTTGGAATATATAATGTAATTATTAGTGGAATATGAATATGAAGTATATGTATGTAATTATTTTACTTTTATGAGATATTTGCTTAATTTCCCATTCTTTAAAAAAAAAGGGAAAAATCACGTTAAAAAATTCAATTGAGATAAGAGAAAGATAATGTTTATATTGTTTAAAATGAGAGGATGGATTTCATTTTAAAGTACAACTAATAGACGGTTTTTTTAACCCTCCCTCTTGGGTGCTCACATAGTTTTTACTTTTTTTTGGTTACTCACACTTATATTGAGATAATATCTTATATTGTCATTTAATTATAAAATTATTTCTTAAAAAAGTCATTTAATTTTTATTTTTTTTTATAATTCAAAAGTCATTCAACTATGAACTATTTTCTCAGAAAGTCACTCCACTATGAATGTTTTTTTTTCGAAAAGTCACTCAACTATGATATTTTACTTACAAAGTCGCTCTACCCATTTAATTAATTTTTTAATTAAAACTCCTGACATGAAATTTTTACTTAAAACCAAAATATTAAGGACTAAATAAATATTCATTTTAAACCATTCAATGCCCACTTATTCCGGCCCACTAAAAATATAATAGTGATTCATTTTTTTTTAAAAAAAATTTCCCCAAAATTATTAAACTCAATTGAGATAAGAGGAAGATGAGTAATGTTTATTGTTTAAAATTAGAGGATGGATTTAATTTTTAAAGTAAAATTAATAGATCAGTTTTTTTTAGGGAAAATTACATGGAAAGACCATCCTTAAGACTTAACTACATAAATAATAGTACTTTTTCAATATTACAAATATGAAAGTTTTTTTTACATATATAGCAGTTTAAAGAAGTTAAAAAGATAATAATAATAATTATTAATATATATAGATATATTAATTATTAAATAAAAAAGAGTACGGTTGGTTCCCACTATTGGGTAGTTATCAAATTTTGTACGGTTGGTTCCCACTATTGGGTATCAAATTTTGCATTTCTTCTGATATAAGCTTACATTATTGTTTTTTCACATAGTTCAGGTAGGAATTTTATATAATGAATTTGACACCAACTTATAAAAACACTTGTGACCATTAGTTGAAGTTCATATATTACCTTGGCGAACTTGAACGCTTAACTTTGAACTGAAAATTCTCCTTGATGGCAATGTGATTTACAACATCTTGGAGTATCTCCTTTTTCATATACAACTTACCTTCTCTAATGTATTTATGAAATTTCTTGTCAATTATACCATCCTCGTCAATTTCTATTTCATCACAGGAGTAGTTTTCATGTATTGGCATAAGTGATTGAGTGAGTTCAACACGTTGTACCAATTGCATATCTTCGCTAGAATTTGAAGTTGAATTATTAGGAATCGAATTTGACAAAATTTCGTCACAATTTCTCCTTCAATGTTATACATAGAGAAAAAATCAGTGAAGCAACTTTTTCTCTTCAAATCCAAGTACCATCTCAAACTCCTATCGTTGTATATCTTCATTGGAGTATAATTCTGCTTCACGGAATATTTAATTTCAATTGTATCCATAGAAGCATAAATACCAAGTATCTTCGTTATTTCATCAAGAATGGTATCCAAATTCGAACTCTCTTTTAGTGTCAAGCCATCAATTATGATATTGCTGAAATTGTGTTCATTATCCCATCCACTGCTGTGTTGAACGAAAATTACAATTTCTTCTTCCATGACAGAAATTTAGATTGGTTAATATGAGTATTTTTCAGTTTGAGAAAGAAAAACAAACTCTTAGTAAATAATCGTTCGCTTTATATGTAGAAGGAAGAGATCATCAATGTATTAAAATTCTTATAGATAAAAAGTAGTTATTGTTAGCATAAATAAAGGAACTGCAGAGTTTGTGGTACCTTGAATCACTACTTTATCTTACCCATGATCTATTCAGAATGTAAAAAGGCTATAGAAGTAAATATTAAATATGTCATAATTGTTATTCACTGAATATGGCCATATATATGTAATTATTTATAAAAAAGTGTCTACTTATGTTTTTTTTCCCTTTTTTTTAACCCTCCCGGCCTCTCCCCAGGTAGCTCCCGTATTTTTTATTTTCTTGATGACTCACACTTATATTCTTATAGACGTGATTGATTTTTACCTCATTAAAAAAAAGTAATGAAAAAAAAAACTAATTAAAAGTGGACTTAAGATTCGAGAAATGGTCAGCGGAGAAAAATAGCCGGAGCTTTTCAAAGACACTAGTCAACCTTTGAATTGGTGTTTTTAAAAAAAAGTTATTTTATAGTCTGTTCACACCAATTATGATTTAAAAATATGTTACTCATAAGAAGTTGAATAATGATTTTTTTTTTCATTCGCATAGTTTAGACAAATTCGAAATTTGAATTTTTATTTTGTTATTGCAATCTAGATTTCAGATTTAATTTTTTAATATTTGGACTTTAGATTTGGCACTTATGTTTAGTAATTCAATATTTTTTAATAGTAACCTTATATTTAGTCCGATCAATTAGACGCTGGATCATTTGAAAAAATGCCAGGTCTAATAGACGATTTTTAAGATTCCTATTTAAAGCATAACTAAAATTTCAGTCATTTCAAAATTAATGTTAGACTTATAGGACCTATATGAAAAGTATATATGGTATTAGTTAAAGTCTCTATTAAGGGTATTTTGTAATTGTATATGTATCAACTCTTGTATAAATACCTCCTATATGATTAATGAATGTAACATTGGAGTTTACTTTACATGGTATTAGAAGCCACAAAAACAAGTCATAAAAACCAACGCTTAAGGAAAAAAAAGTATGGCAGGAACTTCAACCACCACCAATGCTTCCATTGTGCTGCTGATTCAGTGACAATGCCGCCTTCCCCATCGTTTATTTTCAATCAAACTGATTTCAATGAACTTCTTACTTTGGCGAACTCAATTTTTGTCTATGATTCATGGTTGTGGATTGGAGCATCATCTCGATGGTTCTCAATCAATTTCAGAAAGAACTCTTGGTGAAAATAAATTAAATCCTATGTATTAAAATTGGGTACGTCAGAATCAAATAACCATGTGCCTAAGAGGGCGAGAACCTTTATAGACATAATTCTTCCCCCGGTTCTACATCTTTTTGCAATAGTGATCTATCCCGTCAATTCTACCCGCGAGCAATCCATTCTAACCTGTCTTTGCCTAGCAAGATACGTCTAGTTCTCCCTCCGCTTCCCTATCTCAGTAGGAATAGTCTCCGATTTAAAAGAAAAAGCTGAGGTGAGAGCTATACCTTCTAGAACCGGAGAAATAACTGCTATAAAGTAAGGAGATGCGTAGGAACGATCCCTAAAGCAAAGACGCGGAATGCTCCACGACTAACTATACCCATTCAGACTCTCTTTTGTTCAATTATAAAAAATAAGCACTTTGATGAAGATATATAGTATCATTCAAGTAAATACAGATTAAGATCATAGAAACATAAGCTTGTGATATAGCTACACCTAATTCCAGATCGGTTAATGCAAGAACTATAAATAAAGGACCATTGGATTGTCGCCTCTGTGTCAGAGAGTTTGTTACCACAAATAGTAGGTGTCGAGACATCTCGTGCCTCAGAAAAATTGGTTTCGGCATATGCTACGACATCGAAATAAAAAATTTGATGATCAACTTGCTAAGAGTATAGCTGATCAACTTGATGCTTTACAACATGTTATTATGGAGGACGATCTTGTTGAGTATGTTAAAGGTGTCTTATCTTATCACCCTTTTACAATATCTCTTGACGCGACACAAATTGATGTATCTTTTGATACTCTGTATCGTCTCCTTTCAGTGACGTACACATGATTTTTTGTAAGTGGTGTCACCTTTTAAAACGAAAAAAATAAATAAAATAATGTAATACCATATTTTAAAAAATTATATAAATTATAAAACACAATTCAGGTATATTTTTATATCTTTTATTTTTTTTCATTAATAATATTATATATTTATTTATACAAAACACCAAATAATTACTAAATAAAAAGGTTAAAGAAAAAAAACATAAAAAATGAGGTCGTGAAGGCTTGAACACGCAACCTGGTCCATGAAATTTCAACACAAAACCAACTAAGCTACACACATCTTTAGTTAAAGGTGTGTCACCTATATTATACTAGTTGGTGCTATTCTATTTTATATATTTTGTTAAATTATTTATAAGTATTTTTGGATTTGTTCACAAAGTTTAACGACAACCGTAATTTGGTATTATCTATTTTGTTCAATTCCATACAATTTTTTTAAATGGTTGAATTTCGTCTGTATTGTTCAATTGTTCACGAGTTTTGTTGAACAAACTAAACTTGATATTATCTTTATTAGATCTCTATATAGTAAATTATTCACAAATTTTATCAGATAAGCATATCTTGCTTGTGTTACTTCTTTATATTTTGAATTAACTAACGAAGATAATGGTTATGTGGTGTGTTATACGCCTAATGAGAACACAAGAAAATCGAGTTTCATGGTTATGGATGTCAAGTCTCATGATCTTGATATTGTGGGTGTTGTGAAATTGCCTCTTAACATGCTATAGGAAAGTCGAGGGGCTCCGATTGTTATAAGTTAAGACCTACTATATAAATTTTTACTATTTATATCACACTCAATTTATGGTTGTTTGTCTTAGTACTCTTGTATACATGTATAGTAAATGTTCTACATAATTGCATTTCGATGTAACAATAAAAAAAATGTTTAAATAAATTACGTAAAAAATTATTTAAATAAATAGCGCCGTTATAGAGTGTTTTGATTTTGCCTATGTTCATACCAAACATACTTTTCATGATATTATAGCTTCTAGCCTTTTAGATACATAATTAATTAGTTGCTAGGTAGGGATCACTATATATAAGAAAAATATGACATTGTTAGGTACTTATATTATTAATAATAATATACCATCTCTTAATAAATGTTTGTCGAAATCATATACATTTTTCTTGATGTAACTTCCTTTTCCTTGCCAAACTATTGGAAATTTCATACAACCATACACTTTTCATTGTTATGAATGATTAATAAGAAAGATTTCATTTTTCTATCTCCCTTTCTCAAACATATGGTTTTCAGCGGCGAAATCAGAAATTTTGATAATTAAGAATATTCAAAATTTAATATATATGTATGAATTTTTTTTTTTATCTATATACTTCATATAATTTTCTATACACATAGTATAATTTTCGAACAAAAAGTGTTCAAGTGGTCTTTCTGCACTACATGTGGCTACACCAACGATCGTATTGAAGAAACTTATCTAATATGTTATAACTTGGTCTCGCTTCATGTAGTAATAAAACACATCGTCACAAAATTTTAAAACAGTAATCTATTAAAATATTCCGAAATAAAAAAAAATCTTAAATATTCTTTTTAATCTAGGTGAAATGAAGAAAATAATTAAGAAAAATTGATCTTCTTATCATCTTATGTGCATACTTAATAAATTCAAGATCAATATTGTATTTTACGTTGTACATTCGATGTGTACAGTTTTATTAGTATAAGTATTAAAAAAAATTCCTACTATAAGAGAACTAAATTTTAAAGCTTTCACAAATTTTTACGTAAGCACCAACAACAAATATCAGGTAATTTTTGTCCATCAAAGTTAGCACAAATGAAAAAAATTACCTAGTGTTTTCTTGTCTTCCACTGAGTTTTGAACCTAAAACCTCAAAATTATCGACCACTTCATTAATCACTAGACCATACCCTTGAGTGTACGTTATTCATAATACATGAAAGTATAATGTAATTTCATAGTCATTTTATCTGAATGATGCGTGAAGAACATAATCCACATAAATAGTGAAAATTTATATAAACAACCCAAACTTGACAACTTTCCTATAGCATGTTAAGATCACTTTCCTTCACAAATATCCCATGAAAACCATAAGGCACACGATGAGGCAATTTCACAACAGCCACAATTTCAAGATCATGAGTCTTAGCATCCATCACCATGAAACTTGATTCTCTTGTGCTCTCATTATGCATATAACACACCACATAGCCATCGTCTTCGTCAACTGATTCAAAATATAAAAAATTAACTATATAATAAAGCGTTAAAATATAATCAAAATATAGTTCATATTATACATTAAAATAATTTTTTTGATCTATCTATGTTGTGCAAATTTTCTGACAAAGAGGGTGTCAATTGACTCCCCTTTGGACAAATGTGGCTCCACCACAATCTCAATTATTTAAATGTGACAAAAATAATTGTGACATTACTATTATAGGTAACAACATTAAAAAAAATTAATCGATATGTGTCACGTAAAGTTTTTTATATAGAGGACGCCAATTAACTCTTCTTGAACAAATGTGACTCCACCATAACATCAATTATTTTTCTGTGATAAAAATAGTTCTTACAAATTTTCTAATAAAGAGGGTGTCAAGATTCTTCTTGAACAAATGTAGCTCTACCATTACCTCAATTATTTTATCGTGAAAAAGATAGTTGTGACATTATACTATTATAGTGAATAACAATAATTATTTTGATCTATCTATGTTGTCCAAATTTTCTGACAGAAAGGGTGTCAATTGACTATTCTCGGATAAATGTGGCTCAACTATAACTTCAATTATTTTAACATGATAAAAATAGTTGTGACATTACTACTATGGTGAATAATATTATTTTTTATCAATCTGTACTACGTAAATTTTCTGATATAGGGGATGTCAATTGACTATTTTTGAACAAATGTGGCTCTACTACAACCTCAATTATTTTAACCTGACAAAAATTCTTGTGACATTATATTATTATAGCGAATAACATTATTTTTTTGATCGATTTGTGCCACGTAAGAGGATGTCAATTGACTCTTCTTGAATAAATGTAGCTCTACGACAACCTAAATTATTTTAACCTGACAAAAATAGTTATGATATTATACTATTATAGCAAGTAACATTAAATTTTTTGATTGACATGTGACACAAAAAATTTCTAATAAAGAGTATATCAATTGACTCTTCTTGAACAAATATGGCTCCACCACAACCTCAATTATTTTAACTTCACAAAAATAGTTGTGACATTACTATTATAACAAATAACATTAGCTTTTTTGAACAACATGTGCTACGTAAAATTTATGATAAAGAGGTGTCAATTGACTCTTTTTTGTATAAATATGACTCCACCACAACCTCAATTATTTTAACATCACAAAATTAGTAACATTACTATTATAACGAATAACATTAATTTATTTGATTGATATGTGCTACTTTATTGTTATAGTGATTAAAATTTAGTGACCTTACGTGATATTAACCCGAATAAAATAAATAAATAAAAATATATATAATTATTGGTTATATGAATTTTACCTGCAAATACATTATCATGGTCCTTTGGCACAAAAAAGGGCTCACTACAGAAACAATTTGGTCCAAAAATTCTTG
This sequence comes from Solanum verrucosum, assembly GCF_900185275.1. NCBI lineage: Eukaryota > Viridiplantae > Streptophyta > Magnoliopsida > Solanales > Solanaceae > Solanum > Solanum verrucosum. The sequence continues at coordinate 7,176,582 of NW_026020378.1, forward strand.
TGGCCACTATGCAATCAGGTTGTTGATCCATTTCTAACATGGATACATCCAATTTTACCACACCTTTTGCCTTTGGCAAAGGGTCTGCAATAGCTGCATATATGTACCTTTAATAGTGAAAAAACAAAAAATACATAGATAAGTTAACCACTAGTCCACTACCACCATTTTATTATACCTATTAATCTCAATAAATCGTAAAATTTCAGGCTTGTATGTTTCAATTGAGGCTGATATTTAAAATTGTAGGAGGTGATATATATTTTGTGGTTAACTTATCTACGTGATGGGTGCTTGAAATCACACTCAAAATCTTTTTTAATTTTTTTGTATAATAATTCGAGTGTCTAAATGAAATTTACTAACAAGTTTAAAAGACCGTCACTTCTTACAAAAGAGAAAGACCCCACTTAGAGAGAGTGTAACTCTTGTGAGGTGACGATGTATAAATTTGATTAAAAAAATTACTACTTTCTTTATTTTAATTTAAGTGGATAATTTAATAAAATGTGAAATTCAAGATAATGAGAAAAGAATTTTGAATTTTTCAATTTTAATTAGTCATACAAAATATTAAACTCGGAAAGTTGCCAAATATTGAAAAGAGTATTCTTCTTGAACTAAAGTTAAAAAAAATAAAGCACTTGAATTGAAACGGACAAAATGTATATAAAATTGAGGGGGAGAGGAAAACAATTTACAAAAATTAGAAAAGACAGTGTGTGAATGAAATCATGTATAGGTAGCATCTGAATTTATATATCAAATTTGAGAGAACTTTTTATTCTTCTTATTACTATATAGTAGGTCAACTTAACCTGATAGTTTTTAAAAAATCTAAATAATGCGATACAATTTTTTTAAAAAAATTCATAATTAATTGGACGTACGTACTTGTTCTTCTTGCCAATATAAGTCCGGTTGATACATGCCAATTCAAGATTCCTCTTGGACATTAGATTTCTACTTACCTTCCCCGTCTTCAAGTTGATTTTTACTTGTTCAATTGTTGCATGAACTAGGTCCAATCTTTTCAAAAAGTGCTCTATCGACAATATATTAGGAGCAGTCACTACTATCGTATCACCATTATCTTCTTCCCACACATTTATTGCATGCATCATATTGAACCCTGGTACTTCAAACCACCTCATTTCTGACTCATCTATCGCGTAACGAGGAATCACCCCAAGTCGAGGTACTTTTCTCGAGTTGGTACCCACCGGTGCTCCACCGGTGATGAGCCCTAAAAGGTTCATTTCAATTTGTATATCGGGAAATATGGCATAATTTTTTGTAATAGCAAAGTCATGAACGAATGATGGACGTGTCATAGAGAAAATTGGTAGGTCATGACTTTTGACCCCGTTAGGGTGAATTCGAACATAAGTTAAGTATGGAAATAATATTGGATCGAATCGAAAGGCAAAAACCTCATTAGTATTTGGATCGATTTTAGGATGGGCTGTCATATTTATAGAAAGATTTTCATCAAAATTGTGACTACCAATAGTTATGATATCACCATTTGGGGCCAATTTTATAGCATAAGGAATATCGGATTCATAAAGAGCAAATAATTTGCCACCAAATAGTGACAAGCTAGTATTTGCGGGGCCAAAACCATTGCTTGGATCGAATTGACCAATTATAATTCGAGTTATAGACATTGCTCCGCGAATCACAAGGGCAATAAGGTTATTAAAGTCGGAGAAGACATTAGGAATGACTGAATATCCTGCTTTTTTCTCTACCAAGTATTTGTAAGTTTTGACATAACGACTACAAAATATTGCTTTGCCTTGAGAAATTTTAGTAGAGTGAAGCATTCCAACGCCATCAAAGAAATGGAAAGGTCCACGAGGAAAATATTGTGGGTTTGGGCCATTTCTAATGTAAGCACCGTTGAGACATGGTGGGAGGGTGCCTTTTACCACCTCACATTTTGTTGGAGGAAGTTCGTCAACAGGAGCAAAGTTGTCAGATAGAACACATTCTGGATCAATAAAAGGATGACGTGGAGGATCGATGTACGTGTCGATGAAATCATCACATGCATTCAAGAAAACTTCTAGAAATGAAGGCTCTAATAAGGGTTTCTTTAGGGGTTTAAGTTTATTATGTTGTGTAGATGATGATTTTTTTGGAATAGCTTGTGGAGATGCATATGAAGATTTCCTATTAGGAGAAAAAAGAAGAGTTTTGGGGTATGGTAATAATAATGTATAAGTGAAGGAAAATGTGAAAGCATTCATAGCTTGTATACTTTTAAGAAAAATAGGTAAGAAAACTAATTAAGGAGCCTATTACATTTTCTTTGATAAAGGAAATATATAAGTCGGATGATACAAGGCCAAGGGGCCAGGGCTAATTTGTGGGGGGCACAACTATATAATACACGTGCCAAAATATCAATATTTTGGTCTTGCCTCTTAGCCTAAATGATTAAGCACCAAATATGTGAGTTCAAAAAAAAGGAGGGAATTTTAATTTCATGGTTCCTATTTATAATACTAAACACGTATTGCCCGTGTTAGCATGAATCCAATGTTAACCGTTTGTAGTGGTTAATTTTGTGCCACTTTGAAACTATAATTCAATATAAAGTGTATATCTACTCCGTACCAATTGACAATTGAACAGCAATAAGGAAAAAAAAAACAAATAATCATCACAACAATCAAAATATAGTTTCGATTACTTAACATGCATGTTCAATATTGAGGAAAACATCTATATCAACAACAAGGACATAAAGATTTTACGTACACCACTTTTAAATAGACATGTTAATATCTCTAGATCGAGTAAATCATGATCTAATTAAGGTTCTCAGATCAACAAATATTTGTTCATTAAACTTCTTTTAAGGTTACATTTTAAACATACACCACATTTTATTTTATTTTTGTCTATACAAATTCTGATGATAAAATGATATAATAGGGGGAAAAAGGACTTCTGCAGCTATTTATTATATTACAAAAAAAGTAGATATCAATTTAAAGAATATGACATCGAGGAGTAGTGCTTACTTTTCCTATTCTCTTTATATCACAAGAAAACAACAAAAAAAATAAATAGATATTATGACATCATATATTATTAAAAGTGGAAAGAAATTTAAGTAAAAGTTAAATATTTTTTTGCCCTTGTATTAAATTAAAATATTATAAATACTTAATAAATTAAATAATAAAAGGTAAATCATCATATTAGTACATGAATATCTATTTCCACTAACTCTCCATTGTGCAAATATAATAACTATCACTAATTATGTTTATTATTATTTTTTACTCCCACCTTCTCATCCAAGATCTCAAATGGGCTAATGTCATAGTCATGACAATTGTTCGTGGACTGTGTTCCTCAATTCTATCCTATAAATAATGATATTTGACACAATATTATACATACTTAAAATAGTTGAAACAATACTAATAAAATTATATACTCTCTTCCCTTGTATCTTTTTATTTGATTTATGTAATGTTTATGTTTCTTATTTGTTATTATTGTATAGCATTCTAATATTCTGTTATTGTTATTATTGAGAATTTATAGTGATTTGTTAGTTTACTGACCCTAAATTAAATTAAAATGTTATAAATTATTTAATAAATTAAATATAAATGATAAATTATCATTTTAGTGCATGAATCTTTCTATTTCCACTAACTCTCAATTATGTAAATATAATAACTCCACCTAATTATGTTCATTATTATTTTCAATTATGTAAATATAACAACTCCACCTAATTATGTTCATTATTATTTTAAGGCATTACATTGAATATTTCCAAATAATGAATATCTCAAAGAGAAGATAAGAAGACACATCCACAAAAAACAGTGTATGAAGATTAAAAAAAAAGGATTCATTTTCCTCAAGTCTTGTTTCTCTATCTTTTTAGGTTCTACTAAAGTTTTCTTCAAGTTATGATATTTTTAGATAGTTGTGTTAGCTGAAAATACACATGAATTTTTTTAATTCTTCTTACTACAGTTTAAGAAGGTAGATATATATAACAACTCATTTGGTTGTTTTGAGTATTAGAGCTTTTTATTGCATAAAAGACTCTTTCAATAGATTCTAAATGAGTATTTTAGACTATTCGTAACTATATTATTAAATTAGTGGGGTAGTTTTAATAATTAATTTAGTTGGTGGTTAAAGAATTAACACTAAAATTAGTAGTGAGCAAATTTTACCTCTTTTATAATTAGTCATATAATAATTAGGGTTAATAATTAATCTGCAGAAGAAAGGAAAACCAAAAGAGTCGCAAAGATTGGAAAGACGGCTTCAGGTAACTGTTTCACCGAAATTTTTCCAGCATTCTAATTGTATATTATTGGTTAATTATCGTTACTGGGTCTGTATGATGAATAGTGGAAAAAGATTAAATAATTGAAAAGTGCAAAGTTGAGTAACGTAATGATTGGTCAAATTGGGGGTAAGATAAAACAAATAATGTTTGAAAGGTTAGGTTGTTGTAATAATTAGGGAAGGTAATATATATATATATATATATATATATATATATATATATATATGGAGAAAAAATTCATTGTGGTTGACAAATTTATAAGAAGGCTGATTAGTGTTTCAAAGGGTAAGAAAAATTATTTGGAGAAAAAATCATTCTATTTATGGAATTCGTATCAAATTAGGAGGAGAACAAGCAAAAATTTATTTTGTGATTTGAAAAGAGAGAAAATTAGATATTATTTCTTTCAACCTCATTATTCTTCTAATTTCTTTCTTCTTTTATTTTGTCTTGATTTTTTGTATCTTTAAAGTTTTTTTTCTTATTTATCTTTAATTAAAGTTTATATATATCTTCTTAAAAAAGAATTTAAAAAGATGATCATATTTAGTTCCTTTCCTCATCAATGCTATTAATCTCATAATTAGTGTTATTTATATTATTTTCTTAATTACTTTTTTTCTTTCATTTAATTATTCATTTGAAGAAATTAGTTATTATAACTTTATAAGAATTACACCTGTATTTTTACATAATTGATTTGTTATTTTAAATTTTTTTGGATCATTCTTCATCTTAAAGTTTCTATCTATATGTAATAATAAAGCTAAAATAGAAAATGTGGGGTGACACCTTCTTAGCAATAGATAATTATTTATTCTTATCAATGTTTCTGACATTTTTTGTTATTTTTTCCTTAAAATAATTGTTGCCTCGATTTTTAGTTTTAGTTTTATTTTTTTAGCATTTTCTAATTTTAAAAGACTGAAAAATTTATATTGAAAATTTACAAAAAATAAAAAATGATTTATTTAACTCCTATCATCATCAATATTATTATTAATTTGTTTTACTTCTTTTCTTAATCTTCATTTCATCATTAATGTAATTTATATCATTTTCTTATATATATATTTGTGACATTTCTTAGAAGTTAGGATTATTATTTATTTAATTTTTTAAAATTTTGAATTCTTTTGTCATACTAAATACAACATGTTTTATTATAATTACATTTAATATATTAATGAATATGTTGTACGAATGAAAAGAAAATTATCATTTCACAAAAACAAAGGTTAAAATATAATTTATTATGATTAAGGAAAGATAAAATTATTATTCCAATATCCATAACCATATATAATACATTAAAAATTAATTGAAAAGTTGTAAATGGAAAAGGAATCACCATTTAAGGAATCATTATTTTTAAATTTTTGAATCATTTCTTCTTCTAAAAGTTTCTATCCATATGTAACAATAAAGTTAAAATAGAAAATGTAGTGACACCATTCTTAGTAATAGATACTTATTTATTTTTATCAATTTTTTCTGACAATTTTGGTTATATTTTTCTTTAAAATAATTATTGCCTCAATTTTTATTTTTATTTTTATTTTAAAAGATTGGAAATTTTATGTTAAAAATTTAAATAATAGAAAAAATGATTTATTTAACTTTTATCATCATCAATACTACTAATTTATTTGACATTTTTCTTTAATCTTTATCTGATCACTAATGTTATTTATATAATTTTCTTAAATCACTTATTTTTTCTTTTTTTAACTCTTTTATATATATAAAGTTGGATATGTAAATGATGATGTGACATTTCTTAGAAGCTAAGATTACTATTTATCTAATTTCTCCAATTTTTGAGTTTATTTGTCATACTAAATACAATATGTTTTATGATAATTACATTCAATATAGTAAACAATATGTTCTAGGAATTAAAACAAAATTATCATTTCAGAAAAATAAATGTTAAATTATACTTTTATTATGATTAAGGAAAGATAAAGATATTATTTCAATATCCCATAACCACATTCAATACATTAGAAATTAATTGGATAACTGTAAATGAAAAATGAATCACCATTTAAGGAAAATACATGTTTGCAAAACCATAATAATTAAGGAGAGAGTAAGATATTATTTTAATATCCTAATTCAGAAATTTTAATCTACTACTCAATTAAAAAGAAAATGCATTTAATAACATTAAAAAGTTATTAGTTTAATATTTTTTCTCATTGTACTAATTCAATTCAATCAAACTTAATTTTAAAGATAAAATAACAGCTTCATTTTAATTGTTATCAATATATTTTAAAAAATTATCGTGAAAAGGCTTTTCTTGCACCTTATTTTAATTTTCATATACTATTATTATTTTTTCTGTCATTTTTCAATGATTTTTTATTTCGATTTAAAATTTAATGTTTATTCTTCAAACTCTGATGCTACAATTAAGGTGGAGTAGAATATAATAAATGATGATTCTTCTACTAAATAAGAAGATATAACGAAATTGAAAGGGTGAATTTTTTATTTATTTTTAAATGGATAGAAAATTCTATTAAGGTATCATTACGTCATCATTCAATATATTTTTAATATAAATTTCATTTGCTGATGCATTTGTTTAGTACTCCCTCTGTCCCTAATTACTTGTTCACTTTTCCTTTTATAGTTGTCTCTAATTACTTGTCCATTTTGACAAATCAAGAAAGAACATTTTTTTACCTATTATACCCTCAATTAAATGAGTACTTTGAAAATTGCAGAACTTTTCATCTACTTCATAATTAATAGGGGTAAAATGATAAACTCACTATGTCATTAATTGATTTCTTAATAAATGTGTCAATTTAAAAGTGGACAAGTAATTAGGGACAGAGGGAGTATTACAGTGTTATTTGACATTATGAGATATTTCTTACACATTTAAGGAGAATGGTACACCGGAATATATATGATATATTAAAGGATCAACTTCATGCAATGAAAGAATTTGTTATTAGCAAATATATTTTAACTTATTTGATAAAAATATATTCTTTCTCATTTAATAGATGTAAAATTTGTGAAACTTTATTTTTTTCACAATCTTCATATTATTAAAACAAATAATAATATTACGATTAAACAATAGAGTAAATATAAAATTAATCAAAAATATTTAATTTTAATGATCGTGCGAAGTGCGGCCAAGTTCTCTAATTTAAAACAAAAAAGTCAAATTTAAATGGGTCTACTATAGAATTCCTAGAAATCCAACTTCAAAAATTATGTTAAAAATGGAAACTAAAAAGTGAAATAAATTTAATTGAGAGTTATCCTTCGTCTGTCCCATTTTATGTGACACTTTTTATTTCTCAAGAATCAAATAGTTTAAGTTTGACCATAAATTTGCGTATGATATCTTCAATTTTTTAAAAATGAAATTTATATATTTGTAAACTACGTAAAAATCAAAACATTATAATTCATAATAATTAATAATTCAATTTTTTTTAAAGATGTATGAAAAATTTAAGATGAAAGATAAACTAAAGAGAGTAAAAGGGGAGAATGGAAAGTAGGAAAAAAGAATAGTTCATCTTTTTGGTGGGCCTCAATGTACAATTTCTATAGTTTTTAGTCCAACTCTTTAGTGCAATGTTGGTCCTCCCAAACTCCCATTTCTAAATAAGAGTAATATCCACTCTATTTGCTTCTGTTTCAGAAATGTATATACATATTCAGTAAATATTTTTGACGAAGCAGTGTCACGTGACACCCCTTTTCCTTTCCTAAATCCGCCCTGTCTCCTTTTGACCGAAGAGAAACAATTGAAGAATGAAGAATTTGCAATAATTGTGTCAACTGCTCACTACAGAATGGCTCAAACTCAGCGAAGGCGAGGGCGAGGGCGAGGGCGAGGGCGTGGCAATGGCAACCAAGGATGTGGCAGGGGTGGTTACTTTTCTTCTCCATCACAACCTGGCCGTAGGTTCTCTCTTTCGGTTCACACTGTTGCCATGAACAACCAATCTATAATCCAGTAACACAAGTATCACCACTGTATACTTCGGCCATCAGTTGTTATAATTGTGGAGGACTTGGACATGTGTCTCGTGTTTTCCCTTCACCGAGAACCGAAAATGCTAATCGTGGTGTCAATAAACAATCTTCTAACCTTGCTAGCACGTCTTTACAACCTTCTCAATCATGGCTTATGGACAGTGGCACTTCACACTATCTTACTGCTAATCTCGACAATCTTGCTATTCACTCTAAATATCAAGGCCCTGAAGAAGTTGTGCTAGGTAATGATTCTAAATTACCTATCTCTCACATTGGTTCTTCTTCTTTCCGTGTTTTAGGTGCTTCCATTGATCTAAATAATATTTTGTGTGTCCCTACTACTAAGCAAAATTTAATTTATGTTAGTTCCTTTGTTAAGGCAAATAATGTTTCTTGTAAATTTTTTCCTGACTATTTTCTTGTGAAGGATTTGGCAACGAGGGCTCCAGTGTTTAAAGGCTCGAATGAAGATGGTCTTTATAACCTTCCAGCGTCTCCACAACAATCTCCTATCCAGTCATACTCTGCAGCTTTGGGAACATGGCATGCTCGACTTTGACATGTTTCTCCTTCTACAGTTCGTCGTTTAGTCTCTAATAATCGTTTAGGTTCTGATAGCTCTAGCAGTTCTTGTAGTTCATTATGTCAGGCTTATGTAAAGAGCAAAATTCATAAGTTTCCCTTCTTCGTGTCTGAATATTCATCTTGTGGTCCTTTAGATTTAATTTGTTAAGATGTTTGGGGTCCAACGCTGGAAATCTCAAATGATGGTTTTCGTTATTATGTTTTATTTTTTGATTACTTAAGAAAATATTCTTGGGTATATTTTATGAAGAATAAATATGATGTGCTTGATATTTTTCATCAATTTCGTTTATTGGTTGAGAAATTCTTTGGTTGCTTCATTAAACAATTTCAGGTAGATTGGGGAGGTGAGATCCAAGCCTTGACTTCCTATTTGTGCACACATGGAATCACACAATGTGTTTCCTTTTTATATATCCTTGAACAGAATGGGTGTGTATAAAGGAACATAGGCATGTCACTGAAACCGACCGTGCACTTCTTTTTCACTCTCATGTCCCATCTAAATTTTAGACAAATGCATTTGAAACGATTATTTTTGTTATCAATCATCTGCCCACTCCTCGATTAAATCATCAAAGTTCATATGAAATTTTGTTTGGTAACAAGTCTGATTTAAATCAACGACGCGTTTTTGGTTGCTTGTGCTACCCTTGGCTTCGTCCTTATTCACAAAATAAATTAAGTCCTCGTTCCACTCCCTTCGTCTTTCTTAGTTATATTCGCACTCACAAAGACTACAAGTGTTATAATTGTGTCTCTAATAATTTTTTTTATTTCACGTCATGCATTGTTTGATGAATGAGTGTTCCTTTTTCAAGAAGTCAATGGTGTGTGCGCTACATCTACTAAGCCTAACACAAACATATCTCTTGCTATTACTACTCCTCATATTGGTCCAGCTACACATATACAACAATCGATGTCACAACCTCAACTACCAGTCAGTCAAGAACCTACCTCAACGCATCCGCCACCCTTTCCACACTGTCCTCTTTCATCATCTCCATCACAAACTTCTCTTGTTTTACTTGGTTTTGGTTCACATGATATACAAGTTCCAGGTGATTCTAATGCTAACAATATTACTTTATTGGATTTAGTCTCACTCATTCGCAATCATCCAATGGTTACACGAGCGCAAACTAGAAATATTAAGCCCAAGTGTATCTAGTCCTTCTTCAACTCTTCTAGCCTTGGTCTTGATCCAACATGTTATACTCAGGTAGAGGCGGATCTAGGATTTGGAGGTCGTGGGTGCCACATCGTTCAAGTAAAATAAAAGGATCGGTTGCTTTAGTTTTGGGTTACAATTCGGGTTATTGATTTTTTTTTATTCTTATAAACAAATCGATCAAATATGCATGTTAGTAATACTTTTTTTTTTTTAGATATTATGAGATTAGAGATAACTAAACAATTCAATTTTTATTTCCTTTTTGAAATTAGATGTCTTATTCGCTGAAACTTTGAGAAAAAAAACAGTTTCCACATTAAAATTTGAGTTTGTATAAACCATATAATAGTATTAACATAATATATTCATATTCCATTGACTTTATGTGTTGTTGGAGATATATTGTTACGATCCAACCCACCGGGCCGTACGGGCACCCACTCTAACACCTAAGTAGGAGAACCCTCTATTCCCAACCGTTTAAAACATGCAGAAGATTAAGAGAACTAAAGATGAAGACAATTTCATAGAGATTTGCATAAAATAAGAACTTAAGACATTTCAAAGTTAAGACTTGTAAAGTAATTAACATCCCAGGGATCTAGTCTAAACAGGTACAAGAGCAACTAAAAGTACAATTATAACAAAGTTATAAATGATACAGCTCCTACCATGCGGAAGGAAAAAGTAGAAGTTGTCGGAGATTGTCTTCGTCTTCACCTATGAAACATCACTGATCCTGCAACCAGACTATGCCAAAAGGCATATCAAGAGTAGATAAGTACAACCACACGTACTGATAGACATCATCGGTCAACCCCCCACCGCATAATATACGAAATCGACTAGCAAGAAACATACAATAAGACTGTTCGTTCCTCCACCTTTACATTTTTCCTGTCCTTACCATTCCAGATATTTATAGCATACTAGTACACTTTACTCTAACCCCTTACTCGCTCTATTCTTGATCATCGCTTAACTATCTATATTTTAGAGGAGATTCCAGATATGACCACTACCAACTCGGTCAACACTCACGACATGCCCTTACTTCACCCACATCACCACTCAACCTATGCCTCATGGTACGTCTAGCAAGACTTGTTAACCGTTTCAATACTACCCCCTTCCGGGGAAAAACCCAACTATTAACACTACGACATAACACCACACCACCCAAATCCTCAACGACAATACACATGACCACCTTTCTAAATAACAATGATAACACCGGGACCCTTAGTCCCCACTTACCCAATCACATCCTGATTTGGGCCCGACCATTCACAATTTATTCATTACGAGATATACCCAATTACTTTACGACACCACGAAATCACATATAAGAACATAAGATACCATCCAATTATCTTTTCAGGAAACACATTCAATTCCACATTATCAATAACAAGTAAATATAATAATTCAATGGCTCTCTCATGGAACCCATACCCAAACTGTTAGTGCACCGGGACGTGGTACCTGATTCCAATTAACATGTTGGAACGTGACACTTGTTCCAATATGTATGTTGGTACGTGATATCCGATCCCAGTTAGTGTGTTGGAACGTAACACCCGACCCATTCAATAAGCCACAATCACAATCACAATGTACATTCTCAAAATCATACAATCAAGTGTTGACTCATGACATTCAATCAATCATTCATACTCATTTGCATTATGTGTGATCAATAGTGCAACATTCACATACATACATGTATTACAATGAAGCAATTACTAACATACATCACCAAACAAGAAATCAAACCATCACCTAACCCTAATTCAAGTGATATGGCTTTCTCTGATGGTATACGTTTGATGTAGCACTTAGGAATATACGCATAATCATCTTTTTTTCAGTGCACAAAAGCATACGCATGAATACTACCGTTAATTACCAATATACTACACAGTGAGACACAAATTTATAACTACTCAATTAATAAACCTAGCCTACCTGGGCACCAAGCATTCACATAGGGATTGTAGCTCAAAATTTGGTTTTCGGACGACGGGACGGTGAATCTTGATCGAAAGTCCGCAATATATCGACATTCTTACGCTAGAAATCTCTTTCTCCTTCATTCATAAGCTTAGAACAACCTTTTGAGGGTTTCTGGGTGATCCTTGCCTCTTTCTAGTGTTTTTGGAAAAATGAGAAAATCAGACTTCGCGTTATTTATATTTTGTCTCGCCCATCTCGCTATGGCGGCCACTTATCCCTCTTTGGCCTATTTGGCGGGCTGAGAGACCCAGTTTTTCTCAACATTTTTCCTTTCCTAATTAACGATGGTTCGGATCGTTACATATATAGTAGGGAAAGAATTAAAATTGTAGTTTCAGCCTAATCAACTTACTTAGCAAGAACGTCGGTAAAGATTGAAAAAACCTTTAAATTCTTTTTTTTTAATAATAATATTCATCATTTTTTAAACTTATATTTTAAAAAAACTACTATTTAAATATATTCTTAATAATATTTATTTGACGTTCATAATTCAGTACTCATTAATTGATAAAAAATAAACATGTAACACTCATATAAAAAGATTAATAATTCGTGCAAGAGAAAGTAAAATAACACTAAAAATTAATTATGAAAAGGAGTCAATTTGAATTAATAAAGAATAGTAAATAAATAAGAATGAATGGAGAGAAAAAAAAATTAAGCCCTTTACACACTAATAAAAAAGACAAAAAAGAAAAGAAAAGAAAAGAAAAAAAGGATCAAGCAAAATAATAGGTGTTGGCAGCAAGGTTCGAACCCCCATTGTCTCTGTGGCAGACCATCTCCTTCGCCAATTGAGTTGTTTCGCATTCGAGTTACTGGGTGGCAAAAGTAATATATATTGAATTATTATACATATATACATATACATACAACGTTTTTTCTGAGATCACTGGGTGTCGTGGCAGCCCCACCTGTCCACGTAGATCCATCCATGTACTCGGGCTATTTAAATTCCTAAGTGTAGATATGCTATGTCCGTAGAATGTAATGCGCTCATAGCAATTGGTACATGGATTTTGGTTCCACCCTTATTAAGCTACTGTTCGACTGTTGCTTTCTATTGTCGTGTCGTAGGGGTGAATTGTAATCAACTTGATATCTCTAACGCATTCTTGCATAGTAAGCTAGATAAGGATGTATAGATGGTTCAACCACCAGGGTTTGTTTACCCTAATCACACTAATTACATATGCAAGCTAGAAAAGTCTATTTATGACCTTAAACAGGCTCTCCGAGTATGGTATAAATGGTTGACTGTTGTGGTGCGTGAGCTTGATTTCCATGGATCTAAAACATATTCCTCACTCATTTTTAGAAGCATGGGCACTGAAAAACTATTTTGTCTGATTTATGTTGATGAAATTATAGTATTGGGCACGTATGTGCATCTAGTTCGTCATTGCTTCAACTGTTAGAAATACGTTTCTCCTGGTGCAACTTGGGCAGACTTAATTACTTTTTGGGTATTGAAGCTACATGGCAATCTGATGGGTTATTCTTACATTAGTCGAAATATACACATGATCTTTTGGAACGTAGTAACATGGTAACTTGCACTGATATCTCTACCCCCATGTGCCAGAGTAATAAGTTGCACGCTAGTGATAACACTCAATTCCTTGATGAAGGTTTTTATCGAAGTATTGTTGGTGGCTTGAGTATCTCACTTTCACTAGACATGATATTATCTTCTCGATTAGTAAAGTTTTTCAGTTTATGCATAGTCCGACAGAGAAATATTGGGCAGTATAGAAATTGAGTTCTTGATGGATTTTGTTGAAGTTTCTATTGGGTTCTTGATTGTTAAAGCTGTTGAGGAGTTCTTGATTTAAATTCATGAAATTAGATGTCGTTTTGAGTAGATTCTTGCATATTTCGATTATGTATTAGAATCTAAGTGTTTGAGGAAAGAACCAATTGAATCTAGAGGGTTTAGAGTTGAAAAACGACCGAGAGAATTCGTCAAAAATCTAGGGAAAAGAGGTGGGGCACCGCGCCACTCAGAGCACCCCACATAGGAGTCTATAGTTTGGCCTCTGGGGCGCTGCACCATCCAGTGCGCCCCAAGACAATGTCTGTAGTTTTGGGTCTGGCTCCCCACGCCACTCAGAGCGCCAGGGTTGCCAGGTATCCTACCCTTTCCCACTTCTTTCTGTTCGAGTTCCCTAGAAACATACCTATATTTTCTAGTCGATTTCTACACTCTAAGGTACGTCTAAGCAACATGAAATTATCCATAACATGATATCATGAGCCTTGAATCTATAATTTAATTCAAGGAAAGTTAAGAGTCAAGTCAAGAGAAGTTCATAGAGTCTTCCAAAAGTCTCTTACAAATGTTTTAACTTTGTTTTAAGACTTGAGTTTTGAGTTGAGTAAAAAGTAAAGATTGAAGTTCATTTCTTCAAAAGAGTAGATCGAGACTATGTATTCCCAAAGAGTAAATATTTTTACATTTAAATAAGAAAGGAAACATCGATTTCCAACAGACCCTTTGAGCTAGGTTTTCAGTAAAGAGTAAATGATATCACAATTAAGCAAGAGGGGAAACTTTGATTTTCAAGAGAGCCTTTGAGCTAAGTTTTTGAGCAATAATCTCAAACAACAGAAAGAAGTTATGTTTTTAAATATTTGAGCTAGTATATTTTGGGAATAGTACTGAGCATCGATATGGGGGAGAGTTCAGACAACTCCTAAACCCCATAAACCATGTAGCCATCATGGGTCAAAAAGGGTCATACTTTTTGGATGATTCCTTAGTGCTTTTTAGCATATCTTAGTGGATCCACTTAGTAAGTTAGGTTCTATGCCATTGGCAAGGTATAGGACGACCCTGACAGCGTGAGTCAAAACGTTGTATCATCATATAACTCTTAAGTGATGGTTGTCGGTTAGAGAAACTCCCATAGAAGTAATTTGTATTTTCATATACACAGAGTTAATTGTATTTTTATATACACAAAGTTTATGTTGTATTTTTGCATACATACAAAGTTACTATTGTATTTCTAAATTCACAGAGTTGTTACCATGTTTCAAAAGCTTTTCTTTATATTGTATTTATATTATTGCTTTATATTGAAATGAGTTAATTTGAGTTGAGTTGATCCTAAGTATGTTCTTTGAGTTCCTTTCAAGCTTGTGTCTTGTTTAAGAATTCCCCTCGCATGCTCATACATTCAATGTACTGACGTCATTTGGCCTGCATCATTGTTATGATGCAGATACAGGTAACCAGGATCAGCATACAACACTTCATTGATCTAGTTGAGCATTCAGAGTCTTGTGGTGAGCCTCCTTTCTTTCTGGAGGATACTTATTTATATTGCTTAGTAGTTTTCAATTGTTAGGATGATCGGGGATCTTGTCCCGACATCCCTTATAGTTTTAGATGCTTCATAGACAGCTAGTAGTTAATTTGTCCTTCTCTTGTTATTGGCCTATGTTGAAACTTGTGTTGCCATCTTGGCTAGTTGAATGTTTCTTTTAAGACATTCTAAGTTATTTCATGATTTTATCTTTTGAGACTATTTTCCTGTTGTTTAAGTCTTCCCCTGAGCAGTAAGCTAGGACAAGAATTCTCTTGGAGCCAGCAATGGTTCTCGAGTGCCAGCCACATCCGTGGTGAAGGCTCGGGGAGTGACAAACTTGGTATCAAAGCCAGGTTTCAAGAGTCCTAGGAAGTCTATGAAGCCTTGTCTGTAGAGTCCTAATTATCGGCATGAAGTGCGCCATATCTATAATTAGGGGGGTGCAACATTTTAGGAACTATCTCACTTCTTTCATACTCATTTCGTGCGATATAGTGTATCTCTATAAAAGTCTCTTTCTAACTCGTGCTTGCACGTGTCTTTCAGATCATGCCTATATGAAGAGCTATCTGAGGTCGTCCCGCTAGGAGAAATGTTGAACCATAAGATCAAGGGGTACCAAATGCACCAAAAGTACAACGCCAATGATAGGTCACAAATTTTGAATTCCGTGAAGCTATCCGGATGTTAAGTCAAGTTGTGACCAATCAAGTTGGACAGAGAGAGAATCGATAGGAAGTGGCTGATACTTCTAGAGTCCGTGAGTTCTTAAGGATGAATCCTCCAAGCTTCACAAGTTCAAGTGTCATTGAGGACCCAAAAAACTTTGTTGAGGAGCTTCAGAAGGTTTTTGAGATCATGCATGTTGCCGGTGTTGAACGAGTGGAACTAGTTACATATCGATTGAAGAGTGTTGCTAGGATATGGTTCGACCAATAGAAAAAGAATAGGATTGAGGATATGTCAATAATGAGTTGGGATGTGTTTGAGAGTGGTTTCATGGGGCTTCTCTTTCCCCGTAAGTTGCGAGAGGCAAAGATAAAAGAGTTTCTCACCCTTAAAAATGAGTATATGAGTGTTCATGAGTACAGTCTGAAGTTCACACAACTTTCCCGCTATGCTCTGGAGATGGTTGCTGACATGATGAGCATGATGAGTTTATTCGTTGCTGGGTTATCTCGTCTGTCAAGAAAAGAAGGCGAGGCAGCTATGTTGATAAGGGATATGGATATAGCAAGGCTAATGATCCATGTGCAACAAGTTGAAGAGGACAAACCGATGGATAGAGAAGAGGGCTAAGACATCAGGGAATTAGTCCGAGCAGCAAAAGGGTAAGCGAACTGGTCTTCCTTCTAATAGAAACAAAAGGGACCTGCTCCATCATCTGCTAGTGCACCTGCACTAAGAAATAGAGGTGAGTTCCAAAATCAGAGTACCTAGAATTTCAGAGCTAGACCTGCACATTCTCAAGGTAGTATGGCATAAGGGGGTACTAAGACTCCGACATGTACTAAGTGTGGTAGGAGCCACTCATAAGAGTGTCGTGATGGCTCCATTGGTTGCTTCAAGTGTGGTCAGAATGGTTATTCAATGAGAGAGTGCCCTAAGAACAGGCAGGGTAATGGTAATTGGGGGCAATAGATAAACTCTCTCCTGGATCTAGCAAAACATAAACATCCAAATTAAAAACTTGAATCATACCAGTGACAACATCTGGCGAATCCTCTTGCTCTTGGTGACTAGTGATAGCATAAAGACGGTTTCCTCCTCTGCCTGTTTCTGAAGTAGCTCCTACAGATCTGTCTGGTGGAGCAACTGAAGAAGATTGGGCTCTATTGATGTAAAAGTCAGCCAAAATTTTTAATTTGGATGTTTATGCTTTGCGATGAATTTTGATGTTCTTCCTGAGCAACTTCTTGAGTCCTTCAATGTATCTACACCTATTGGTGAGTCTATTCTAGCTGAGAGAGACTATCGTGATTGTACCATTTTCGCCAATCACAAGAGTACCATGGCTGACTTAGTTGAATTAGATATGGTAGATTTTGATGTCATTCTAGGTATGGACTGATTTCATGCCTGTTATGCATGAATAAATTGTAGAACTCGAGTAGTCAAGTTCCAGTTTCCCAGTGAACCAGTTATAGAGTGGAAAAGTATTTCAACAGTGCCTAAGGGTCATTTTATTTCGTACCTTAAGGTGAGAAAGTTAGTTTCCAAGGGGTATGTCTATCACTTAGTCTGAGTTAATGAATCTAGTGTTGAGATACCTCTTATTCAGTTAGTTCCAGTAGTAAAAGAGTTTCTAGAAGTCTTTCCAGATGATCTTTCTAGAGTCCCTCTTGAGAGAGAAATAGACTTCGATATAGATATTCTTCCCGATACTCGTCTTATCTCTATTCTGCCATATAGAATGGCACCAATCGAGTTGAAAGAGTTAAAAGAGCAGTTTGAAAGATCTCCTAGAGAAAGGTTTCATTCGACCAAACGTCTCACCTTGGGGCGCTCCGGTCTTATTTGTGAGAAAGAAAGAAGGTTCTCTTAGAATGTGTATAGATTACCGTCAGTTGAACAAGGTTACTATAAACAATAAGTATCCTATTTCGAGAATTGATGATCTCTTCTATCAACTTCAGGGTGCCACTTGTTTTTCAAAAATAGACTTGAGATCAGGCTACCACCAGTTGAGAGTAAGGTAATGTGATATTCCAAAGACAGCTTTCAGGACCCGTTATGGTCATTATGAGTTCCTAGTTATGTCATTTGTTTTAACCAATGCGCCTGCAGTGTTCATGGACCTTATGAATAGAGTATTCAAGCCTTATTTAGATATGTTTGTTATCGTATTCATTGATGACATACTAATCTATTCGAGGAATGAGGAAGATCATGCTAGTCATCTCAGAGTAGTTCTCCAAACTCTAAAGGATAAAGAGTTGTATGCTAAGTTCTCTAAGTGTGAGTTCTGGCTTGAGTCTATGGTATTCTTAGGCCATATTATTTTCGGTGATTGAATTAAAATTAATACACAGAAAATAGAGGCAGTGCAGAATTGGCCTAGACCCATATCTCCAACTCATATTAGGAGTTTCTTGGGGTTGGTTGGATAATATAGAATATTTATTGAGGGGTTCTCATCTATTTCATCTCCTTTGACAAAGTTGACTCAGAAAATAATGAAGTTTCAATGGTCTAAAACTTGTGAGAAAAGCTTCCAGGAATTGAAAAAGAGGTTGACTACTGCCCAATAATGACGTTACTAGAAGGTACACAAGGTATTGTTGTATATTGTGATGCGTCCCGAGTTGGACTGGGTTGTGTGTTAATGTAGAATGGTAAAGTTATAGCTTATGCCTCCAAACAGTTGAAAGTTCACGAGAAGAATTGCCCAACCCATGATCTAGAATTGGCTGTCGTAGTATTTGCTTTGAAAAATATGACATCACTATCTTTATGGTTGTCACGCCCCGAGACTACCCTCGAGACGTGGCTACGGAACCTAGGACTACAAGCGATCCCAAGCTAAACCTGCTTGCCTGATCATGAGCATACTAAAGATAATAAACTGATGCGGAAGCTAAATTATAAATAAAAAAATGAAAAGATGGGCAATACCCATTTACTATAACTGAGATAAATGATAAATGATAACTGATGAGTTTAATACAAAGATGATATTAACTCAATAATAAGCTGAATCTAACTATGTCTGAAAATAGCCTCTAACCGACTAGAAATGCTGGGACAGGCCCCAACTTAGTCTAGCAAAACTGAAACTAAAGGACTAAAAATACTGAAAAAAACTCATGACTATTGTCCTCGAAGAATGAGGACTAACCACTGATTCTGCTGAATTGGAGATCGGGAACCGATCTTAGCGTGATCTGGATGCTGAGAATCTGAACCTACATCACGAGAAGATGTAGCGCAGAGTCTGCATCAGTACTTGAAAAGTACTGAGCATGCATGATAAATACAGCTGAAATAACATATGACTGAACAAAGCAAATAAGCAATGACATAATCTGAACATGATATAGATACTAAATGCTGAGATAACTGAATATAGAGATAACCGAATACAGTGACCAATTTATAACATGCTGAAACTGAATACTGGATATATTTATAAATGGTCAATGCAATAAAATCTGACTGAACTATACTAATAGCCGATAATAAAACAACATGAGCTAAATGTGGAATTTGATGTATACTCCTCATCGAAAGGATCCAATATACCTTGCCAGATGTATAGAGGCATGCTGGCGTGATCACTGAAATGATGCCCACAGAGGGTACTTACAACCTACGTGACTAGTAGTTCTGGGACTATTTAGGTACGCTGAACCCTAGTCCAACTCATTATTATGCTACTCCCAATGGATTAAGTAATTAATACATTATGACTGAATTTCGGTAAGTTACTGGATAGCTCGAACTGAACATGCAAACTAAGAATGCAACAATTAAACTGATATTGATGCATTAATAACTGAGGCATGTATAACTGAATAACTGAGATATCTAACCTAGCTTGTGTAATTCAAAACTAAAGAAATACATAGCCAGGGTTCTGAAATTCACGCGAAAAACGATGTAATAACATGATAATCTGAGTTGGAACATGTTAATAACTAATTCATGATGATCTGCTGTAATTCTAGAAACCCTAGGTCTATTCATAATAAGGGAATCAAGAAACTGACTGAATTCTAGGGACCTAATGGGTAAAGGAACCCACTAGTGAAATCCCACATACCTGACGATGATTTCCACGGAGAAATCATTCGATTTCGGGGCTGGAACTGATGGAACCTTGCTGCGTTTTTGAACTAGGGTTCTTGACCTCTTTTTTCCTCTTACACTTTAGGTTTCTAAGTTTTGATTAATGATTTGATTTAGGTAAGTTCTAGTTATGTTTCTTGGCTTAAACTGACTAAAACCTCATAATTTAGGGCCTAAACGACGTAGCTTAGGGGTCCAATGAAATAGGAAAAGACCAAAATGACCCTGACTTAAAATCTGCTAAAGTGACCTACAGACTGATCGACGATCCATCGATGGATCCACGATCCATCCTGTTAGTCCGTCGATAACTTCGGAGACCAGGTTCTTAGGGTGTTGACCTACGGACTGATCAATGATCCGTCGATGGATTCAAGATCCGTTATGTCAGTCCGCGATCGACTTTAGAGACTAGGTTTGAGGGCCTCGACCTACAGACTGATCGACCACTCATCGATGGATCTACGATCCGTCAAGTCAGTCTGTGGGTCATGACTTAGAATGGTTTTTGTCTAGATTTTTGGGGATGGTTGCGTATGCGAACCACGGACCATCACCACGGGCCGTGGGTCACCCTACGGTCCGTGGGTTGCACCTGCAACTTCTAGAAATCTGATTAAGTTTTGTTTTCGGATACGGGGTGTTACATTATCTCCCCCTTGAGAATATTCGTCCTCGAATGAAGACTAACCTAGCTGAAATAGAGGGAAATGGCTGCAATCCCTACCACTAAAGAACTGAATTTCTAACTGAATAGAGTTCCAAGAACATGCAAATAAGCTGAAAATGCAAGTACAAACTGAAGAACCATGACTCTAAGACTGAATTTACGCATGGATGACTGAAAAACTGAAGAGGAACTATTACCTCAAGCTGGAGTGGAATCAGAAGGAAATAGGTGAGGATACTTAGCTTTCATGGCCACTTTTGCTTCCCAAGTGGCTCCTTCTACGGTCTGACTCCTCCACCAAACCTTGACTGAAGCGACTTCTTTGTTTCTCAACCTTCTAACTTGACGATCAAGAATATCAACTGGTACATCCTCATAAGAAAGGCTATCTTTTATAGCCATAGTCTCTAATGGCACTATGGATACTGGATCACCCACACACTTCTTCAAAAGTGAAATGTGAAAGACTGGATGCACAGGTGCTAAATCTGCTGGCAACTCTAACTCATAAGCCACTTTAGCAATCCTTTTCAAGATCTGGTAAGGGCCTACATATTTGGGACTGAGCTTTCCTTTCTTTCCAAATCTCATCACCCCCTTCATAGGTGACACTTTTAGGAAAACCTAATCATCAACTTGGAACTCTGGTTCCCTTCTTCTCACATCTGCATAAGACTTCTGGCAACTCTGGGCAGTCTTAAGTCTATCTCTAATGAGTTGCACTTTTTCCATAGTATAAAGGACTGAATCTGGTCCTATCAAGGCTGCTTCACCTACTTCAAACCAACCAACTGGAGATCTACATCTACGCCCATACAATGCCTCATAAGGGGCCATCTAAATGTTGGAATGGTAACTATTGTTGTAGGCGAACTCAATAAGAGGAAGGTGATCGTCCCAACTACCCTTGAAGTTGATCACACAAGTTATCAACATGTCCTCTAACATTTGAATAGTACGCTCTGCCTGACCATCCGTCTGTGGATGAAATAATGTGCTAAGGTTAACTTGAGTACCAAGACCCTTCTGAAATGATTTCCAGAAATGCGAGGTAAACTGAGGACCTCTATCTGAGATGATAGACAAAGGAAACCCATGCAACCTCACAATCTCATTAATGTAAAGCTTGGCGTAATCCTCCGGCAAATTTGTAGTCTTGACTGCCAAAAAGCGAGAAGACTTAGTAACCCTATCAACAATCACCCAAATGGAGTCATGTTGTCTGCGAGTACGAGGTAAACCTGTGATGAAGTCCATGTTGATCACTTCCCACTTCCAAGTAGGAATGTCAATCTCTTGAGTCATGCCTCCTGGTTTCTGATGTTCTACCTTGACTTGCTGGCAATTGGGGGACTTAGCCACAAATTTGCTATATCTCTTTTCATACCATTCCACCAATAGACTTACCGCAGATCATGGTACATCTTAGTGGCGCCTAGATGGATAGGAATATCTGGAGTTATGGGCCTCTACAAGAATATGTTGTCTCAACTCTCCCACATTAGGAATACATAATCGACCCTGGTAGTGAAGCACACCATCTCCCCCTTGGGAGAAAACCTCCACTCTCTGATTGGTGGACTGCACCCTTAAGCTCAAGCAAGATTGCATCATTGTCTTGCTTTTCCTTAACCTCTACTACCAAAGAAGTTCTGCCCCATTTTAACCGTTACACCACCATTTGATATGCGCATAAGACGAACTCCTAGGAGAGCAAGTCTATGAACATCCTTGCTAGCTCTCTTCTTTCTTCCTCAACATATGCTACACTACCCATGATAATCTACTAAGAGCATCTGCTACTACATTCGCTTTACCCGGATGATAATGCATGCTCATATCATAATCTTTGAGGAACTCAAGCCACTTTCTCTAGGAAGATTCAATTCTTTCTGGGTGAATACATACTGGAGGCTCTTATGGTCCGTGAACACATCTACATGAACACCATACAAGTAGTGTCTCCAAATCTTGAGTGCAAACACCATGCTGCAAGTCGAGGTCATGAGTCAGATAATTCTTCTCATGCACCTTAAGCTGTCTGAAGCATAAGCTATAACCTTACCTCGCTGCATAACACACAACCTAGGTCGACCTCGATCATCATAATAGATCACATAACCATCTAAACCCTCGGTAGAGTCAAACAGGAGCTGTAGTCAACCTAGTTTTCAATTCTTCGAAGCTTTTCTCACAATCATCTGACCATCAAACTTGACCATCTTTTGAGTCAACCTAGTCAATGGTGAGGCTATGGATGAAAATCATTCCACGAACCGTCTGTAATAGCCCGCTAGACCCAAGAAACTTCTGATATCCGTAGCAGAGGTAGGTCTGGGCCATTGTTTCACTGCTTTTATCTTCTGGAATCTACTCGAATTCTTCACTAGACACAATATGCCCAAGGAAGGCAACTGATTGTAACCAAAACTCGCACTTGTTAAATTTTGCAAATAACTGGCGATCTTTGAGAGTTTGCAGAACAACTCTCAAATGACTCGCATGTTCTTCCTCATTCCTAGAGTAAATGAGGATATCATCAATA